>NC_138239.1:10802991-11126126 GCF_964197995.2 Scardinius erythrophthalmus
TCTTGCATTGGGTTAAGAAAATACAGCCAGACAGCTGTTCTCTACCATCTTATACCTCAGTTAAGTCATGCAGAAAGGACATGGTTAGATGTGATTTCAGGTGCTCAGATCTTCTGGAATCTGTGACATCTTTATGAAGTCTGGCTGCGGCACGAGCGAATGCCTGCTGCATTTTGACAAAACAAAAACAACCACGCTTGTTATGTTTTACTTGCTAATCTTCTGTTTAGATGGGAGTGTTGAGGTTTATGTTGACACGTTCCCACTTTTTTTGTTTTGTTTTGCTCTCCCAATTCTCACATTATGAAGGTAAAGCGCGGCCCAGCAGCGATGAAGGTTGGAGGCCGTGTGTCTCCTGATATCACTTCCAGATGCTGGCTAGACTCGGCGGAGCCAGAGCCGTGGAGCAGGGCTTGGGTTTAGTTGTCTTTTCCTCCAGGTGTGATGCCTCATGCTGATTCCTCCACATGTTTTGCTGGCCTTATCCAAACATGGCAGGTCGGGGACAGCACCGGGCCGCCCCTCTCCTCACCCTCCTCTTCAGCCCACCCACGGTAGCGCTGCTTGGTCCTTCACACGGCGGCAGACACCAGGACATTTGTCCCTGCATCACCCTGCAGACTGCCAGGCCAGAGCACCTCCAATCTGAGGAGTAAAGACCTTTATTATGATTTGGAAATTAAAGGAAATTTACTAATAACTATGTTTTCAGTTGCTTACTAAACCGTGCTATTTACAGCTTTACAATAGAGAGAAACTGAGGTAATAATGATTACGATGCATAAACTTATGTTGTGAGCCGCTTTGTTTAAATGAATCATACAAACAAGCTGATTCATTTTAGTGAATCACGTCATTTTTAATGATTCTTTTAAATAAAGCATTTTTAAAAAATGATTCACTGATTCATTTGACACTCTGCACTGGTGCCTGTGTGGACATTTACATCCTTTTTTTGATATAACAAATTCAATTGTACAATTACTTTTGTATCAGTAATGTCATAATTAAGTGAGGCCATATTCATTATATTTTAATATAAAATATTATAAAACAATTTATTAAAATTATGATAAATTATGGAGTTTTGATGGTTTAAATCTATCTGATTAATTCTGTCACTTGAATTGTTGTGCTTGATGTAAATACTGTGGCGATCGTAATGTATAAAAAATGTAAAATTGCTTCATTGAAGTTAGCTACTTTTTCATTCCGATGATTCATTTAAATGAAGCAGTTCAAAACAAATGAGGCCTAAGTGAAAGCCTGCTGTAATTTTGACAAAACAAATGCAGTCATACACTTGCAAATGTTTCATTTGCCCAAAAGTATTCTGTCTAGGGTTGAGTGAATTGCTTAAATCGGACAATTCATTTAAATACAGTTGTTCAAAACAATGTTTCTCCGATTCATTTGACTCCCTGCACTGGATTTTTTGCGTCCTTTTTTGATATAACAAATTCTATTATACAATCATTTTTGCAAAATAATATGATGTTGAGGTAAATGAGGATGTTCATAATGTTTGAATGTAATATAAAATTTCTTAAATATAATGTAGGTGCTATTTACATTTATCTGGTTAATCCTATCACCCAAATTGTTTTTTGTGCTTGAAATAAATACTATGCTTTTTGTAATGTTTTATATAAAGAAATAAATAGAAAATTGCTTTGTTAAATTACTATCTGAGTCCGTTATGAGTAGCTTGTGCAGTAGATTGACAGTTTCATTGCAGCTTCCCCAACTCGGGTGTTCATTCCCCCTTGTGGCCTCTCCTTAGACCACCACCTCCATGTTTTCCTCTCATTTTCATCTGTAGTAGCAGTGTTTTGTTTGCTGTGCTTGCAGGTCGCCGGAGCTATAGGCCTGTCAAGAATATTATTACTCTTGTAATGTGAGCCAGGTCAGCGCAGTTGCAGGCACATTAAAGCTGTCACATTTCCAACTTAGTGGGATTTTGAACAATGGGCTTGTACTGTAGGTAATTTCTGAAAGATTAGGAGACGGAAAAAACGGACGACCAAATAAAAGCCAAACTTGTTCTGTGTCTACTCCTTTGGCTTGCCAACGTGTGTTGTTACCGTGTCTAGTTGATAAAGCAATTTGGCAGAAGCCCACACTCTCACAATAACCACGTAGTGTTTGTTCAGATGACCTGACAGAGATCTTTGTATTGCAGAATAAAGGTGAATAATGTGTTTTAACAAATTTGGAGAGCGTTGACTTTTTATTGTATTC
Source organism: Scardinius erythrophthalmus (assembly GCF_964197995.2). Taxonomy (NCBI): domain Eukaryota; kingdom Metazoa; phylum Chordata; class Actinopteri; order Cypriniformes; family Leuciscidae; genus Scardinius; species Scardinius erythrophthalmus. The sequence goes on from NC_138239.1 coordinate 10,805,233, forward strand.
AGAGGCTAAAGCTTTCATAATTCATTTTTCCTTTTGAGAATTTTATTTGTAAGATTTTATGATTGAGTGTAACCCAGTATTGTTTGGATTATGTACTGGATAGTGCACAACGTGTGTGTGTGTGTCCTGGTAATCCCTACATTATGGAGACAAAATGTCCCCGTAAAGATTGCAATAGTGTGTGTGTGTGGAGAGAGAGATGCATTTAATACCATAATTAGTTATATTAATAATAACTATTCATTTAACTTTGCTGTCTTTTATCATATAGGTGTTGACGCTATATACTGTGAACACTTCTTTCCTTTTGGCAAAAATCGTTGTAACGCACAACGCCATTATTTTAATCATTTATTTTTGTATTAATATTTAAGTAAAGCTAAATGAAGAAGAAACAGACCATAAATACTTTGCTTTCCACAAAAATAAATTTGGAAAGTAAAAACTGAGAGACTTTTTTTCACGTGCCTTGACCTCTCTGACCTCATTTCTGACCTCAATATTTTAAGGTCCTCTTTTAAATCTTATAGAACAAAGAAAATTAAAATTGGTATAGAACTTTGTTTTGAACTGTTTAAATATTCATTATTTTTGAAATAGCAGTTTTGGATGAATTTTATACACGCATCTCTGCAGACTTCAGCAATCCTCGACTGCTAGAGAAACATCTTCCTTTACAACTTCAGCAGCATTCTCTTCCAACTCTCTGCATATGTTAATAATTCAATCTGAATGAAAAAAGGGAGCTATGACTATTGGGAAAAGAGGCTAGAGATAATTATAGGTTGAATTAGATAGATCCCACTCTAAGTAAATGTTATTGTTCAGTGCCCTGTGCAAACAGTGGGGTAAGAGATTATGTTAAGAACTTTCAGATGGTGGCAGAGAGGAGACGGGCTTATTGCATCAGAGACACATACTGACGGGGCTCTGAGTGCGTTTGCTTGCTCGCTCACTCTCTGTGTATGGACACCGACAACCCTTGAAATCATTTCCAGTCACTGGTACACACTAACATTATACATCCAAAGGAATCTAGACCTTAAGAGGGCCCCGTTGCTGGTATTAATTTCTGGTTCCTATTGGCTTGCATTCCCTGGCACTCTCTGCCACGTTTTTGTGAAGCAGTGTTACTGGAAAGCTGGCAAGCACAATTTAGAGTTGATAATCATTTCAGTCCAGATCTGCCAGCATCTGTAGCAGACCCTACATGAGATTTGGGCAGTTCTGAGTGAACCAAATGACAACAAACATTTCTGAATTATTCATCATCTTTTAGAAATAAGGGGAGCCTAACAACAGTTTTTGTCTCCAATAGGACTGGAGCCTAAAATCATGATGGTTAACACTTTTAGAGAGTTATAGCGCACTGTGTTTATTTAAAAATAGCTACGATGAAAGGCAGCAAAATTTGCAACAAACAAATCTTTAAATTGAATTGGTCGGACGGGTTTCCAACTAGTTTGAAATTGGTCGCAAGTTGGCTACAATCTAGGGCTTTTTGTCACATACAACATAAGTATGTATAAATATCCACGATTCGTTAAATCATTATTTCACCCAAAATACAAATTTTCTCATCATTTTCTCAGCCTCATGTCATTCCAAACATGTATGACTTTTTTTTCTTCCTGTGAACATAAAAGAAGATATTTTATTTTTATTTTATTTTGAATGAACATCAATGGGGTCCAGTGTTGTTTTGGACCCAAATGAATTTTATTGAATAGATAAAAACAGTTTTCTTTTGTTTTCCGTAGAAGAAAAAAAGGGACATGAGGGAGAGTAATAATGAGAACATTTACATTTAGAGAGATGAACTACTGTATCTTTTAAAGTAGGCTATACATCCAAGACCAATATGTAAACATTTATTTTTGCATCTATATTATCTCGTTCTTCCGTCACCCTTTCTTTTATCAATAGTCCCATATTAAGCTTTGTTTTTCACGCTAATGTGTTTCTATGTAGGAAAAAATAAATGAAGGCAAAATGACTTATGATTACACAGACTTTAGATCATAATAGTGCTCTTCCAAAAGCAATCACTGTAAAGACAGGCGGATTTAGAAACATGTCTGCTGCTACCTCTAGTACACAGTTCAGATAGCATGCAGTTTGGAAATTCCAGTGGTTTGAGAAGCCGCAGTTTCTAGGCATTGAGGAAATATTACTTCTAAATCAAAATGAGGAAATCTATTCCTTGTTTGCGATGGCAAGAGATTTCAGGCCCATCAATAGTGGCTCTAGTCCTAAGACTCTGATGAGTCGGAAAGTTTGGATTCACTCTAGAAAAAAGATAATTACATGGAGGCTTCTTTACTCGTATTAATTTGCAATGGTTGTTCTGTTAGACATTTGTCCATTCTCAAAGTGTTTTGCATCTGATTGTATTTTTTCTAGAGGTTGTGCAGTTTATATAGAAGGATTTTGATGTATGTGTGTGTGCCCTGGTAAACCCTACATTTTGGGGACAAAATGTCGTCACAAAGTGGCAATATCCGAAATCCTTGTCCTTGTGGGGACATTTTTTGGTCCTCATGAGGAAAACAGCTTATAAATCATACTTAAGTTGTGCTTCTTTTTTTAAAAATGTAAAAATGCATACAGTTTTCTGTGTGGAGTAGGGTTATGGTTATGGTTAGGGGATAGAATATACCGTTTTTACAGTATACAAATTATGTATTTTTTCCTACATAGAAACACATTAGCATGAAAAACAAAGCTTAATATGGCACTAAATGTAAATGTGGAACTATGGAAAGATCCCATAAAACATGAAAACCCAACATAATTGTGTGTACCTTAGCAGTAGATAAATGCTGTAGATGCTGTAATAAAGAAAAATATTTCTGTACATGATATTACAGTAGGATAATGCACTGTATTTGGTATAGTATAATAACAGTAATATACTGTAAAAATACAGCAAGTGGCTGAATTAAAAAAAAACAACAAAAAAAACGGCTACTTCTGAACCATGTTTTTGGCATACTGGTGTAGGAATAACTTCTGAAGCAAACCAGCCAAACCTTGACCCCCTGTGTGAAGGTGACCCAGAATTCCTTGGGACCACTCAGCCACCTGTTTCCAGTGTTGGTACATTAGCCCAGCTCAGCCTGTATGATTCCCCACTACACCACAGCTCCACCTCTCATTTGTCACGGCACGAAGACAGACGGCTCTATCACATTGCCCGGGTGAAGGTTACCAACAACAGACTCCAACAACTACTATCCATCTCTTTTCAGTAATACTCCATCACTTGTACATTTGAAAGCACTGTAACATGGTGCACGAATTCAAAGAAGTACATCACAATAGTCCTGCACAGCTTGGCTCGACGTAATGCTAACATCACGAGAAATGTGATTCTTCACACTTAGAAGGTGGAGGCAGATTTTCCAGACTGCCAAATGAAAACCACATACAATTCTAATTGCTTTCGCCCTCAATTAGATAAGGGCCCTCAAAGGTTTCAATAAGGAGGTTTAAGGATATGATGTTAGTAGGATGGTATGAATGTAAGGGAGGGAAGAGAGCGGTTCAGGTCACTGACGAGGGAGCGGGATGCAGCGCCGGCACACATGGCTCAGGGACTGAGGGACTCCGACAGATGGAACCTGGTGGGTGACAAACAATTAACAAACCTACAAGAATAGCTAGTGTGACGCTGCTCACGTAGGCACAGGAGAAAGAGAGAACGCATCGAGACTGACACGACGAGAGCTGCTTTTATGTTTTATGAGAATGCTTTTAGCGTCACTTCACACGATCAGAGGTTTTTCAAAGTTCAAATTGATGCCACTCACTGTGCATCCTAATCAAGTAAGAATCATCATCGTCTTATCGTACGTAATTGACTTGATCATAGTATCTCTCCAAACGATTATAAAAATGAATATGTAATTAGTCATCAGCGTTTTTCTAATTTGCTTCCCTTTTTCTTCAAGTGTCCCAGCAGTGTCGCAAGTGTTCCCCAGAACGCATTACAGAAGATAACATGTTTTACTGCTCTGCGTTCAACAGTTTTTTTTTTCTCCCCATTTTCACACATATAAGGCGCAGCATGTTCTTCAATCTGCCCTCATTAACAGAATATCTGTAAGGGGATTTTACCATGTCAGTGACCTAGTAGACTGAACTGGGATGTTATAGACGCGTGTGTGTTTGTGTGAGCACATCTGGAGTCTAGACTCAGTGGCTCTGTGGGCAGGACCATATCTCTCAGCTGCATCAGGCCAAGAGCCCAGTGCTGTTTACTTAGGTGGCACAAAACTATAATTTGTTTGAACATTCAGATGTATTGCGCTCTTAGTCTGTCTCTTGCCTCACCTCCCTCTGCCCCCTCTGAGAGACGAGCGGTCTGCGCCTGTAAAAGCTGCTCAGATCTGGAACCAGCGTTAGGGGCTCGGTTCAGCTGAACCCTCGTATTCTGGTGTCATTGACTGTACTTTCTTTATGTTTGATCCCAATGAGGTCAATAAAAATATATATTTTTTTAAACATCCATCCATCCATCCATCCATCCATCCATCCATCCATCCATCCATCCATCCATCCATCCATCCATCCATCCATCCATCCATCCATCCATCCATCCATCCATCCATCCATCCATCCATCCATCCATCCATCCATCCATCCATCCATCCATCCATCCATCCCAAAATAATAATAATAAAAACACTTACAATATGAACAAAAAGATAGAGTTTCCATTCTGGGGGAGGATCTGAGTTAGCGAACGATGAGAAAAAATAATGCAAAAGTAACAATGCATTAATTTTCATCAAAAGTACCAGTGAATCATAATGAGTTACTTATTATTATGATTTATACAACGTATTGTAACAACATTTTTAAAGTGCCCCTATTATGCTATTTTAAAGGTTCCTAATTTTGTTTTGGAGGTCTCCTACAATAGGATCACTATATAATGTTACTATGTTGTAATGTATACAACTTTAGTTTTCTCATTATATACATTGGATTATCATCTTTTTTCTCACCGTGTCTAAAATGGTTTGATAAAGGATTCAGTCTCTTAACCCCTCCTTTCCGTGAGCTTATTGGTCATACGGCCCAGTCTGTATTTCTTACAGCACATGTCGGAAACCAAACGGCCATTACCATATTTAAAATTTAGCTCCGAAGGCTTCCTTAGCACTTGCACACACAGTGATACAAACAGTAACGATGGCGTAAATTTTACTGTATAAATTCGAGCCCGAGTCCTTATTCTTTGAAAATGAATGGAAAGTGGATTTGCTTTCACAGCACAGAAAATGGCGTCCTCTCGACATGTCAACAACATAATCCAATCTTTTCCAGGCCTCAGCTACAACTACAGTGTTTGAGGGCAGGTAGATGGTAGATGTGTATCAAAGTAGATGTTGGCGGGCAGCCAATGAAGACCATGCGTGGGCATTATGCAAATTTGTTACAAACCACATAGGTTTGTGCAGGAAGTAACGCTGGAATTATTTCAGGCAGTTCAGAATCGGTTCTTTATTTTGGGAGGCAATAACTCAATTTGTTGTGCACTTTGATTTTCGAAACTTTGCAGACCTTTTACATTTACAATTACAGCTGTATAACACGGTAAAAGAAAGGTAATATCCGAAAGAGCATAATAGGGACACTTTAATGTTCACACAACGCTCATCAGAAAGTATTGAATTCATTTATTCACTCCTTCAGATATGTGACTATTATCCAAAATTAATAACATTAAGTACGTATTTTGATGTATTAAAAGGTCCTTGGGTTAAGGTTAAGTATAGTCTGGTTAAACTGGTTCTAGCATAGCATAAATTCCAAACAAGGGAAGGGGATTGTGGGAGGCCTTCTGTAACTACTTAATCCCTGCCGCCGGACCAAGAGAGTGCAATCATAGCCAAACACACTTTGACCATAAATTCTAACCTTTCATTCCCATCTAAATCTTTAGCACATTTATTGTATTAACAGTCGTCTTTAGAGATGCCGGTCATGCTTGTGCTGTTTGTTTTAATTAACGTGTTTGTGTGTGTTCATGTGATAAAAGACTTGCAGGTTAGTTGAAGTGACAAATCCTAATGAATTTCCTTCAGAGGAATTACAGTCGCTCAACCAAGCAGTCTCTCGGCGGAGGGTGGGCCTGTGTAAAGTATCTACTTCACTGGGAGTCTTCGCCGGCTTTATTGGACTCTTTCAGTGGGACGCCACCTCTGATTTATATCTGTATGCAGAGCAGACACAATGTACACACTGGGCAAAATTACAGCCCCACTATTTCTTAAGGAGTTAACATAATTGGGATGAATTATGAATAGAATAAAACAGATCTTGCCTTTGGATTATGTGGAAGGAATGTTGCCTTTTAACTTCTAAGTCAATGAATTAAACATTTATAGTACACCGGGATGAAATGTGCTGATAAAACATAACAACCTAAACACTTGTGTTGAGGGTTTTCCACTACCTGACCACCAACCTGTTTGTTGTTGCATGAGTAGACAGTTTGAATTGCTCATGGACTCTTGCAAGCAGTCTATTGATCACATGCACACTTAAGTAATGCCTAAATAACATTGGTGTATTAATATCAATGACCTAATAAGGAGTAACCCAACTCTTTGCCTTTGGAAAAGCTGCAGTCCTTCTTAAAACTCTGTCATACAAGCCCTTAATCTTCCAACTATATAAGCAATGGAGGTGTTCTACTTTACTCCCTTAATATTCTTTTAATGTTTTAAGAAGTTTTTAAGAATGTTTTAAGAAGCTATGGAGATTTTTGACCTCATTTTGGTGTACACCCTTGAATTAGCAGTGTGTAAGGATGTGTCGTCATGTTTGCTCCATATTGTGTATCTCCTCCTGTACAGTCTTATAGGTCATCGTCTGACCTAATGACCTCCAAAAGATGTCTGTATATGACATTACTGATGCCCTTTTATGTATAATAGATCCAAGAAGTTTGATCCAAGAGAAATTTGATCAAAGAAATGAGGCATTAAAACAGTGACTAGAAAGGCATCAGTAAATATAATAAAGACAAGAATAATTAGAGCCATACCGTCTGGAGAGGTGTGAATGGGAATGGGACAGTGTGGATAATAAGTATTCATTTATAAAATTTCTTCCTTCAGCAGAAGAAATAAATTCATACAGGTTCGGAACAACTTGGGGGTGAGTAAATGTTGACAGAAATATATGTGGCATGGATTTGACAATATTTTATATATATATATATTAAAATATGAATTGTAAATCGCTTCATAATGGCAGACTGATTAGGATACAAAATGAGATATTTAAATTGACAATGTTCCTAAATACCAGCAATTGAACTGGTAATGTTTGATCCGGCAATCTGCCCAGCTATTGTTTTTATTTATTTATTTATTCATGTCATATTGCTGTATATTAGACTGAAGTAGGCTGAATATTGATCCAGTAAGCTAATCGGATATGTAGGCCATCTCAGGGTATCTGCGTCTCAGAGACTGGAGCCTCTCTGTATGTTTACTCTCTCAGGGGTGTACAGCAGGGCACCACTCTCAGCCCACCAAAGATGAGGGTCATAAGAGCTCTCACAAAGATTCATGGTGATCCAAATCAAAGCAGAGCTCTTTCACTGTGAGAGGATTAGAGCTTGCAGAATTATTGCAATGAAAGGTCCATTAAGTAGAACCGTTAATCATTTTAACGAAAATTATGAATGTAAACTCAGCTTTGTGAAAAAAAAAAACCAAGGTTATCACCGGTTATTATAATGTTTTACTTAACATTTTAACTGTGGATGAAAACATGTAGATTTTTTACATTATCTGTGAGTGGTGCTAGTCTGTGCGAAAGTCACCTCCAAAATGATAGGTTGTTTTGGGTGGTTAGCACCCTGATCGCACACATACGTCGCAGAGACTATTTTATGTGTGTTTTTTTCATCAGAAAGATGAATTTGTCTCCAAGTCGTTTCCTGTCAGATTTTAAATAGACATTTGGAAAATGTTTCCGATTTAACATACATGTAAAACAGTTTTTTTTAACGATGTTTATCAGATGTTTGTAAATAAACAGATTACCAGAGATATACGTGTGATGTAGCATATTGTGTTTATACAGTTTCTAAAATGTTCTAAATAGTTTTTAGTTTGGTACGTGTCACGCTTGGCAATAGTATTCAGTGCATGAAGACAAATCATGACAAGGAGACAGAACAGAACTAAGGGTACGTTTACATGACAACGATGTGCTTAAAACGGAGAAGTTTTTCCTTTGAGTTTTCCGCTTACAGACGACACCATTGTCAAAACGATCCCCATTCACACGGATCAGCGAAAACGACAAAAAAACCTGTATTCTGCTGCCAGACCATTAGATGGCGATGGAACACTATAGACTTAACACGTACTACGCATGTGCATGACGTCATCGTCTTCAGAGATTCGCGTTTTTGCTGTTTACACAGACACCGTTTTCAAAAGTTTGCATTTTCAGGCACCCAAAACACCGTCGTCGTGTAAACGAACGGCAAAAACGTATAAAAAGTTTTACGTTTTTAGTTGAAAACAATGTCGTGTAAACAGCCCCTCAATCAAAACACACTGAACAAAACCATGAACTTGACACTATGCTGTTGCTATGCCCAAAAAAGACCAATCAGAAAATGAGAAAATTACTATTTCATAAGATGTCGATGTTTGTATGATGTGATTTGTATGGAAACTGTATGGAAATCTATATTTATTTGGCAATGAGAGTGTGTTAGATCTTCTAGTCCATAAATATGACTTGTGATCCTCCTCCAATTTAAGTAAATCCAATGTTTTTGGCCACCTTAGCATCTGACTAGCAAAAAAATCATATTTCAAATCACATGCATAAGGGCCTCCTCACCAAGGCTCTGTCCCAAGGCCATGTGCACTTGTGGTCTTGCAAACTTACAATGGCCGCCGCTGTCCGTTAAGCACACAAGACCGTAGGCTGTCCCATTTGTCATTTTAGGTTTCAGAAGGATGCTTTGTGGCCAGTATGCTCCCTCGATGTGCACTTTTGCCAAGCCCATGAGCTCTGCAGCAGAAAGTTGTGAGGACTTCTATTTGTGACAGGGCACAAGCCGAATGATTTAAGGTATAATTCATGACTGTATCACAAACAGTGCAAGAATAGTTATACACCAAAGTTGAATACTTAAAACCGGTATGAAACTAGTGTGACGTATAAATAAATGAAACCGCTTCTCCAACAAGAAAAACTGTTGGGCGGGGCTTGATTTTGTCCTTGGGAATTGATTGGATGGTTGTGGTTTGCTATTGCTGTCATGTCATGTGAGTGACAGGTTGTCCCGCCCATAAACACATCATCAGGGAAGAGAAGGGATGTCACTGCGGAGGGAGGGGAAGATATTTTGTTTTAAACGGATTAGGGTACATGAAGAAATAATAATGATGTGCACAGATAAATAAATACTGCAATATTCCATAAAAAATAAAACTTGTCAGTTTTGATTTCATGCCGACTTTAAGCTTAGGGGTTTGTTCAAATCCCAAACCCTTAATTTGAGCATTAGTTATAACGCCAGCAAGCAACAAAACTAACTATCATGTTTCATTTGTCATTAATAATTTAGATTCTAACAAACTGCATCAGCTTGTTTATCATTCTTAAGTCACAGTTCCATTAAAGAGCTGATTAAACACGCTCTGTCCATGTTCACCTGGGTCTGCTCTGTGTTTTGGACGGCCTTCCTATGTTACATTCACTCCTGGTATCCTCTGTGCTATTTAGCTAACAATAACAAGAGTCATTTAGCAGGCAAATTCACAGGGACTGCAGCCAAAACGTTCTCCGTGGAGTATTTTCCTCTCACTTGTACTTAGGACCCCGCTCTCAAAGGTCCTGCCTCAACACACGGCACAAAACCCTAAGATAAGGTCTACAGTCTCTCCCCAGAGGCACCATACATATCTCCTCCATCTCCTCTCCACCACTACCAGCATTGACTGAGACACCAGCTCTGAGAACATAAAGATCTATGTTGTAGTAACATAATATGCACACACACATATTTCCCCCGTGCCTGCCCTGTCTCAGCGTGGATTAGCGCTGGTTTGTCTTCTGTGAGTGAGAGGCTGTTTAAAGTGGAGACAGTGTTCTGCCTCTGCTGCTCTCTTCTCATGCGTGACCCTCGTGAGCTGAGCGAGGGTCAAATGGCAGCTGAGCTTGAAGTACAATATCTGCTGGAGGGAAGACCGATACAGATGGAAGTGAAAGCAAGAGGTCAGTTTCTGGGAGCACATATATGCATGTACAGACCTAGGAATGTGTTTCGATAATTAAGTCATATTTAAAATGTATGAATGGCATTGATTTAGCTAATAAAGTATCACCAAGCAGCAAGTAGTTTACTAAGCAATTTTTGCAATTACTTTGAACCATTTTTGGTGGATGTATGATGTCACTTCCCCTCAATTTCACACAGGTGTCCTAACAGAGTAATCACAGGTGTAGTTTATCATACGAACTACTGTATGGGAATGATCCACTTTAACTTCAACAATCCCAAAACAGAGCATTTTCTGGAATTCTAAATAAAATTTATCAGATAAAATTACAAGTTAATGACAAATAGTAATAATGAAAATATTAAAAATGATTGATATTAGTAGTATTGTTATTATTATTCATGTTTGTATTAATGTTGGTATTTTATATGGTTTTTAAATGCTTTTAAAAATTGCTTTTAAAAGCAATTTAATAACTCTGAAAATGCCATGTGGTGTAACCATAATTTAAAAAGTAATAACATACACCTTTCTTTACACCTTGAATACATGTAAGTGTGCACGTCATCCCCATAATATATATTTGTCAAGGTAATTTTCTTTTTACAAATATCATGAAATCTTAATTCATAAATAGGTTAAGTTATAAATAAATTAACAGATGCAAATAAAAAGTAATTGACCTTTACATATCAAGCAAAACATCCATTTATTCTCCTGACCTGTAGCTATGCATGTTTCACAACACTTCACAACACATTTACATGACACTGGCATGAATGTATGTGTTTTTATGCCTTGTTTTTCACGCCTTTATATTTTTAGATTACTGTTATGCATGTTGTTTTTTTTCTTTTGGTTTTCTTGATATATTTTTAATCCTTTGCCCTTCCCTCTCAAGAAACTCTTGGCAGGTCGTCTGTGTGAAAGCAAATTTGGATGGATATGCAATGTACTATATTCAATTTACATGCCCTCAGTTAATAGTTTATGCATTTGTAAATGTGTAGGAAGATGTGTTACTGACAATAGTTCTGGTCTATTCATATGCAACCTGTGACACCTTAAAGCAGACTTCTGGAAGCTGGTAGTAAATCACACTGGCAAGAGTATCACCAGGTCTTTGTGTAAAAGACCGGAGGTCACGGACGCTTTAAACTGAATGATGAAATTGCATATTTCTCTTTTTTTCGTTTTCAGACAGTATGAAACTGGAAAGGAAGACTGCAAACCTGACTGAAGTAGTTGAGAGACACTCAGCACATGGCACACTTCAACTCAAGATGTTGGGAGCTGTCAAAGCACCACTATCTTTAGCATGACAATCTCACCCTTCTGCACAGAGTCTGCACATGTGTGGATCTCTTGGAGGGCGCAGCGCAGCGCTCCTCTCTTCTCTGCTCTTTTCATCTCCTTTGCCTCCTTTCATTTCTAGCACGCCTCATGTTGAGCTTTGTTTGCAAGCCAACACAGTGAGGTTCACACCCAGGGAGGTGGCAGAGGAACAGCAGGCAGAAGCCCTTTTTAAACATGGCACTTGCGGGTGTACAGCGGCCCACCTATGTGGAAACATCGAGTAGACGTTAACCTGGGTCAAACCCGAAAATGAAGATGAAAGCAAAGCTTTGGGAAGCATGTTCACTCTCTGCCCCATCAACCCCATGTTTGCACACACACCATCTGACCACAGCGTCTCAAGATGGCCCTCATGACTGTAAACAAAGGTTCTGTTAAGTTTGCTTTTTAAATAGATGATCCTGAATATTTTTAATAAGATACATAGATTATTCTCTCAAAATCCTAACTCATGTTCTGGTCACATGAAGTAAAAATTGTTATTTTGTGACCTGAATTTTCATGACAATTAGTTTTCTTTAAATTCCCATTATTGTAATGCAAAACAACAATTACTGTATATCTGGTGGTAGTGTTTGTTGCTGTCTTTAATTCATGCTGATTTCAATAAATAAAATAAAAAAATCACAAATTAGCCTATTATTTGACTGCCATTGAAAAATCTAAATGGAAAATTGAATGCAAAAAAGAAATAAAATAGAAATTCCCTTTTTATTTTTGTGTGACCTGGCCATGTTTTTGTGAGATCCACTCATCACAATAATTATCAAATTTGACAAAAAAACTGCAGAAATAAGAGAACTGATTGCCATATTACCTAAATGCCATGCAGACAAAGACCCTCAAGGACTATGAAACGCTTAGTAAATGTCTGCCCTCAATTTGTATAATGGTTTCTAAACTTGACCCGATGTAAAGGCTGCATGATGAGAATTGGATTTAATTGTGTGTGTCAGTTCACCATGGGTTGCCAATTACGAGCACATTTGGAAGAAATGCTGTCAGGAACTCGTGGAGACTGAGTGACATCAGAGACACGGGGCAAGTGCACCAGTGTCAGAGTAATTAGCATTAATTTAAAGTTGCTGAGCAAAGACAAATGCACCAGAATGTAAGCAAGTACAATTGATGCTAGACCTGTTTTAATTGATTACTGATTACAGACCCCCTCCCCCCTTATACATGCACAAAAAAAATTAGCCTATACAATTTCTGGTAACACTTATATGATACCATGTTCAAGGCCATTATAAAATGCACTTGGACCACACATTCAATATTAATGCACCATTTTGCTATGTTGGTTAGCAGCTATTGACAGACTACTGATAGGCTAATAAATTATATTACTTCTTTTCATAATTGTGGTGTAGTCTTTAATATAAGGCTAAAACTATTAGTCGACACTATCAACAAATATTTTTGTTGTCGAATAGTATACGGGCCTGTAACGACGTGGTTTGACCAGTGGGGCACTGTAATACTGTAATGCAGCCTTTCTGAATGCAATTCAACAGAAGAAGTGCAGTAAATAAATGTGATTTTGACGCTGTTTAATGTATCGTGAGACAGCAATATATCACCTCAGTTCAAGCGGCACGTGAACTGATCATCTCTTTCTCTTTTCTAATGGTTATAGCACCAAATAAACATGAATCAGAATGGATGTTGAAATATGCAGTACAACCTACTAAACTGAATCATGTCTCATGTAATCGCTCAATCAGTGTTTCATACGGTGGCTGAGAGAGCTCAACGCACTGCAACTGAAGAAAACACCTGCAAATTAAGAAAACATCATCAGGTTCACAACACGTGTGCTGCAAATCCTCACCACACAATCAAATACAGAAACGTGCTGCAAACGTTCACACTACAATTAAATACATAAACGCGCTATGCCCTACTCCCTTCGAAGGGCAGACGGCAGAGCCCTTGAAGTGGGGACTTTGGAGTGAGCAGGGCACTTGTGTGCCATCATGTAGCCGTTTGGATTGACTGAACTAGTAAGGAGTATTTTTCACAAAAATACAGTACCAGTCAAAAGTTTGGAAACGTTACTATTTTTAATGTTTTTGAAAGAAGTCTCTTATGCTCATCAAGCCTGCAGTAAAAAAAAAAAAAAAAAAAGTAATATGAAATATTATTACAATTTAAAATAATGGTTCTCTTTTTTAATATACTTTAAAATGTAATTTATTTTTGTGATGCAAATCTGAATTTCCATCAGCAAGTACTCCAGTCTTTGGTGTCTTATGATCCTTCAGAAATCATTCTAATATGCTGATTTATGATCAATGTTGGAAACAGTTGTGCTACTTAATATTTTTTTTAGAACCTGAGATACTTTTTTCAGGATTATTTGATGAATAAAAAGTTAAAAAGAACTGTATTTATTTAGAATAGAAATCTTTTGTAACAATATATACTACCGTTCAAAAGTTTGGGAACAATAACAATTTTTTTTTTTAAAGAAATTAGTACTTTAATTCAACAAGGATGCGTTAAATTGATAAAAGGTGATGGTAACGATTTATATTGTTAGAAATGTTTTTTGAATAAATGCTGTTTTTATGAATAAATGCTGTTAACGTTTTACTCATCAATGAATCCTGAAAAAAGTATTCCAAAAAAATATATTAAACAGCACAACTGTTTCCATCATTGATAATAACCTAGTATCAAATCATCATATTAGAATGATTTCTGAAGGATCATAAGACACCAAAGACTGGAGTACTTGCTGATGAAAATTCAGCTTTGCATCACAAAAATAAATTACATTTTAAAATATATTAAAAAAGAGAACCATTATTTTAAATTGTAACAATATTTCATAATATTACTGTTTTTCTTTTTTTTTTTTTTTTTACTGCAGGCTTGATGAGCATAAGAGACTTCTTTCAAAAACATAAAAAATAGTAATGTTTCCAAACTTTTGACTGGTACTGTATATATATATATTTTTTTGTTATTTTATTGTTATTTACTATTATAAAAACTGCATTATATGAAATTGTATCTGAATCAGTTGTTTATTTTAACCTTTAATAGTATAGTAATGTACCAGCTGACTGGGTTCCCTGTATAGCCTAGTTTACAGCATTTTTAAAAGTTTTTTTCCTTGAGAGAAATGATGTACTGTACCTTATCATGTATATATCCAAATTAATTGATATTGCAAGCTTATGAATATAACTTTGTGTCAGTGCCCAGCCTTACAGTATTAATAACACAATACCAGTCATTGTAGCAGTTGGACTATTGATGACTTCTGAGGAGCACAGAAACACTGAAGAAGATTGGTCTATTCAGTTGGCTCGAAGTTCATTAAAAGTGATTTTTATGTTTTATTTATTAGTTAGAACAGGTAGTACAACTCAATATTTTAACTAATTGCAAAAGCTGGATAATCAAAGGCTACTGATTAATCAGTGAAATAATCGTTGATTAATTGTTCTAATCATTGTTAGATTAATCAATTATCAAAATAATAATTGGTTGCAGCCCTACTTTAATAACCAATGACACTAACTTTGCTGCATTGACACTGTTATTGAACTGAATTGAATCAACATTGAATTGACTTGAGCTGCATAATGACACTAGTGTCTTCTGTTGAGCTGAATTGTCATTTCATAATTTATTAAATTTGCACAGCTATTATACTGAATTGAATCAACATAGAACTGAATTGAGCTGAATAATCACTATTGTCTTCTGTAGACGTTCTTTACAGCATCATTTGAGTTTGTCTTATATCTGATGAATTTTCCATCATTGATCATTATTTTCCTGGTTACTAATTTGAAGCTGCTTTGAAACAGTCTGTATTGTATAATATGCTGTATAAATGTTTCTTGACTTGACTTTAATACAACTCAGATGAGAAGTGTGTATTATAAGGCATTACAAAAAGCCATTTTTTCATAAGTTGCAAAACACCTTGATATTTAGCTCTTAACATTCTCGTCTATGTCAGTGGCTGTTAAATGAAATATTTTTCTGATCCGCTGCCAACTACTTTCCTTACAAATCACCATCGCAGCACACGATCGGACAGCTCTTGATATTCGTCTCATAGCCGCCTGGCTCGGTTATACATATTTGATCAAACAGCTGATATGAAGCAATAAACTCTCATGATGATAGTATTTATTCATCCCTGTAATGATCAGCCCCTGTTTAAATTGCGCTGGAAGGCCACATGTTATCGGTTGCTGATGGGGACAAAGGCAACAGTGGGTGCAGATGTTGCCTCTGGAAGCCGGGGAGCATGGGCCGCCCCGGCCCCGTGGCTACGCGGAGCCCCAGCTGGGGGAGAGAGAAGGAGCACATTCATCTCTCCCTCTCCGGGGCCTCGCGCAGGTACCCTTCCACTGCCAGGCACGGGGGATGAAAGGCTGTTCCACAGATGTCACCTGCTGAGGTTCAGTGGCCCTCGCCAGCAAATGTCATGTTTGGCAGCTGGTCCGCAGCTCCTCTCCCCCACCAGTTGTTGGCAGAGAGGCTCCTAAAGGATGCGAAAGATGCTTGCACCGGGGGCGTCCTAACGGGACAACATTAAAGAGAGTTGTTGGCTCCTGTCTGTCATAGTACATTAACCTTGTCCTGTTTTCTGCTCTCTCTAGGGCTGGAGGGGCCGTGGTCCTTCTCCTTCTCTCTCGCTACGCTTCCCTCTTTTAAAATATGCCTCACATTCCCCAGCAATCTGTCGTGCTGCATCTGTCCTGCATGGCTGTAAGGTCAGAAAAGTTTTACACCGTTTTACACTTAACTAAATTGTTTTTGCTCCTTGTTCAGTTTACTTAATTAAAATGAGCTGTGAAAGAAATCACCTGTGAAAGAAAAAAGAAGATATTTTAAGGAATGTTGGTAACACTTTCTATGTATGGGCAAAAATACAGTGGAAGTAAATAGGAATCCAAACTGATTAACAGCATTCCTCAAAATATCTTGTCCTGCAGAAGAAAGAAACTCGGAAGTTCGGAAAACCACGAAGGTGAGTAAATGATGACAGAATTGTAATTTTTTGGATGCACCATCCCTTTAAATATGAAAAATGGCAGTTAATTAATTTGTGCTGGAACAACATTAATAATTTTTTGCTGCGCTAACTGAAAGTGGATTGGGTGTGTAAATATTGAAATTAAATGTGTGTTTTTGAGAAAGAATAATTTTTTTTATCATAGTTGCTATAATGTGGGCTATTGCTAACTAGTTAAACAGCAAGAGATTTGTTGAATTACTTTTACGTGTCTAATTTTAGTGCTCAGTTCAGTTAGGGTTTTATTACACAAGGTATCTGAGTTGAGGTCATTTTATGTTAAGAAAACTTAACATACTGATTTTTTCCCTCCAAATGAGTTAAGAGCAAACCTGGCTACACAGCTAATTTCATCAGTCAACTCCATCACACAGTTATCTGTCAAGAAAAATGAATGGGTTCAGTTCAGAGTTCAGAAAAATCATGTATAGATCCGGTCGTGACAAACAGTTATGCTATTCATTAGGATGTGCTACCATCGTTATTGTCATGTCCAAGTATTGGCTGTGGGACAGGGTTAACTTGTTTGGGGGAAAATTCACAGAAATCTCACACCATCTACATCTGAATCAAGTTAAGCAAAATGATTATTATTTTTTAAATGTAGATATTTTATGCCCATTTTTATGCATTGTTTTATAACTTTCCAAACATTCATAACATTTCGGAAGCATATCTAACCTACAGTATTAATGCATCTGAATTTCATTTGCAAAATGATTCAACATCCTTCCTTAATGAGGGCAAAAAAATGATCGGACGATGACAACAACTCACTGCACTGTCATTTTGTAGAATATCCCATGATGGTTTTTTGTTGTTGTTTTTTAGTTGCTTTTGTATCACTCACCTTTAGAGGATGTGTCTGAGAAATGACAGATTTGATAGGGCTGTGCTTGTCTTTTTGTCAAGCAGGGCGGACATGACTAATCTAAGCCTGCCATCTGGTTAAAGACATGGCCCCTGCTGTCGCCTGTATTTCCCATGACTCCTCACCGCTCCTCTCCCTGCAGAGACATGTCCGGAGAGGTCAGAGGTCAACCCCGTGACCTGCAGAGAGGCGTTTCTCCTGCTGCTCAGAGGTCAAGTCCCCTCTGTATCCCACCATAGCCTGAAAGATGTCAAAACACACCTCTGCGCGGGTTTTAATATCTTACAAGGAAAGGTGGAGTGCATGGTGCTTGTGGGTTTTAATATCTTACAAGGAAAGGTGGAGTGCATGGTGCTTGTAGATAGATAGATAGATAGATAGATAGATAGATAGATAGATAGATAGATAGATAGATAGATAGATAGATAGATAGATAGATAGATAGATAGATAGATAGATAGATAGATAGATAGATAGATAGATAGATAGATAGATAGATCGATCGATCGATCGATCGATGATTTATTGATTGATTAATTGATTACATTCAGGGTTTAAGGACAAAGATTTAGTAGTAGTCTCTGGAACATGAGGTAACTTTTGGCAATGCCAAGGATCATTACAGACAAAAGTATTTTACAATATTCATACAACATGGCAATGACATCATTTCTTTTCCTTTTTGGCTTGGGTGCACATCATTGTTTTGCCTCCCACATTCACTATTTACAAGGAAATAGAACACAGAACACTGTAAAAGGAATTGAAACATTCTTTCTTTAAACAAAGAATTTATTCCAATGTTGTTTTAATGTTTCACTGTACAGTCTCGAAGGTCATGTTAATGATAAATAGAGGAGTATTTATTTCACTCCTGCACAGATTCCATTGGCATTGAGCTGTCTTTTGTTAATGTTCATCTCGGGTTCATCAAGATTTTTTTAGTGCATTATTCAGAGACTAGAGAAGTTTGGTTGGTAGCTTCAAAAGCCTAAAACAATTCTGTAAGGTTTGTTATGCTTTCTGTAATTGTACTTCCAATGCAAGCCATTTACATAATACTTGAATAATAATTAATTCATTAATTAATTCAAATGAATTAGAAAAAAATACAGAAAGCGCAAAGGTCCAACGCCAAACATGAGCTTATTTGTCATGGAGTGACTTCCAGAAATAAATGCTAATAAATAACTTTATTTTTAGCGATTCAAAGAACATCACATCTTTACCATGGGGTCGCCGTATGAGTCAGAGCAAGTGTTTGTAAACCATTTGTTGAGTGATTTAGGCATGAGCATGTTTGGGGAATATTCAGTGGATCATTCGTGCTCTCCTAAAGCACTTAAAAATGTAAATGAAAATAGTGCTCTGATCCTGAAAGGTAACATTTGTACTATCCAAAGCTTTTAAACACATTATTGAACAAAAAGGAACTGTGAGAGGAATAGAACAATACCCTGGAGATTTTGTGTGCAATTATGATCATCAGTGATAGACCTCATTCTCTTTCAGTGTTTGCAATTAGGCTCCAGCTGCTGGGAGCTGCCCTGTCCCGGTAAAGAAGCCTGCTATCACCTCCCCCTGGTGCAGTTACCCATTACAACCCCCCATCACGTGTGCTAGAGATTCACAAAATACAAAGCGATGTGGAGAAAGTCTACTCTTTATGCAACTACTTTACGCATAAATTATTTGTTCTTATTGTGAATTATGATCTGAATACAGCATGTTCCCCTGGTATAACATGATTTAGCCAAGTGGGACATGTTCCTGGATCAACATCTGTTGGTGTTTGAACTTCGTTTCTGTTAAATAATCAAAACCATAACACTTTTCCAAACTCAAATTATAACCTAAAGGCTATTGTAGATTAAATCTGATTTGTTAATCCACTTTCCGGGCAGAGGGGTCTAAAATACACGAACAAAGCTATCCGTTAGCATTTCTATTTTATATATTGAACTATAATGAAATGTTAACAATAAATTTGTTTATAAATGTATTTCGTCAGAACACGCAGCTCATTTTGAATGGCTGCCAGTGGAGAAACAAGCTGTTTATAGAACCGGTCCAACTCAACTTGCTCTGAACTGGATCCAGGGTCTCTGGCGTGGGAGGTGGGCTCGCTAACAAGGAAGCTAATGGCCGCAGCCGCTAGTGTCAGTCGCTACTAGTGCGCCTGTCGAGGCCATGGGAGTGAGGTTTACACGCACAGCTCTTACTGGCCTACGTCTGTTACATTTAGAACCAGAGTTTATAGTTATAACATATATGCCCGGTTAAGCCTAGTCTCTGCATGTTTGAGCTGTTTTAACTGAAAACAACTTTTATTACAGACATATTAAAATATGTCAGTGCCATTGTTTTGTCTCAAGATGCAAACCAATAATGTTTTTTTTTTTTTTCTCAAAAGCACGTTTATAAAAGCTACTTACATTTCCTAATTTAACTAAGACCTAATCCTGGCTTAATCTAAGCCCTTGCTGTGAAACCAGGCCATAAAGTACCAGCAGGGGTTAGCAAGCATGCTAACATTGACCCCTTGGTTTGATCACATTATGGGAGTCGCACAAATTTTCACGCCGAAGATTCTGTATTCTCTTTCTTCTGAATTCCATTTTGCTAATTGCTTGTTATCTTTGAAAGATAGAGTGCATTCATGTGAAAAATATTTCACAAAAAGGATTTCATCTTATTAAAATACTTTCTGCTTTGACTGAACAGCCTTACCCTTTTTTACCCCTCACCAACAGGTCTGGCATGTCCTTGGTAACACGTTGTTGTTATTCTGTGTTTGCGGCCCAGGCAAAGAGCCTTCACATGTCTGAAATTCCCAGGTCCGTGTGTTGCCAGGCTTCAGCTGCGTATCGAGCGGCAGGGAGGTGTTCGCTATGGTGACAGGCTCCTCTCTCCTACAGAAACCTGCTCACCGTGGTCGTCCATTAGTCATAATGGCGTGGAGGCACATCGCTCTCATGCGCTATCTTGAAGCGAAATAAAGGAAGCAGGTGTGGGCAGGAAATTAATGTAAATCCATCAGTGTTCAATTAGGCCTGCACACAAAACAAGAAGGGGGGAAGAGCATCCAGCTCCAAACCAACGGCAGCCCCTTTTCTTTGTGCGAACACAGGCCGCCTTTCACTTCATCCGTCTCTTTATGCCGGAGACAAATGGAGCTAACTTTAATTATGAAAAAATAGTTGTATGAATTTTCCAGGTGCAGCTCTTTTCGCGAGCAGCCGCGGTGGAGTTTTTCACCATTTGGCTGTCAGCGTGGTGTCGTGTAATTCTGTATGTGTGTGTGAGCGTGAGTGTGTGCCTGGAGGGGCAGAGAGCATTGGCCCTCGGTGCACAGCCTGAAAAAGCACTCTAACCTAATTTGTTTCTAATTACAAAAACAGGAAGTGCACCTGCCATATAGCAGGCCTCACTGGCCCCAACCAATGCAGAGAGCACAATGGACTTCTCAACTGTTGTTGTTGTTATTATATTGGGAGAATTACTTTAAAGAAACTTTTTGAATGTGTAGCATTCTGATTTCACGGTAACAAAACAGTACATTGATTTATACATGGGGAAAAGGCATCTCTAAAGGCTGATTATGTTATAAACAGGCATCTAGACAATATATTAACATGTTTTCAACATGAATAATAATAATAAATGTTTCTTGAGCAACAAATCAGCATATCATAATTTACACTAAGAGTAATGACTGTTGAATATTCAGCTTTGCTATCACAGGAATAAATTAAGCTATATTTTAAAATATATTTATGTGTTAAAAATATATTATATAATTAAATATATTAAAATAGAAAACAGTTATTTTAAATTGTAATAATATTTTACAGTATTACTCACATATATGGAACAGAGCCTGTGAGGGCTATGTAAGGGATAATGTAGAGCGAGCCGGTTGTTATAGCGAATACAACCCCAACAGGCTGATTAGGACCTCGACGCAAAGCGGAGGCATGTGTCCCGCTTATTACATGGCTACCTACCAAATAAATCAATAATTTGACACAAAATATTGATTTTAAAAGGAGTTTATTGATTTAAAAACGATTGTATTGCTTCCGCTAAAGAAAATAGTCCGTTCCGTCTCTACGGTTAGAATCCTGCGCCCAGCAACGCTCTGTTTTTCATGGCAATGGTGTGTTATCCTTAGCAGTGGTCTGTTATCAAGAAATAACAGACCGCATTCTACATTAGAATTCAACCAAGCCATGTAATAATGTGCATTAATGTAATTATCACCCACCAGAAGAAAGTTCTGATTCATTGGAATAGCTTAAATGAAGCGTCACAGCTCATGTAGTCTTTGAGAACATTACAAATCTGATGTAACTACACTTTGAAGAAGAGAATAGAAGTGACCTACATCTCACCTGACGACAGAAAGCTTTTTGCCAAGTCTGAGGCAAGAACACGTGAGCCAAAATCGCAGGGTTTTGTTTTGAGATCTTACACTGATTGCTAATTAGCACATGACATCAGCAAAGACCAACGAATCATTTAAACAGATAAACAGACAGTGAAAGTCAACGAACATGAATATATCACGTTTCAATCAGTGTGTTACAGTGATATCAATGAAAACAAACCCAGTTAGGGCTGGCGCAGCCGCACCGCTGAGGTCATTGTTTTTCATCAGCTTATATGAATGGTAGTTATGGCTCTACTTGCTCAAGTATTCCTCTGGCATCACCGAATGGATGCTGTTAGATTATAACAGTCGCAGGGACAGCTAATAGCTCTCGCTTCGCACGAAAACAGTTAATCGTCAGTCACGCTAAGGTGATATTGATGTATTAGAAGATTATTAATTCATTCAGCGTTTGAAGAACTCATCAGAGACACGCTGTTAATTCCCACTGTGAGGTAATAGAGTGGAATACAGTTTGTTTTCAGTGGGACCGGGTTGTGGGGACGTTGCCTGAAGGTTGTATCTGGCTTTAATTGCTTACCAAGGGCATATCTGAGCACTGAGAGAAAGCGAGAGCGACTCACCGCTCACATCTATTATCAAAGGCCATGGGAAAAGGGTCGCCAAACAGTCGTGCCTGTCAGGCCTTATCAACAGACAAATCCCCACTGGTGTTAATGGCCGGGCTTTGTCTGCCTTTCATTACATTAACTAACAAGGCAGGAGCTTGTTCCTCTAATGTGTCACTTCCTGTTGCACGCTCCTCTCAGGGCAGGGGGTTAGATGGCCACAGCCGGAAAAATTCCACAGATCAGAGGAAACATTAGCCTGCCTCTTTACTAACCCTAAGGACTGAAGGGCGTGTGCCAGGGAAACGCTGTGCCCTTCTCCGGAATGCACTGTTCCTGAAAAGCCGCGGTTTTGGATACTGTTCCTGCACTAATCCTTAATTAGATTATCCAACGAATAAATTGACACGACATCTTCTTATTCACGCACAAGCACGTTTCTAATTTGGAAAGAGACTATTGCTAGCACAACAGTACAGCGGTTTTCCCCACACGAGTTTTCAGCAAGCAACTTTCATCTTAGAGCATTAGCGCCAATACTGGCCTAATGCGATAGCAAATTTAACAGGAGCTTATGGAGGATTCTTGCATTGCAAGCAAGAGGGCTATCTAAGCGGAGACAGAAGCCACGAGAGCTGGCGGCTGCGTCGGTGGTGGGTTGCAGGGGGGAAAAGCCTGTTTGGCAGTCTAGCTGCTCGTAGAAGGAGCAGGTCAAGTTATTGGCGAAGAAAGTGCTGTGTTGCTATGGCGACGGGAGATTTTCTTTCCTAGTGTCCCGGGGTTAGGGCGCCATCAGCAGTGTGAATGTTGCTTAAAAAGCAGCGCAGTTCAGCCCCTAATCGCCCCCCATTTATTTTTGGGCTCTGTAAAGTCTGCCTCGGGCTGCACAACAAGAAATCAGGAAATACAGCTGTGAGGACAGCAAAACCGCAGAAGACGCAGCCAGAGTGCATAAATACGTTCCATTCAGCAGCTCCATTAATAATTTACAGCAACTGACAGCACCGAATCGGAGGGGATGTTTATCATTTTCAAATCGTTAAGAAACCATCAAGTAGTTTGTTGTTTATTGGTTCCTATTATATAATCGTATTAGTGAGTGAAATAAATTTAATACGACAGGAATGTTGATGAAATTTGGCGATCGTGAAATTTCCTTCCAACCTTGATTAAATCTTTACTGCACTGAAGACAAACCTCAGTATTTCTTGTCGGACACATTGCGTTCGGCATGAAGGAGGGGGTGGAAGGGGGGAGGGTCTACAATATGGAAAGGAAAAAGTCTTGGCAAGCGCAATTAGCGCATGTGGATTTATGGTGCCAAAACGACTTTATTTATGTTTGAATGGCAGTGCTCAGTTCAGGTTGGCACAGATTGTCAGCCGTACTCGCTGGCTTCTTCCACCCATCACCATGTCCCCGTGGTGTGCCCTCACCTCCTGCTCAGAGTCTGGAAAGAGGGAAGAGGCCTGTTAACCCCCGGTCTGTGCTCCAATAACCAATCATGAACTTATGTTTGAAATATGAAGCATGCACTCAACAAAGTCGGAGAAGGTATTCGGTCACTACGTCACACTAAGGATATGCATGAGTCATCCGATAACTTCTTTGGCTCAGTTTTTCTACTTCTTTTTCGTGTCTGGTCTACTTTCGCCTCCTCTGTGTTGCTTGTTCAGGCGCCTGCCAGGGCGATAAACGTAGTCATTCGGTGCAGGAAGGGTCAAACTGACACATCTGTTATCAGTTGAAAATAGTGTATGAGAGCATGTTCCAGTGTTACCCATTCCAGATCATTCCAACTTGGCATTTTATATATACGTAGAATTTATACTAGTATGTTTTTATACATCGCGGCCAAGTTTACAGCCTTTAAAGGAAGAAAGCTCTTTTACCGTGGGCCTGTGGAGAGAGGATCTGTAGAGGCTCAACTGAAGATCATGACCGCCTGGGATCCTTCAGCACGCTGCAGCTGGTGGAGGGGTGAAGGAGGAGAGAGCGGCCCAGCCCTGGCAGCCTTAGCAGGAACAGATAACAGCTGATACTGGGACTAATTTGGTAATGTGCAGTACCACTGGATGACGTGAGTTGCGGGCTGGTGGTGCTGCTGATAAAAAGCATGCCAGCAGAGATGAGTCCTCCTTGGGATGCTGGTCGTGTTTTTGTGAAGTGGATATATGTGTATGTCTGTCCACAGACAGGGCGGCCATTTATAAACCTACCTCAGGATTGGTTGCTGATGTGTCTTTAAACGTTAATAAGACTTGCCAAATGTTCAGTGTTCCTGTACCTTTGATTAAAAAAGGCAGTTTGTGTATCAATCTGTTTATGTATGCTCCAGTCATTTTTATTTGATCAATATGGTCACTCTTTAGATTAGAGTCCAATTCTCACTTTTAACTATAACTCTTAACTATGACTTTTGCCTCAGTAAACTCATAATGACTGCTTATTAATAGTTAGTAAGGTAGTTGCTAAGTTTAGGTGTTGGGTATTAAAGGATGTAGAATATGGTCATGTAGAATAAGGCATTAATATGTGCTTTATGAGTTCTAATAAACAGCCAATATCCTTGTAATAGTAATGCTGATAAGCAACTAGTTAATAGTGAGAATTTGACACAACTAAACGGTTATACACTTTTCAGTTAACTTATTATTAAAAGATATATTAATACATTAAAAAAAATGCATTTTAGTGTGTGACTCCCTAAATGAATACAAAAAAATTATAAAAATATAATAACCTGAATTGTTTTTAATATTTCAATATTATTAATTTCAATCAACTATTATAATTTCAATTTGGTGTGTGACTCACGTTTATGTTGCAGTTGTCAACGAGCTGGATGTATTAAAGGGTTAGTTCGCTCAAAAATGAAAATTCTGTCATTTATTACTCACCCTCATGTCGTTCCAAACCCGTAAGACTTTCATTCATCTTCGGAACACAAATGAAGATTTTTTTAAATGAAATCTGACATTTCTGTCCCTTTATTGACAGCCTACGCAACTACCACTTTCAAGCCCCAGAAAGGTAGTACAAACAATAAAGTAATCCATGTGACTCCAGTGGTTTAACCTTAGTGTCATGAAGCGGCACAAGTGCTTTGTTTGCGCAAAAAAACAACAAAATATTAATAGTAATTTCCAACGTGCATTCATGCAGCATCTGCTCTCACATCAACACAACAGCTCTCGTGAACCGGAACTGGAGATTAATATTTTGTGAATAAAGTGGTAAATTATGTTGTTGTTGTTTTTTGTGTGTGTGTGCAAACAAAGTACTTGCGTCACTTCATAAAATTGAGGTTAAGCCACTGGAATCACCTGTTTTTTAAATATTTTTTTATGATGTCTTTACAACCTTTCTGGGGCTTGAAAGTGTCAGTTGCGTAGGCTGTCAATGGAGGGACATAAAGCTGTCAGATTTCATCAAAAAGATCTTCATTTGTGTTCTGAATTTTCTTTTTTGTGTGAACTAACCCTTTAACATTTATTTACATGCATTCTTCAACATTTACAGTATTAAATTTTTTTTTAAGTATTCTATTTCATTCTATGATTTCCTCGACTACTTTATTCTATGATCTCTTAACAATCTCAGTTTAACCACTGTGAAATTGCTCACTCACAGGACGTTCATTTGCAGAGCCATTCTAATTCTTTTCTGATGGGCACTGGCTTTGCATTCAGAGCCAGGAAAAGTATTATGTTAATAACTGATACCGCTGGAAGAGTGAGAGTTTGGAAATATACAGGGATAATAATAACAGCATCTGGACTCTGGACAGTGTTATTACCATTTAAATTAAGGCCCTTGAGCTGAGAGCCTCTCAAGTGAACAATCTTACAGTTAACTAAGCACACATGAAACCACAAGGCCTGTTTCTCCCAGTATATTTTTAATTTATTCTTTTTTTCACATTGAGGTTCATTTTAGGATTACTCCCAACACAGCACGGCACAGAGTTCCATGATAAAGATTTATATTTTGGATTACTGTACCATATGTTCACATTGCCTGTTTAACCCACAAAAAGGAGAAGCATTATGTAAATACCACGGTTGTCAAGGGTGACAGATTGACATTACCCGACAACAATACGCAACCCGCTCTTACGGCTGAAAGAGGCCGGCCTGTCTCGATGTAAATAAACCTAAATAAAAACTGCTCTCAGAGCAGTGTTGGAAAAGTCACCCATCACAATGACTGGGAAATGTCTGTGTCACATGTGCTATCCAAAGCAGACAGATACACAGAGCAGCAGTCAGGCTGTAGGCTTGGCCGGCGCACAACAGCAGACATTACTTACGTTCCCTTCAGTCTGTTCAAAAATGCATTTAAGTCTCGAGTCTCAGATCTTTTCATCAGCGCGAGCTGGTCATGGGTATCCTCTAGCAGCCAGATGAGACATTATATTAGCAATGCAGTGTAGTTTCATCAAAACACATCCTGATTATTCATCATGATCGGGATGGCTGGGAAAGTGGTGAGGAAAGGTACCTGCTATAACATCCGCTTCTGATTTGTTCCTGAAAGGTTTGAAGTTTTAGAATTAGCCTGGTAAAGACATGTGGCGTGCACCGGCCAATCTACACATGGATCTGTGCTCGCTTTCTGCGAAGCCAACAGGCAGATCTGACAGCAGCTAACTAGCACCCCCTTTTGAAGTGATCGCATCTGGTCGTAGCTGCTGAGCGTCTGAGCGCAGGGGACGAGTCCAAACGTGATGTTTTTCCCTTTTGCGATTGCGATCTTAGAAATATCCATTTTATAAGAAGCCAATTGTTCTGTCATTTAGCATAACAGTCAACGTTTTATTTGTTTCCTTAGACATAAAAAAAGAAATTGGCTTCTACATTTTCAAATAACAAGCATAACACTTCCTGTTCTTTCTTTTTGATCCATTCTGCAAGTGGAGGAAGTGAAACAACAGACAATTTCATCACTGCAACACACTAGTTCAGCACATTGTGTGGTCAGATAGCGTTCCCATGGGTGTAACTCCTCAGCGGACGGCGTGTAATTAATCCCGCGCAAACACTCATAACCCTTCTCTCTGAGGGTCTGGGATCAGAGCAGGAGCGCGGCAGCTATCAGCCCGCTCTCCAGGAGCCGCTTTAGAGAGCGGCCTGCCGGGGTGCGGATGGAGCCGGGGCCCCTGGGCCACCGAAGAGCAGTATGGGAAAGTTCAGATAAACAGCTCAGACAGGATCATGGGTGAACCGTGGGGAAAGGACTCGTTTTCGTCTCTCTTTCTATCCTCTCTCCACTTGCCTGAGCACCGGAGCTCCACACTATAGGGCTCATCTGTGTGTGTGTGTGTGTGTTTTCACAGAGTTTGGAGCTGCTGTAGGTCAAAGAGGAGACTGGCGGGCCGGGGGTGCAGACGGGCTGGGCGAGCGTTAAGCTGGTCAGGTGCAGCGCCACCAGTGATCATTAGGGTTACAGCTGCTAGGGCCAGATTGTCTGCTGCCTGTGCCGGGCGAGATGTCTCACCCTGGGAAAAAGAGTGAGCATCTGTCTGTCCTTCCCCGTAGACACGAACCTCCTACCAGCCTGTCCAACTCAGCCCGACTGGTAACAAGGTCACCTATCTTTTTTTTTTCTCTTTCTCTCACTCTCTATCTCATTTTTTCTCGCTATGTAAATGCTGTTAACCGTTGCTTCACTGCCTAGTTATCAGGTCAGAGAGGCACAGTTGCTTTAAATACGTTTCTTTGACAGAAATGGTTGCATTAGATTAAGGAACAGAAAATTAAGTACTGGAAATAATAAAAAATGAAGGCTATTAAAACATTTTATTGCAATTAATCTCTCTAATTAACAAAGTTTTTTTTGTAGTTAGCACATTGAGTTTAGTTTCCAGGAAACCAAATAATATTCCTACGAATGTTTAGCAAAGACCCTGCTTATAGCATAGATTTATATAAGCTGAATTTTCTGCATCATTACTTCAGTCTTCAGTGTCACATGATCCTTCAGAAGTCATTCTAATGATGATTTGGTTTATTACTATCAATGTTGAAAACAGTTGCACTGCTTAATAATTTTGTGGAAAATTTCAGGATTCGTTGACGAATAGTTCAAAAGAACAGCATAGGTTAAAACCTTTTGTGAAATCAAAAATGTATTTACTGACACTTTTGATCAATTTAATGGGTCCTTGCTGAATAAAAACATTATTATTATTTTTTTAATTACTGTCCCCAATTGATGATGTGTTTCAATCCTAGGTGATATTTCACTTTAATGAATGATTAAATTACATTTACATTTATCCATTTAGCAGACGCTTTTATCCAAAGCGGCTTGCAATTGAGGAATACAAATTATTCATCTTAAGGAGGCAATAACACAAGAAGTGCTAATACAAAGTTTCAAATATCATTCAGAATTGTACAAGCTAGAATGGGAAGAGATTAAGAAATAGTGAAATTCTTTTTTTTTTTTTTCAGCAGGATGCAGTTAAGTGCTCACGGAATAGATGAGTTTTTAGTAGGATAAGGTTGGGAAGATCATTCCACCAGCAAGGAACAGTGAATAAAAACGTTCTATAAAGTGATTTTGTGCCTCTCTGTGATGGTACTGCGAGTACAAGTGGATACTTTTGTTAAGTGGATTTACTTTTGTCTGGGTTTGATTTCTAAATAACTTACCTGTAAAGTGGGTCTTTATCCATGATTTACTGATAAACACGTGCAAGGGACTTTTATGTGCATCACATAGAATGGAATAAAATGAAATAAAAATTGATTAACGTTGTTAAAAATGCTTTAAAACTGTGAAATAATTGCATGCATTAAAGGCACACTATGCAGTTTCTGTTTTTCTCAAACAGCGACCTGTAGAGTCGCTGTGTAGTACTTGTATTTAACATTACTGTCGTAAATACCACTCACGCAGAGCCGTCTCCGCACTCTTCCGACCGCGTTTTCTTCGTTTTCTTCGTCGACTCTGCCATGATTCACGTCTGAAATGCATGCTAGTGTCTTCCATTGAGGCTGCTTCATATGTTGATGTATGTGACGTCGTGCCGTAAAGCAAGTCGTGATTCTCGCGAAATATGTCGGAGCGCCACCTCTCAAACCTGCGTTGCTGGTTTTGTCAGCGGCTACTACGTTCACCCTACTACGATTTTGTTTACCATCAAAATGATTTCAAAGCTTGTTATATTAAAGGGTTAGTTCACCCAAAAATGAAAATTCTGTCAGTAATTACTCACCCTCATGTTGTTCCAACCCCGTAAGACTTTTGTTCATCTTCGGAACACAAATTAAGATATTTTTGATGGATCACTCCTCCACAGGCTTATGGACACTATGGGCCCTATCTTGCACCCAGCGCAATTGACTTTGTACACCGACGCATGTTTCATTCCTATTTTGCACCCGCGCAAAGCGCGCTTTTCCCTCCACAGAAGCACGTCGCTAAACTAGGGAATGAACTTGCGCTCCCTGGGCGGTTCAGCGCAAAAAAGGAGGCGTGTTCCGGCGCAAACGTTCCTTCATGCTATTTTGCAGGTTTAGAAAACAATTGCGCCACTAACAAGGAAAAAATTGTTTAAAGTCAGTGGCGCGTTGCGCATGTTATTCATATGCTATTTTAAGGGCGCATGCTTGGCCATAATCAATGTAGCGTGTGCACAACGCGCATACACTTTGATTCTCTCATCTACACAGAAGCAGCAGTTTTCATTTTTTGCAAATCATACATTATTACGATAGATAGATAGATAGATAGATAGATAGATAGATAGATAGATAGATAGATAGATAGATAGATAGATAGATAGATAGATAGATAGATAGATAGATAGATAGATAGATAGATAGATAGATAGATAGATAGTTTATTATAAAAGCATACATCTAGCTTACACATTTACCCAAATTATCATACGCCTTTTTAACCGAAGTTAATTTGGGTGGGTTTCTCCATCCCCAACGTCCCTGACGAGAGCGTTGCTCTCCTTGGCTGTGAACCGCTCCTGGCGCGCGCCTGGCAAATCCGCCGTTACAATAGGAATCCGCTTTAGAAAAAGCGCGTCTGCTCTTAAAGGGAATGTAAGATGACGCTCTGATTGGTTTATTTCACGTTACGCCCAAACCACACCTATGAATAATGAAGCTACTTCAGACCAACCCATTTTAGATTTGCGCCTGGCGCAAGAGTCATTTATCTTGCCGGGAAAATAGCAACAGCGCCAAGACCCGCCCACAAAGTTACTTGCGCTTTGCGCTTTGACACTTGCATTTCAGATCGTTAAAATAGGGCCCTATAACTTGCTGGCCCAGAAAATGTATTAAAGACATTGTTAATATAGTCCAAGTGACTCCAGTGGCTCAATCTTAAGTTTATAAAGCGACGAGAATACTTTTTGTGCGCAAAAACAAACAAAAATAACGACTTTATTCCACTTTTCATTTCCTTCTCTCTGGGCCTCGAGTCTTTTCACGTAGTGTAATAGCGTAGCGCGTCTGTGTTTCACGTCACCACGTATCACACACATGACCAGCGTCGCCCAATAGTGAGCCTACGTGGTGACGTGCAACACAGATGCGCTACGCTATTACACTACGTGAAAAGACTCGAGGCCCAGAGAGAAGGAATTGAAAAGTGGAATAAAGTCGTTATTTTTGTTTGTTTTTGCGCACAAAAAGTATTCTCGTCGCTTTATAAACTTAAGATTGAGCCACTGGAGTCACTTGGACTATATTAACAATGTCTTCAATACATTTTCTGGGCCAGCAAGTTAAGGTGTCCATAAGCCTGCAGGAGGAGTGATCCAGCACTCAGATTTCATCAAAAATATCTTAATTTGTGTTACGAAGATGAACGAAAGTCTTACGGGGTTGGAACAACATGAGGGTGAGTAATTACTGACAGAATTTTCATTTTTGGGTGAACTAACCCTTTAAGGTACAAATCTTGCATAGTGTGCCTTAAATATGTTAACTTTGACAGACCTAAAACACAGTAATACATTTCTTTAAACAAAAAAAAAAACACATCAACTTTACACCAGAATGTCTTTATTAATGAGGCTTTCGAAAAGTTATTTGAAGACATTGTTTCTGTTATAAATAAATGCCTTGTGTATTTAGTCAGAGGAAACAAAACAAGCAAGGTTATAACCCTGGAAGTGAACAAACATTGTCACTGGGCCAAAAACCTGAGAATCCTCAAAACAAGTGCTAGGATTTGCTCCTAATAATCCTCTCAGCATATGAACACATCTCCATTGTTGATTATTTTAAGATTAACTGGACTCATAATCTCAACTAAAGTGCATGAATTGATGGATTTTAATCAATGTGAGTGAGTTCTACTATGTAGAGTGTCATAATAAAAATCACATCACAGCCTCAATAAGCCACAAATAGCATATGGCTGGCTATTAATCTGTCAAATGCAAGATTCTGCAAACATACTGGGCAGCGATTAATCAACATCGTCAAAATATGATTTTAAGTCAAATGATGATTTTAACGGACAGCAGATTAAAGCAGAGGTCATTCCTGCTGCTCTGGTGGCAAGAAGTCAAACACCAGCTCTTGAACTACTGAGAACACAGAGTCTGAATTTATGAAGAAAACTGCTGTTTATCATCTGGATTTGAGCGAGAGCTGTTTGGACGAATATTTTGGAGAGTATAAATTGCTTGGGCTTTTATGAAACAATGACCTATAGGCACAGGGCAATGCACAATATAGCAAACTGTTTTAGACATATATACAGAAGAGACAGAAAGGGAATAAAGAGGAAGCCCAATAGAAAATACTTTGCATTAACTTGGAGTACAGTAAATACCATGGCAATTGTTTACCATGGAAAATGCCCAAATACCATGGTTTTACTATTTAGACCATCCTTTTGCCATGGTACAACCAGTGCTTTTTTGTAAGGGATGCAAAGCGAGTGGCAGAGAGAGGGAAAGAGAGTGAGAGGGAACACAAGACCAAACAGGTGTGACTCCAACTTTCTGCCTCACAGGAGAAAATGAAGCGCTGTCAAGGACACTGCACCTGTGCTATTGTCTGCAACAAATGGCTTTTAAGTGCAAATTTCTGCCAGGCTTAAAGGAGGGCTGTGGCCTTTGCACTTATATTCCCCATCTGAACTCGTACAATCTGCATAATGGGGTGGGAATCAAAATGAGGCTCCACAATGATTCTTCAGTGCTATGAGAGGAACACACGACACATCATCCCATCCTCAAACACTTACTGCCATATTGCATCTGTTTCCACACTCTTATTTCAGGCATAGAGCCATAACATTAGACATATGAATAGTTTGACCAAAAATGACTTTCTTTCACCATACCTTGTAGAATCTCCGAGCTGTTTTCCCTTACATACTGTGATGTTGGATGGAAAAGGACAAAAAAACACCTTGAAAGTACCATGAAAATTGGCAAACATCATTGATGTTGTTGCCACACGTCTTGTGGACAATACTTTGCACTAACCGCATTAGTAAATGATGACAGAATTTTCTTCTCTTTTTTTGTGGGGTGAACTAAACCAACGTCATTTCTAGTGTAGTTTAGTAGAAGTGCAACTAAAAATGTGGTAGTATATGCGGATGTCTATAATTTGAGGGTATATACGGGCTATTATAGCTATCATAAAATGGAGCAATAAAATACATGTTTTTGTCCATAGATAACAATACACAGGAGAACATATTCACAGAGACCATATAAGGACAGTAACTCCATGGAAGTATTCGCAATACACAACATGACAGCTGAGGGAGGAACAGCCAAATGTTAAAAAAATAATTCAGCTCTTTTTGAGTAACAAACTTCTGCAGTATTGAATGCAGTATGTGACTAACATTGTCAATGTTAGTCGTGATTTCAAACATCTCCTTAAAATTGGATTGAGACATGGCCTGTAGTGCATGCGGTGAGCGAACATCTACACCACTTGACCACCTAGAATGCGATCGTGAATGGACCAAGGGGGACACACCATTAACACACACACATGTTTGGGACGGCCCTGTGCATGTGCCCCTACATGTGCGAATTCAAATCTGGCTTAGGTCAATATATATCCGATGGCAATGTTGTATTTTCCATTTGCAATGTTGTGTCATTTGTAAGGCTAAATGCATCAGCTGACAGTTGACGGATACAAATTAACATATTACATGAACAAACAAAGGCTGTTAAATAAATAAATTGATGCTCACCTCTGCTATCAGAATCAGTTCATAGATAAATAGTGTATGGAAGTGCTGATGCAAACTCCTCTTGCGTAGCTTAGAAAGTTTCACTGACAAAGGTGGAGAACGAACGTAGCAATCTCTGAAATTGGAATGAACCTGTGATGCCCCAGGATATTTGAAATAATAAGGTTACGTCTTAGAGGTGGGACATGAATGGAAGAGGTTCTACTAATGGCATGCTGTGTTCTCTCTTTAATGTGTTGCTAACGTGTTGCATCAGTTTTCACTGCGCAGGTTTGTTTGCTAAACTGCGGGATTTGTACCTTGATGAAATTCTGCTGAACGAAATCATGCATGAGCCCGTGTTGTTTGTTTGGTAGTTCAGATGAAGAACAGATTCAGTCTCAAAAACATGTTGTGGTGATCCAGCCCTTTTATGAATTAGAAATAAGTAGAATTGCTGTGTTGTTTTTGAGAACTGAAGTAGCTGTGTACTTACTGAAGAACTGTGTTTCTATGTGGTCTGTATTAAGTTATTGTAATGCTGAACCTTTTTTTGGAGGGGTCTGGAGAGCAAGAATTTTTGAGCTTTGTCCAATATGTGCAAAAAATAAAAAGAAGCTATTCATAAGCAAATCAAAGGGCCTTAGAAGAGGTTTTCATCAACACAGACTCGACTTTATCTGCATCTTGTTGAATGCTGGTGTATCTAGAAGAGTCTGAGTCTGGCTTCACTGTATTGGGTGACTCAGCCCTAGTATGATGCTAATGGTTTTCCTGCGGCGGTCGCATCAACACCTACTGTATGTGCTGCAACCAGACTGCAACAATGACACGACGCCGAGAGCGTCACCTGAGCTCACTGTGAATTTTCTTCTTACATACCACCTATGAGTCATTTTTGCCATTCCTGTGGCTTTCCATAGCAAGTGAAGCTTATCTTGAGAACACCTCATTATTTCAAAGATGGGATATTCATTTTTTTTTTTTTTTTTTTGTCATCGTGATGAATCATTTGAGATGTCAGGTGGCAGCCAAAAATATCAAGCACATTATTTAGTATACAGGTACATCATTTAGTTATATAATGATTAATGCATTTTATTTTTTATTTCCAATGTTCTCTAACATTTAAAGAAAATTATAATTTGGGTAGTTGACAAACTGTATCCAATTTTTTTTCTCACCACTAAGATTTTAGGTTACAATAGGGGTAACTAGGGCTTGTTATCACACACTTTAAACAATTATTTGTCAGGATAGGTTCATTTTTAAGAAAAAAAGCCAGCTTCTGTATAGACACGTACCTTGAAGTCTTGGCTAAAAAGAAATACATTTAAATTTTTTTTTGCATATTTTGGGGTAGTTTTAACACAAAGTGTGTGTGTGTGTGTGTGTGTGTGTGTGTGTGTGTGTGTGTGTGTGTGTGTGTGTGTGTGTGTGTGTGTGTGTGTGTGTGTGTGTGTGTGTGTGTGTGTGTGTGTGTGTGTGTGTGTGTGTGTGTGTGTGTGTGTGAAAATTGCCTTTTGAAAATTGAAAAATGCAGAACGTTTTCTGTGATGTCAAGGTGTAGGGGTAGGGTTAGTGTAGGGGGATAGAATATACAGTTTGTACAGTATAAAAACCATTACGTCTATGGAAAGTCCTCATAAAACATTAAAACCTGTGTGTGTCAATAAAAAGAAAACAGAAGTACAACATTTAAAACATCATCTTGATTTTATGTTTTTTTTTAGCATTTTAATTTAGATTATAGTTAGATTATTTTAAAATATTAATAATAATTTATTCATTGAAATATTTTAAGTCATTCTGTGGCCTCCTTGGAACTTTGAATAGCACCATTTTTAATTTTCTTTATTTATTATTTGTACCCTTTTTAATGAAATTTTATCCATTTGAAGTTCACTTAGTCCTGTGGTGATTCTGAAACTTACAAATATTAATGTAGTCTTTTTAATTAATATGATGCATGTATAGTAATAAAAAAAAAAAAACTCCCTTAAAATACCTGGATGAACAGCATGTTACACTGCAGTCTGCTTCTGAACCAGCAATCAATTCTCAACTTCCATTTTTTCTCTGAATGAGTTCACTAAAAATCCTACAAGTTCTTGTGTTAAGCAGTAGTGGCTCTGTAGAAACTGTCACACTGCCTAAGCCTGCATTTCTACATCAATTCAGCACTCGAGAATTAGTTAGGCTTATCTACTTGAACTTTCAAACACTATAAACATTTTCACACAAATACTTACACTGGCAAGACAAATAACGACGCAAACCCTGAAGTCTTGTTCTCAGCTAAGGTAGATTATGTGCTGCTGCTGTGTGGAGCGTCTCCTGGGATACTTTGGATGCAGAGTAATAAAACTCTTAGCGTGCCTGTGCCAAGTTGGGACATCTGCTCACCTTATCACAGATAAGTGGGGGTTTGTCCCAGCATCTGTTAGAATTAATCCATTTTGCAAACACAGTTATCCTAATCTCCTAAATATGCCCCTTGCACATCAGCGATGCACAAATATTGCTCTTTTTTGGTGTTTTTTGTCCTATTTCATGTTAGGCTAAAAGCGATCGAAACGGTAAGCCGGTGTCCAAAATGGCTCAAGTGCGCGGAGGCCTCTCAGCGTACCTACAATCTCTGTATGCATATTTATGAGGCGCCCTCTTCCTTTTGTTGCCTGCCTAGTCAGCAGTCACAAAACACATGGTGAGGGTTGGCAGTGCCTTGCCTAGGTAGAGAGGGGCGGTGGACGGAGGCAATGGCAGGAACCAAGACCTGTGAGGGCTGACTGACGTTTCCATCTGTGGCGAAGGCTGGTAATTATCAGGAAGAGGAGCGCCCGCAGCAGCGCGCCATCTGCTAAGGGGGAAACGGCTCAATGAGGTATGATCGGGCTCCGCAGCGCCGCCGTGCCATTGCCTGATTCTGACATGAGGGCCTCGCATCTGCTGCAGACGGGCCGCGGCCATGCCACACACACACACACACATACACGTCTGGGTGCGAGCATCTGAGGAGAGCAGCCAAATGCCCTCTGTGACCCAAATCTCTATCTCCTTTTCACCTCTCAATGCCTACCCAGCCTGTGCACCACACCACTTAAACACACTGAAGTTTCCACACAGCTGTGGGATTTTGTTTGTGTGGCTGGTTCGTCTCCAAGTGCTGTTAGCAAGTGCATCAAAAAGTACCCAAAAAATCTAAACAAATCTTGTTCATTTCAACCTGGTGTGTTCATATTGCACTTTCAATTGCATGCAAACAAAGAAGTTTACTTTTAGGCATTTGGCTGCATGCAATGCATACATTCTATCAGTTAATGCATTCCCTGGGAATCACACTCATGACATTGGCATTCAAATGCGCATACCTATAGACAGAACACATAATATGAATGTGCACGCAATCAGCGGTCAGCAGAGATGATAACGTTTTTTCAAAAGTTTTCAACGCTTGCACTTTGGAACCTATTTCAAGTTTTGCGTTCTTTGCGTTCCTGTTGTTGTTAAGGGTTTTCTGTAAGAACGGTGTCATGTAAGCGGCCCCTATAAGTAAATAACTAATGATCTTTGCAATGGAAGTGAATCAATCAAAAATGAGTACAACAAGGTCAGTTATTGCAATAACAGTATGTAAGTTCTTATTTTTTTTAGACATTCCTAACCGAAAAATTCTGAATGGCTTTAGACACTGTGTCAAAAGTCTACACATTGCCACAGGTGTAACAGGCTAGCTAGTAAGAACTGTACAGGTAAACCTCACTCCCCTGCCTTCAAGATGTGGGTTGGCGCTGGTTCAAATCCAGTACGAGTAGGTCCGGTCACATTGCTGCCATGACCAGAATTGAAGTGAGGTTAAGGGGGGTGAGTGTAATGGAAGCCAGCTAGTAAGGGTTGTGCAGGTAAACATCAAGAGGAACACACACTTGCCACTAACACTAGGGGCCCTATTTTAACGATCTGAAACGCAAGTGTCAAAGCGCAAAACGCAAGTAACTTTGTGGGCGGGTCTTGGCGCTGTTGCTATTTTCCCGGCGGGATAAATGACTCTTGCGCCAGGCGCAAATCTAAAATGGGTTGGTCTGAAGTAGCTTCATTATTCATAGGTGTGGTTTGGGCGTAACGTGAAATAAACCAATCAGAGCATCATCTCACATTCCCTTTAAGAGCAGGCGCGCTTGTTCTAAAGCGGATTCCTATTATAACGGCGGATTCGCCAGGCGCGCGCCAGGAGCGGTTCACAGCCAAGGAGAGCAACACTCTCGTCAGGGACGTTGGGGATGGAGAAACCCACCCAAATAAACTTCGGTTAAAAAGGCGTATGATAATTTGGGTAAATGTGTAAGCTAGATGTATGCTTTTATAATAAATTGTCTATCTATCTATCTATCTATCTATCTATCTATCTATCTATCTATCTATCTATCTATCTATCTATCTATCTATCTATCTATCTATCTATCTATCTATCTATCTATCGTAATAATGTATGATTTGCAAAAATGAAAACTGCTGCTTCTGTGTAGATGAGAGAATCAAAGTGTATGCGCGTTATGCACACGCTACATTGATTATGGCCAAGCATGCGCCCTTAAAATAGCATATGAATAACATGCGCAACGCGCCACTGACTTTAAACTATTTTTTTCCTGGTTAGTGGCGCAATTGTTTTCTAAACCTGCAAAATAGCATGAAGGAACGTTTGCGCCGGAACACGCCTCCTTTTTTGCGCTGAACCGCCCAGGGAGCGCAAGTTCATTCCCTAGTTTAGCGACGTGCTTCTGTGGAGGGAAAAGCACGCTTTGCGCGGGTGCAAAATAGGAATGATACATGCGTCGGTGTACAAAGTCAATTGCGCTGGGTGCAAGATAGGGCCCTAGAGGTTGCGGTCTTTAGTGTTCTTATTAGATTACTTCTCATGCAGGTTGATGTAGGTTTCAATCTCTCTCAGACCAGTGCAAGTAGGACCAGAGACATTGTTGTCATGACCTGGATGGGGTGAAGTTTAGGGGGTGAATGTGACAGTGGCCAGTTTGCAAGAGTGGTGCAGGTAAACCTCACTCCCTTGGCCTCAAGAGCACTATTAACTGATGCAAGAGGTTGTGGTCTTTAGCGTCCTTGTAAGCATGCCTACTTTCTTCTCATACGGGTTGACGCTGATTTGATTCCCGCACAGAGTGGTGTGAGTAGGGCCAGTTACACAGCCAAAGAATGCATAGTGCCTGTAATGAGGGCACTTGTGAACACCTTAAAATGACATGGGCAACTCTGTGGTCTTCAGGACTACATAATGCACCAAAACAACACATGCATTGTTCCTGGAACAGTGCACATTTTGTATTCATTATCTGACCCTTCCATTTCAGGAATTGGATTCTCTACTAAAGAGTTGAATCAGGTGTGTTTGATAAGGAAGACTTCAAAAATGTGTACTGTTGACATTCTTCCAGGAACAGGGTTGGGGAAAACTGACATAGACTACTTTTATGGTATTTTCTTGCACTTTTTGTCCATTTTACAGCTTGACGCCCCAGTCCCTATTCATCGCATGGAAACTAGCAGTCTGGATATTTTCTAGCTCTTTTTTTTTTTTGTTCAACAGAAAAAGAAGGTTAAATGATTTTCAAATCACATGAGGGTGAGAAAACAATCCCTTTATAGTCTGAAACATCCATGAAATTGGTCATGAATAAGTAGAAGAGCAGAGATGAAGATGTGGATGTATGTCTGTCCTCCAGTAATACAATGCAGATGTAATAGAATGCTCATCTGTGGAGCACAGCATTGTGGGCTCATGGATCCTGGTGATGGAGCTTTACAACACTTCTCCACCTGGCAGGTGCAAACTCCCCCCTTCTCTGTCCAACTCTGATCGCTTTCCCCACACTGCCTGCAGACACACTAACATCCCCATTAACAATGAGCATGCTGTACCGGCCTCCTCAGGGGGCCGCAAACCCATGATGAGGATCCATGATGTCCCAATGCTATTATCTATAAAAACAGCTGCATGTGTGCGCAAAACCCAGCATTTTCTATGATTTTATAGAACTTGTATAACACAGTAAATGTTTTCAGTGTTAAAATACAATTTAATAAGCAGAGAAATTGTAAGTTATTTGTATGATAATTTCGCCACAAAAGTATAAACACTGTGTTACTATTAAAACATTGCTCTGTTTGTGACGGATGTTTGTGTTAAGTTCAAGTCACATCGTTTTCAAGAAAATATTTTTCTTAATACATATTTTTGTCTTGTTTTCCAGTCAAAATATCTAAAAATCTCTTCTAAATATTTTAAACTTAAAACTTATGAGTTAAATTTATGATTAAAATGATGATTTTTCAATGTGGTAACAACAATAAACTCTTATTTTAAGGATGACAACTAGACTAAAATCCTGGAAGAAAATTATTTTTTATGGAAAATACTACAGCTAACTTCAAAATGACACTATGCATATTTCTTTAAAACATTATTCGTGTCAAATGCACACCGGTCTCATGTCTC
Source organism: Scardinius erythrophthalmus (assembly GCF_964197995.2). Lineage (NCBI taxonomy): Eukaryota > Metazoa > Chordata > Actinopteri > Cypriniformes > Leuciscidae > Scardinius > Scardinius erythrophthalmus. The sequence continues at coordinate 10,845,474 of NC_138239.1, forward strand.
TCTTTTTCAGAAATCTCTTTTATTGTGTCTTGCTAAAATACAACTTTTCTAAACTTACACCATATTTTCTCTCTTTCTTCCAAGCTGCTACTTCCCTCTGAAATCTCTCAATATTGCAGGAGCTCTTTTCACCTTTGTGGGTCTGTGTTTTCACGCTGCACTTTAGTACTTCTGGTCCCATCTGTGGCTGAATAAAAGAGGAGGAAATAACCTAACTCTCTATCACAGGAATTTGTCAGACTGTTTGGACAGATTGGTAGAATACAAAATGCAGTGGGGAGCTCTGATGTGGTGATAAAGCGCTCCCCTTTGATCGTGCTTTGCCTCCCCCCTCCGCAACGCACATGTGCATGTCAAAGTCAGTTACATCATATACCGAGAGACAGGAAGCTAACCACCAAATTGACAGGATTTTTGTCCTGGTGTAGCTTTGAAATCGTTTCCCCTCTTTTTTGTCATTGTGAGAAAAGACAAGTTTTGCTTCTGATCAATGCAGAGAGGTTTTTTTTTGTGCCTGCCTGTACGTCAAAGTGGAGAGAGAGAGAGAGCTACAACACTACAACACATGTAGTGCGGTGAGCAATAGAAAACTACCGTTGAAAAACTATTTCCACATGTAACATTATTTCATAATTAACGTCTAAAACATTTGCTTACGAGAAAAAATTGGAAATGTGACTTTTCTCTTTTTGTTGGAGTGGCTTTTTAGATGTTGCCAGCACTTAGGAGAAATTCACGACAGCATCAACAACGGCCGTCTCCCCATTCAAAAGCATTAACTCTGTGCCATGTGTCTAACAAACAGAGGCCATTCTACAGCCCTTAATGACAAGGCAGGCGCTCCTCTTGCCTCCCTCTCCGCTGTTCAAATTGCTCTCCAAATGAAGTACAGCTGTGCCGACCAGGTGCTGCCATGCCTTTCAGAGAACAGGAAATTATCAAATCCCCAAATTCCTCAAACACAGCAAATGCCGGCTGCCTCTTCGTATCTGTGGGCTCTTATTTGAGGCGGGTTGCACGCCTCGTGTTGCCATGCGTGCACTATGCATAGATTACTGCAGCTCTTGTTGTGAGTGCCTTTGGTTCAGATTAGGAAGACTTTCCTTGGAAACCGTAGAGCGGGGGTTGGTAACCTTTTTCAACATGAAATACCATTGTTTTAGTTTTCTTGTTTATTGATCTCCTTAATTAGGGGCCGAGTACTGAAGGTGCGTAGGCACCTGTTGTATCTGTTAGTGTTCTTATTAGGGGCCAAGCACCAAAGTTGCGTAGGCACCTATTGTAATCACTAGTGTTCTTCTTCTTCTTCTTTTTCCACTATTGGATGCCCATAGAAACAAAAGAAACAACATTCAGTTTTCCTCTGATTTCTTGGCTCAAAACAATTGGCTCAGAAAATTTTCCAAAAAAAACTACTTTTTTGAAGACCGTTTGTCAGATTTACATGAAAATTGAAGCAGATCTTTTTCAGACCATACAGACAAAGAACAAAAAAACAAAAAAAAAACATGGAATTCAAGTTGATTAGCCAAACCATTCTCAAATTACTCACAAACAAATTCTACTCTACGAATTCTAGAGCACACCAAAATGGAAATGAGGCCATATTTCTGAACTAACTGTATTCAGACCAAACTTGGTATGTGTTATGACCTGAGGATATGTGCACAGTTTCGGCACAGTGCCACCTAATGGTCAGGAGATATGAAAAATTCATCAATTATTTTTGCTTATAACTTATGATCGTTTTGGCCAAAAATTACAAAACGGGTCTCTTTAGATTCGGTGTGGCAAAGCCAATTTTCCCATGTCGGCCATTTTGGGTGACTACCATTTTGAATTTTATGAATGCATTGGCATACCATTACTAAACTCGTTTCCAAAGTGTCATCGCTATCATGCCCTGAAGGTACTCAAAAAGCTTTGAAACAGAGCCACCTTGTCAAAATTGGTCAAAAATAATAATGAAAGTTGATTTAATTTGCCTATTTTAATAAACTGGTCTTTATAGATTCCTTGGGTTATACTGAGAACATAGATGGCCAGCAGCCATATCACCCTCTAGCCCAAGACTGGTTCCCCACTGAAGCTAAGCAGGGTTGAGCCTGGTTAGTACCTGGATGGGAGACCACCTGGGAAAACTTGGTTGCTGCTGGAAGAGGTGTTAGTGAGGCAAGCAGGGGGTGCTCACCCTGTGGTCTGTGTGGGTCCTAACACCCCAGTGATGGGAACACTATACTGTAACAAGCACCGTCTCTCGGATGAGACGTTAAACTGAGACCCTGACTCTCTGTGGTCATTAAAAATCCCTGGATGTCCTTCAAAAAAAGGAGTAGGGGTTTAACCCGGCATCCTGGCCAAATTTGCCCATTGGCCTCTGTCTATCATCATGGCCTCCAAATCATACCAATATACTGACTGGCTTCATCGCTCTGTCTCCTCTCCACCAATAAGCTGGTGTGTGGTGGGTGTTCTGGCACAATATGGCTGCCGTTGCATTATCCAGGTGGGTGCTGTACATTGGTGGTGGTTGAGGAGAGTTCCATGTAAAGCGCTTTGAGTGCAGAGAAAAGCGCTATATAAATGTAACAAATTATTATTATTATTATTATTATTATTAGATAGCAGTTTTGCCATAGTCGGCCAAACTTCCTTTCCGCCATTTTGTTTTTCTTTCATTTCTCCTCGTAGACTGTTTGTCAGATTTTCACCAAATTCGAGTCAGATCATCGTCACACCATTTTTTGGACCGTTTTCGTATTCCGCATCACTGAATTTGATGGCATAATGCCAAACTGCTTGAGGCTTTATCTCTGAAAAGATTTGACATATTGACACCAAACTTTATGTGTGTAATTGACTTTTCCCTCGACAGACGCACGTCAGTAAATTAGGGAATGAACTTGCGCTCCTGGGGGCGGTTCAGCGAAAAGAGGAGGCGTGTTCCGGCGCAAACGTTCCCTGGTGCTATTTTGCAGTTCCAGAAAACAATTCCACCACTGACCAGGAAAAACCTAGTCTAAAGTCAGTGGCACGTTTTCAGTGGCGCGTTCAGATGCTATTTTCAGGGTGCATGCTTGGCCATAATGTAGCGTGTGCACAATGCACATACACTTTGTTTCTCTCATCTACACACAGATGCAGCAGTTGCCATTTTTGCAAATCATACATAATTACAAGGAAAAATATTCCACAAGACGGAAATCATTGTGTTGTCCATGAAGATGTGAAAAAATAGGCATAAATCTAGCTTACACATTTACCAAAATTGTTATACGCCTGTTTAACCTGACGAGAACCTTGGTCTTCTCGGCTGTGAACCGCTCCTGGCGCGCGCCTGGCAAATCCGCCGTTATAATAGCAATCCGCCATGGAACAAGCGCGCTTGCTCTTAAAGGAAATGTGAGATGATTGGTTTATTTCACGTTACGTCCAAACCACACCTATGGGTAATGTAGCTACTTCAGACCAACCCATTTTAGATTTGCGGAGGGTGCAAGAGTAATTTATCCCGCCGGTATAATATAATATAATAATAGCAAGCTGATGCTCGCTGCCTTGATTTTTAGCTCCTCATTCTGCCTATGTGGTGTTGTCCCCTTAATTGCGGCTTGCAGATATATTTAATATTTGGTTCATTATTTGTACTTGCTATTTTTTAGATTTTTTCGTTCTGTAGTAATAACTTTAAGTGCATGTATTCCCTAAATCATGCAATTTTGAGCATCATTGTATTTTGTATGTAGAAAGATTCTTTGTTATATTCATCATATTTATTCTGCATTTTGAAACACCGTTCATGGTAATATCTCACTTATAAAATATTATTTTGAGAGCACAAAGCAACAAAAATGCAGACTAAGCTACAACACTGGCGTGTGACCATCCTGCAGTTTACTTTTCCATTGTGTTGTGCAGATAGTTTATCTGTGCTGCACAGTTCAGTGGAAGCATTTAAGCTCATAACCGTATAAAACAGACTGTGTTACTGAGGGAGGACCAATTAATATTAACTTTTAGTGCTTATTTGCCAGTGATGACCCTAAAGTTGCTGACCCCTTTCCTTCAACTGAGGTTTACAAACTAGTGTCAGGGGACATCCAGGGGTGCCACAAGGGGGTGCTAGGGTATTCACAGTCAAAAAAAATATTTTACACATGTATTTTTAGGCTTTTCAAAGTTAATGTGTGCACTTAATAGTGAAATGGCTTTATTTATATCTGATTATGAACAAATAATTTTGATGTCTTTATAATATCACAATTAATATTTTTCTCACATAGTATAAATGGGTTTACATGAAAACAGCAAGGGGGTTTTGACATCAAAAAGTTGTAAGAATAAGAATAGCCTACTCCTGTTCTTAGAATACAGAATCTCAGATTCTACAGTGACTGAATATTAAAAAGATAAATAAAGTTCATTAGCTATCAAATCTACACAATTACCAATGTGGCATTGACAAGTTTCCTACACACTGCAACAGCTTATCTATTATAAACTGTATTTTTGTTCATCACATCACTCAAAAACACATCTGCATGTGTTAAAAGTTTTTATCCCATTATCTTGTGGTTTACTGGTAGGACCAGCTTTTTCAAGTGCGCACTGCACTTTTCACTACGCCTGTGCTTGAAATGTCGAGAGCAAACATCACTTCCCCCTTTTCATCCATTCGATGTGTATGCTCAGCTGTTCCAAAGGTAGAAAAAGTGCATGGCCTTGTGCGCAGGAGAAGTACAGCTGTCAGTGTCTCCATTAAAGTCCTTATTCATAATACACAAAGCATTTCCACAGCCTGGCTTCATATGTGCACCCCCAGCTGGTCTCCCACCTCAGGCAAATCCCATTCAGGCATTGTTCCAGCCAGATGTGCACTGCACATCATGGCTTCTGGGTCAACAGATGTTAAAGGTATACAGGGAGACAATCATATGCAATAGAAAGATGAAAATCAGGGTGTTACAACTGTCCTGATATCATAAAGCAGAAAATAAACTCATAAACTCTTTCCACGCCATTGACGAAATTTTCCATAATTTTTTTCCCCCGTCATTGATGGAATTGCATGGTAATCAATGTAGGGGGCACTATTACGATTCATCTGAAAGAGTACAGAATCTCCGTCCGGATCAAACCACAGGAGAAGAAGCAGAAACAAAAATAACACCATCACCAAACGTTAAACAGCATATAAATCAAAACTGCCTAGTGTTACTTAATCATATGTCGAACCAGGAAGAGGTATAGGGCTGTGCAGGCTTGATGGTGTTGAGGGACACGATCTACTCGGTCTGTTTTAATTAGCATTTTGAATACGATCCAGACATAGTCTTTGACAAAAATGCGATTCTCTCAGCTTTTTGTTCAAAATGTAGTTTTATTTTTAATTTTATGAAACTTACCCACATTCAAGTGTTGATTAAAGGTATAGCGGAGGATCTTTCCAAATTTTAGATAAGACCCGCCCTCTCCACTTTTTGAAAAGTTTGATTGATTCACCAGAATGATTGACAATTAGGAGGACCAATAGTATAGGTTACCCACCAGGAAGTAAAACATCCTCCGCTATACCTTTAAGGAAAAAAATAAGGCATGAAGCTAGTTTTTTTTTTTTTTTAAGGAGAGGCTTTTCTTTTGATTTATTGAATGCTTTTCAGGGAAACGCACGGCTAAAGTAGTTCCAGACCGCATTACAGTTCCATATCACTTACATTGTTGTCTTTGCAGCCTACAACGGCAAAATTATCCAAAACCCACAACGACACTGACCAAGCAAATAAATATAGTAAACAATAGGGTAAAAACAACAAATTATTTCCAACTTAAAAGTTGTTAAAATTCCTCACTAGCGAGGTAAAAACAGCACTGTTCTTGGAGCAGATAAACGTATAGTTTCGCTATTACGCTGCTGTTGAGAGACAGACTCAGGTAATTCACATATGCTACGATTATTCTCTCTCTCTTTCGCCCTCTTTCTCTTTCTCTCTCTAATAACTGCATAATAGTCTGCTATCAATAGCTCAAGCCTCCATTTTAGCCTCCGCTCTAAAACGACGTTTGAAATTAGCAACGGGGTCTTAAGATGCGTAAGAAATTAGTCCTACACACAAGAGTGCTTTAAGGACAAAAACCTGACAAACATCTTGAAATACATCACGTGAACAATGTTTTCGGGTGTGTTAACCGTAGTAGAAGTGAATTTAATTGACTGCAGCCCGTTGAATTATTGAAAAATAATGCGAACCCAAGCTGTAACAGCATTACCACCTCTGAAAATATCAGCTACTTTGACCTTTTTAGGACACGCCAAGGTTAGTTCAGGATGCTAAATGTCATGAGGTGTGACTGCCAAAAATAATTCTGAATTATTAATTAATTACATTTGTAAAAAATACTTTTTACTTCGGTAAATATATTTTAATGTTTTTAATAATGAAGATGTGTAGATTCACATTCAAGTAAAGAAAATATACACCGCATGACATTTCACATGACGAGTCATTAATTAAATTAAATTAATGACTATAATTTTTTTTTTTAAATCACAATGTTATAATTTTTTTCCAAAACCATCATGTTCTCCGAGTACATTTCTATGAACTTGGCACATGTGTTTTAAAATATATATTGAAAATATTCTTCCTTAACTGTACCATAGACAGACATTTTGTCAGATCTTGTGCTTTCTCTACTCTCAAGTGCTGAGCTCATGCACATGTTTTCTACTCATGTTTCCTTCTTTGGCATTTATATGCCTCTCTGGCACTCGTGCCAGGGTCAGACAATCCAGGTGGATGCCCGACTGATCAAGCTTTTTAACAGCCAGGCTTACTGGGATCACAAGATGCGCCCATGCTGGCTTTTATGTCCCCTTGTGCAGTTGAGGACGACCTGAATTGGAGATGAGCAAACCCCTGCTGAAACCAGATAACCTCAGATGGGCAGTCTCATTCGAAGACTTGGCCTGCGCTGTGCCTCTGAAAAAGAACGCAAACTCTTTGAAATGCAGAGCTCCATAAAGAATTGAGAAGTAGGAGAAGAATCAAAGGATTGCGATTGGAAAGCAGGGAGCGAAAGTGATTCCTGAATTAAAGATGAGGAGGAAATGTGTCAGGTTTTAAATGCCAGATGAGAAAGAGGAAATCAATATGTTTTCACACAAACAGAGACCATAATTTCTCTGGACGTAATATTGGATTTATGAGCAGGAGTGTATGATGCATGTAGAATCTGATATGGAGAATCTCGTATTCAAAATCGTTCGGCTGGTTCACGAGTAATCAAACTTTCAGAAACGCGTCTTGCTTATCGGAAGTCTTTCTCTCTTCTCTTTCATCCCAGCCAGAAAAGGACAGACAATGGCAGCAGTCCTTGTGAGATAAATAAAGGGGGGGAATATTGTAATGCAGTGCCGACAAAGCGTTCTGGTGATGGTGGCAGCTGATGGCTATTATGTCCAGGTGGCCAGGGTTGCGCCAAGGCTCACAGAAAAAGCCTCCCAGCTGCTGGGATTCTTCGCATGTCAATTAGGGGAAAAGGGAATGTGTGTTTGCAGGTTTCACAAGGACACGCGGCACTCCATGTGTCATATTTGGCGAAAATGCAGAAAATCGCCATTGTGATCCTCAAACTACGGGAGGGGCTTTAAAGTAATGCAGGTGCTGCAAGATATGTTTTTAATGGAATGCACTCATAAAATATCACTATTACCTGACGGATCATTGGATTAGTGATTTAGAGGGCTGTGGTCAGATGTTTGTTGAGCTAGTCAGATGACTTTGACGTACTTTCAGCCTGTCAGTTTTTTAGCTTGTTTGCAGGAAAGCCTATATGGGAAGCAGGAAGTTTAAGGCCATAAGCAACTTCTAAAAAGTTGGTCATTTGAACGCCGTTTTACCAATATTGCTTTTGTTTTGACAACTTTGAACATACTGAGAAGACGTGCTGTAGCTCTCGCTCCATCTTCGCCATCTTAGTAGGGTGGGATTTTGGAAAGAGGGTCGAATTCAGTGGTTAGATCTGGTGGAAGCTATTTTATGTTCTACAGCTCTTTTATGTTCATCAAGGACATTATGAGTATGAGTTTGTATGTCATAGCAAAATATTTCAACTTGCATTAATAAGTTGAACAATTCAATCTCAACTGACCTTCAGTAAGCTTTGCCCCCGTTGGTTACTGCTGCTAATTTTTACAGAACATCCTATATCAATCTGAAATGTTCATGAATAGCATGATATTCAGTAAGATATGCTCATAAATATTGGATAGTATTCTTTTTGTTCCTTAAATTAATTGAAATCATTTATTTATTTTGGAAGAAATCAGTCAATTATGCAGTGACCTGATTAAAAACTTACTATGAGAGAAAGAGACAATGACTGTTCATGTTTGTGTCCACCCATAGTAGTTGTATAAAAAAAAAGAAAAAAGGAATGTATACATTTATTAATATTGCTGTACCCTTTGTATATTCCAATAAAAAAAGATATATATATATAAAAAACTGAAATATATCTCTGAAAACTGCAGAGACTATAAATCAGGCAACTGAAAAGTAAGAAGCATTATTTTAAAGCAGACGTAAGTCAACAGAACTGTTCCTAATGTTCTTAATGAGTAAAGGCTCAATTACAGTAAGCAACTGTTCTATAGATCAAATTTATATTTGTTGAGGAAGGAAAGCGGTCAGTCCAGTGTTTCTGACAGAATCCTCTTTACGCAGCATGGGAGCAAGATTCATTTGACTGCTTCAAATTAATCACTTTGAGCGATTCATTAAGTGATCTGGCTCACAAAAGTGTGATTTATAAAGACACATTTACAAGAAACAAAGTCACAATTTGGAGATATAAATTCTGTGAAATAAAGGGGCAATCATCATCAGTAAAGTCACAGTAATTATTTTTTCTCACATACAGACTACATACAAACCAAGCCATGAAATGAGTTTAATGCAGTAAGAATGTGAGCAGGAATTTGCTATGCATTTGTTTTTGCATGCGGATAAAATACAATTTCTTTCCTTATGGCACTGTAGAATCAACTCTAGGAAATGATGGGAAAATCACAGAATCCTGCACACTATCTTACAACATCAAACTCATTTCAATGGCTTGCTTTCCCAAAGACCGTACAATGCAAGTTCTCTTTCACCCTTGGATATCTGGTAAAGGTCGAAGTGTGCGTGGATGTTAGCCGTTACCCTGCTACGCCTGCCATTTTAATAGCATGCGATGGGGTCAGAGGGCAGCGAGCGTGATTCAGTTTTCATACTCCGTATCGCACAGCCGGGTCTGTCGGTGTCTGTACGCGAGCTGCTCTTCGCATTCAGCCCTGACAGGCCTGGTGTAATTGGCTCAGGGAGGTGAATCCATAATCTCGTGAGTGGCACGTTCCTCGCTACATTTTGACATCAAAGGTGAGGGAGAGGGTGTGTGTCACAAGTTGCCATAAGGAGTAACCTTGCTAGAGGCCAGAAGCTCACATGCGAGGTGTTTCTATTTTTGCCTTCAAATTGCGTTGCACTATAAAACAAGAATTTTTGGGGGACTTAAATTTCTGGCTGCATCTGTTAATTTGTTGTATGAAAACACAAGCCGTTGACATGGGAAGTGAGCGGGTAGTTTTGCATATAGAAAAGCCCACACAGAAAGCGTATAGTTCCATATGGCAAAGCTGGACTTGTCTTTCTCCTGGCCAAGACATTTGAAAAGAAACGCGTCATTCCTCGGAAATTCAGTCTCCACTGCAGCACACAGATGGTTATTATGGAGCTCCACATAAATTGATTATGTTGGAAATTAACTGTTGCTGTCAAAGTCAGCCGCCAAACCTGTCCCAGTGTGTCCCTCTGCCCGCTGATGCATAGGATCCAGCTGATGAACCAGATGTTGCGTCGAGCTCTTCATTTTAAGGTCAGCGCAGACGTGCTATGGCGGTCCTTACTCCTCATCTTGCTTTGTTTGGTAGGCTTGTTAGCCTTGTGTATTTGTCAGAAATAGCTATATGTTTCACTGTCAAGATTGAAGAGCAATCTGATGTCTATTCTAGCAGATGTGAATCTATAGTGCATATTAAGAGTATGCAAACATATCATCCCATCACTACATCGTCTGTCATTAACTGCTCTTTATACCATAAATGATTGCCATGCCTGCACATTTGAAATTAATTTACACCAATCACTCAGAAGCTTCTTTAAGTTGAATAGGCATGCTGTTTTTAGCTTGTGGACCAACTAACTATGCGGTTTACAAGCAAAGAATTCTGGTCAACCTGCATAATCTTTGTAGTTGACCATTTATCTCTTGCTGTTTGAGCTAGTTGAGAAGTTTGTTGGGGGACATCAGCACACTAGGGTCACTGTGATTTTGTCAAAGACATGTTCTTGGATCAACATATTTTGTTGATATACACACACACACGATTGTACCATGTCATAGAATCTGTGCTAACTGCTAATTTTAACTACAAATATTTTTTACACTTCAGTCAAAGCTTCATTTCTGTAAGTTTATATTTGCCAGAACAAAAATTGAGTGCTACCTGGTTCAGTTAGAACAGGGATTCCCAAACTTTTTTGTCAGGCGACAAAAAAGTACCCTCTAAGATTTCAAGTTAATATTTCAATTATATATGAACGTTGATATTACTGCCATAAAAAAAAAAAAAAGTATAACAAGTGTGGGATTTGACGTTAACGGCCACTGCTGAGAATGCAGATAAAGATCACTGAATAAAGGTTTGAATTTGGGTATGTTCCTTGCAGTCGAATGGATTCTGTTGATTTAGATCACAGTGCACAAATAAAATTGATTACTTTTGTGAATTTATGTTGCATTTTTTGGTGCATCGGACTATACTGAGAAAACGCCATTTGTGTCCCACAGCAAACTAAATAAATATTGCATGATAAATAATGATTAAACGATTACAGAAATGGAATTAATTTTAAAGTGTATCTTGTTCAACATTATGTAATCCTTCAAAACGAGTTTGCAGCAGAAGTCACACAGAACAGAGCGAAATGTTATAGTTTCATATGAGTATACTGCGTTTTTAACAAATGCGTCTGAAAACATAATGTCATTGATATGACAATTGAATACAATAGAATCAAGATATTAATGTCACAATTTTAATATTCATAAAAAAGGATTCATACATTGAACACATTTGTACATCTGTAAAGTTTTACGTTTTAGTGCTGTCAATACGTCAATATTGTATGTTTCCATGTGTATGAAAACATAAGTAAATGTATGTGTGATAGAACCACACTTTACATAAAAACATACGAATACTCATGAGATCACGTAGGTTTTGGACACACTGGCAGTCCCACCCTAACTTCATGGAATTGGTTTAGCTAATAATGACATGTTGGACCACTCAAAGAAACAAGTTAATGTTGAAAGCGCCACAGTGTTTAATTTATGAATTAGAAAGGAGAAAGTATTTAACATTGAAAACATTACACACAGCAGCTGTAAAATGCAAGATCTCTGCAGTCCACCCATCTATTCATACATCAGTGGAGGAAAATACCTTTAAAACACTGAGTCTGTCATGAAAAGAAAACGTTTCTTGCAGCGTTTCTCTTCCAAACACCTAAAATATCACAGCAAAGCAGCCATCTGCAGAACGCATTCCAGCCTTTTAGTGAGCATGCCTTTATCTCTGATTGGGGAGCGCAGGCTACACTCGCCACGTCTGGCAAAAGATGGAGTTCGGGCGCATGAATATGGATGCTGTCAGGTGTAAAAGAGTGGGGCTCTGTGATGCAGTGCTGTCTGTGACACATCCTCTGCTCAGCTCCCTGCTCCAATCACACCCCAGATGTACCAGGACTGCTGCTGCTGTCACTCAATCTGCGGCCCACAGAGTCTGCCAGCAGCAGGAACCTCGGTCCATACAGCACAGCTCTGATAGAAGAAGACACAAAAGAGCCGTCCTCAGTTTGGGCTTCCAAGAGCTACAGGGGTCCCCTTTTAAATGAATTAGAGGGAGATGTTGATAAAATTAAGCTTTAGTCATCATGGAAAATCATACCGTGTTTGTTGTCACAATATAGTTAATATAAAAGACTTTTTTCTGTAGTTTTAGGAAATGACTGGGAGTAATTTCATTAGTATTTACTCAGTGTTAGCTTCATAAATAAGAATGATGTACAGATGAAATGAATACAGTATAAGCCTGTTTCTCCCTCAAAGTTAAGAAAACAAGAATGTAATTGCAACACTATTTATTGTAATGGCAGTGGATTCTGACCTATTTTGCTCAATCTGAGTGCGACCTTTGATACAATCTCACATAACATCCTTCTAGACAGACTGGCCTCCCTAAGAGTTATGGGTAGGTTTAGGCCTGTCTTAGTTTAGATCATATCTTTCTGGTCACACTCAGTTTTTACAACTCAAAATCTTCAGATCTAAGCCATTGCAAGTTACCACTGGTGTTCACCAAGGCTCAGCGTTGGGCCCTATTTTATTTATTATTTATTTACTGCCCCTTGGACATATTTTCATGAAGTTTGGTATTCATTTCCACTGCTATGCTGACAACAACCAGCTTTACCTACATGCTATACAATCTTCCATGCCTACTTTTGTTTTTCCTCCAATTTCTCTGTCCAGCTGCTTAGCTGAAATTAAAAACTGGTTTTCATCAAATTTCCTTAAACTCAATAGTGGTAAAACCGAAATTCTCCTGGTAGGTACAAAATCTACTCTGTCTGGATAAATCTGATAGCTTCTCTGTGACTATTGACCAGTCTATAGTTTTTCCATCCACGCAGGTTAAAATCCTGAGTGTCGTCCTTGATAGCACCCTATGTTTTGAAGCCCACGTTAATAATATATTCGTTCTGCTTATTTTCATTTATGAAACATAAACCGTCTTCATCCTTCTTTGACAATGAACAGCACTGCTGTACATGCCTTAGTTACATCACATATAGATTATTGCAATTCTCTTCTCTTTGGTCTTCCTTCCTATTATAATATGCTTTGTCTATTGTTGTTAAACTGATGTTTTTAAAAAGATTTTTAAGGTGACCTTGAGTGTTGTAAAAGTGGCGCCTATAAATAAAATGTAATAAAACTTATTATTAAACCTTTGTTTCTCTTAATTGCAACTTTATACTTTATATTTAGCAAGACCCTGTTTCCTTATAACATGACTCACAATTGTCAAAATTGAGATTTTATACTTGCAACTGCGATTTTATACCTCTTAGTGTGACTTTATCAAACTTTTTTCACATAACTGCGATTTTATTTCTTATTTTAAACTTTATCTCATAACCTTTTTTTTATTTTACCCTGAGGTGTAAATGGGCTTTGATACCAACAGTCACCAAGCATATTGAAAGTACACTTTTCTTTTTCTGCTAACCCTACTCCTCTGCTGTGACTTTTCACATTAAAAGAAAAAAAAAATTATGAACTCAAGTTTCTTTCACTTTTGCCCGCAGAGATCTCACGATATGCCCTTCTTCTTAGTGTGCAAGTAATATAATTTTCACTCGACATCTGCTGAAGTCACCTTGTTGTGATAGTCATTATTATTTCTTTGTCTTAGCGTGTATCCCATATTTGTACAGGGTCCACTTGTTCGCATGCTTTTCGCCACTTGGCTCAATCCAGGGCATCATCAGTGGTGATATTGTCTGCGCACCTCCGCCAGACGATCGAGCCACCGCTTCTTTGGCCGGCCGCGCGGTCGTCGTCCAGGTGGTGATAGACTTCTGATGACGTGGCCATACCAGCGGAGTCGGGCTTCACTTCTTTTATGACGCGGTCGAATCGCGTGAGGCCAAGGGACCAGCGGAGCATCTTCATCTCCATAACGTGGAGGGCCTGGCCTGCTCAGGTTTGGTGGTGCCTGGCCAACACTCGGAACCATACAACGCGACAGGGCGTACAGCGGTTTTATAAATCTTGCCCTTGAGTGGTATGGGCATTCGGCGGTCGCAGAGGATGCCCGTGACTTGTCGCCATTTGAGCCATGCCGTGTTGACTCGGGCTCGGGCGTCAGGGTGAATGAGCAAACCGACATATTTGAATTCAGTGACTTTGTTTAATGGCTGCCCTCTAACTCTGATTGTCCCATCGGTCTGGGGTCCGCACTCCATATACTCTGTCTTTTTGATGTTGAGGCGCAATCCATGCGCGTCCAACTGCTCATTCCAGTCTTGCACTTGACGTTCAAGCCCACGATGGGCTTCATCAGTTTGGAAGATGTTGTCGGCGAATAGAAGGGACCAGGGCTGAGACGCCTGAATATCCCCCGTGGCAGTGTCCATGCAAAGGATGAAAAGGAGCGGGGAGAGGGCGGATCCCTGGTGCACGCCAACGGTGGTCGGAAACAGTTCGGACAGGCCTGCGGGGCATCGAACGACACTGGTGGTGTTGGTGTAGAGGAGCTGGATCCACCGTATGTACTCTTTGGGGGCACCGTGAGAGCGGAGGAAATGCCAGATGAGATCCCGGGGCACACGGTCAAATGGCTTCTCGAGGTTGAGAAAGGCCATGTGTACTTGCTGGTTCTTCTCCCGGTGCCTCTCCAGCAGCAGCCTGACGGCGTGGATTGCATCAGTTGTGCCGCTTCCTCTAACAAATTTGCACTGATTGGGACTGATGGAGATGATCTTCTGGAGACGGGCGTCAATTACGCACTCGAATATCTTCATGGCATGGCAGAGCAGACGAATCGGGTGGTAGATATTGCATTCGCGATGGTGGGCTTTCGCGAGTTTATAGATTTGTTTGGCTCCTTCAGGCGTGTCGAGCTGGGCATAAAGGTTGGCGTGGTGCCGGACCTTCGCGGTAGCCATTGTCATTATTTAGTCTTATGAAAACTTCTCTGTATGCAGTTTTTGTCCATTTTTGCAACATCCTTAATCATGTAACTGTATTTCTTATTTGAAACGTTGCCATAATAATGTTTTTATTTTTTACTCTAAGGTGAAAATACCCTTCGATAACATCAGCCACCAAGACACATATTAAAAGTACACTTTTCACTTACCACCAACACATTAACATTTAAATTCCTCTGCTGTGAATCTTTTCATCAAAACCAATTTATGAACTCAAGTTATTTTACTTTTGATTGCAGAGATCTCAAAAGATGCCCTTCTTCTTTGAGCGCAAGTAATATAATTTTAACTTGACAGAGAACTTATCTTGACCCTGATTAAGACTTATGAAAGCAACTTCTCTTTTTTTTTTTTCGCCTAACATCCTTGACAACAATTCTGGAATAAGTTAAGTCTAATTTGTGGCTTTCTCAAAAGTTTGAAAAGCCATTTTAACACAGTTTACAGAAGTTGATCTCACCCATAATCCCTTTGGTTTTTTTTTTCACACTGCTTTGTGAATCACCGCCGAGGATACGGACGTCTATTTATTGTGTGAATAAAAAGATTAGAAAAAGAAGCTTTCTTTTCTTTTTTTAATGCGATGTTAATGGGATGCGACACAAAATATGAAACATAAGTAGATGATGCTCTGCAAACCCAGATGGGGCCATTTAGCCTCTTTAAAATATATGAGAAATTAAACATGCTTGTAGGGGAAAGAAATGTGCTTATCTCATTTTACAAAGCACTCCTGTAGAATATCTGCTAGTATCCAGACGAAAGGAAACAGAAGTGAAACAATGTCGAGATTTTGGAGCAATGTGCACTCATTGTTGCCTGAGTTAGATTAAAAATGAGAGGGGGATGAGGGCCGTAGGGGGAGGGGGGCGTGTGCTTTTTTTCCGTGATTCATACCCCTCTGTAAAAGGCAAAACTCTCAATTCCAGTATATCAGAACCAAACACCTTGGCTGATAGACGCTGTGAGGTGGAAAATAACGAAATGAAATTTTCTGTGCTTAAACGGCGAGAAAAGAGGAAAAAATAGAAGAGGGGATATTCTCCAATCACTGCACCGCCATCCCTCTTTGTCCTGAGAGGCCTGTTTGCCATTCTGCACGATTAACAATATTATCTGTACCTGCCCGCGTCTGCCGGCAGGCTGCATGCCATTGTGTTCTCGTCAGGGGTGAGCGACTCGGGCCTGGCGTGACACTGACGCTGGCCCGTCAGGTGCCACAGGGTTGGCTTCTCCCAGGTGGGACCGAGCTGGCATTTTAACCGACTCCTCGCAGGGAGGGGGTGTAGAGACCCCCGGCAGGACAGACTACAGGGGCAGCAGCTCCTTCACCACCTGCCCAAAAAAAGGTGTAAGTGTTTGGGCAGTGGTCCCAAAGGGTGTAGCATTTGTACAGTGTGTACAGAGCTCCATCTGGCTCTTCTGTCTGGAACAGAAAAGTGTACAATGAGCCACTCCTTTTGTGTTTGATAAGCATTCGGATTCATTTATAGGTTTTTCTGTTGAACATAGTTTCAGCCTTGGATGCCTGACAGTCCGTTCACTGACGGTCAGATGCATATCACACACAAACACATCGCAAGTTCCAAGCTTGGCTGCCAGCTATGCATTTTCCGCCAGTCAGGTAGATTTATATCAATGTGCCAGGAAAAAAAAAAAGTACTGAGCTGATGTAATCAGCGCTTCTGATGAGGAACATCTGCTTCAAATTTCAACGTCAAATTTCTTAACATTTAACATTTTAAGTGTATAGTAGCCAGAATATGTGACATGCTCCATCAGATTGTCGCTTTGAGTGATTTTGTGTTTTATGCAATTTTATCTTTATTCTGTATTGCTTAGATATCAGTATTGGCTGTCATAAAACATTGTTCACAAAGATTGTTCTAAAGACTCTCAGATAATCATTAAAAATGATTTGACAGAAATAGGAGATTTAAGATATCACTTACAAGTAATATACTACCATTCAAAAGTTTGAAATTGGTAAGACTTTTTAAGGTTTTGAAAGTCTCTTATTCGCATAAGCTGCATTTAATTGATAAAAAAAAATGCAGTAAAAATTTATATTGTGAAATATTACTATTTTAAAATGTAATTTATTTCTTCAATGGCAAAGCTGAATTTTCAGTATCATTACTCCAGTCTTCAGTGTCGCATGATCCTTCAGAAATCATTTTAATATGCTGATTCAATGCTTAAGAAACATTTATTATTATTATACATAAAAAAATAATAAAAAAAATATATAAAAAAGAATCGTGTGTAGTCTATGATACTTTTTTCAGGATTCTGCAGCTCCAGTGCAACACTGCAAGATAAATTGTGCTGTTAAAAGAAATCTCAAGCTCTCTCTTTTAAAACTTGGGCACACGGATCCCTCTAAAAGTACTTTGATCAATTTAAAAAACAATACTCTTTCTCTGTTTCTACCTTTCCACTCTCTCTTTCTTTGCCCACTCTTCTATTCACACAGAATAATTGACTCAGCTGCAGTCTTTGTGATATAATAACCAGTTCACCTCACTGAATAACATTTCAGAAGCTCAGCCCCAGCATAAAGCTAATTGTTCCTGAAAGAAAAAGAGAGAGCCGTGTGTGTGCGTGTTTGTGTGTGTGTGTGAGTGTGTGTGTGTGTGTGTGTGTGAGCAGTGATAAGAGTAGACGCGACACACTCTCACTGCAGGCCTGTGTGTGTGCTGAAAATGACATTTATCTTCACAGTGAGGCCTGGCCCTCCCTGTATGCCCATATAAAAGGAATAGACTCCAAGCCACACTGTATTTTTTCTTTTTATTATTACTTTTCAATAACTACAAGGTTTATTTTTCTCTCCCTGCAGGCCCAGTCTGGGATCCTGCTGAGCTCAGATAGGCAGTGTAATATTCACAAAACCTCCATTTTCTTTCTTCCCCATGAGCACCAGGGTTATTTCACCAGACAACTTTTCATTGTCTTTCTGAACTGTATTTAATTTTTTTCAAAGCATGCTTGATGGATTTACAGTTAAAAGGCCTTTATAAGCCCTTGATCATTAAACCATTCTGGAACATATATGTTGTGCCTACATGGTCTTCAGTAAACCATATTTTTAAACAACATTTATTTTTCATGGGTTTAAATGGTCTTAAAACAGTTGAGTTACTGACTAATGAAAGAGTAGATGCATATTATAAAGGACGTTTTACAGCCACTAGGACATATTATTATATTATATTATATTATATTATATTATATTATATTATATTATATTATATTATATTATATTATATTATATTATATTACACTGTAAAAGATTTCTAACCCTCCCAAATAAAAAATTTCAAGTGACCGATAACATCTAAATTTTTCAATTGGCCCAAGTGAAATTCTGTAAATTCTAAAATTAAATTTACAGAATTTCACTTGGGCCAATTTAAAAATTTAGATGTTATCGGTCACTTGAAATTTTTTACAGTGTATATTATATTATATTATATTATATTATATTATATTATATTATATTATATTATATTATATTATATTATATTATATTATATTATATTATATTATATTATATTATATTATATTATAACAAATTGATGCATTGGGAAATGTCCTTCCCTATTTTCAATTAATGACAAAGACAGGAAGCGTATTGTGCTTTTGGAACTTTATACAACAAAATGAAGGTTAAAGAATATACATTCATCTGTAACTGATGCTATATCAATAAAATCTATTCAAAAATGAAATGAAAATTTATTGTTATTGTCAATGTTGAAAACAATTGTGCTGCTTAATATGTTTGAGGAACACTGATCATTTTTTCAGAATTCTTTGATGAATCGGATGTCTAAAAATAGCATAATTTATTTGAAACAGAATGTTTTATATATATCTATATATATAAAAACATAAATGTTTTACAGTCTTTTTTAAAATGAGTTTAATGCATCCTTGCTTAATAAAAGTATACATTTCTTTATTTTTATTTTTATTTTATTTATTTTTTACTTTCTGACCCCAAACTTTTGAACAGTAGGTATTTTAGACTGATTTCCATTCTCAGACAGTGATGGGAAATGTGCTTTTGGCTTACAAATATGTAGCCTCATAAACCTGCTTAATGAGAAGAATTTTATGGCAAGTTTTATAGCTGTTCTTCATTAACAGTACCCAAAGATGAGTACAGACTCAATTTTAGTCAACTTTAACAATTAAAACTTAATTATGGCCCATGCCAATTGGCTTCTATAATGATTTTTTTTATTGGCACGCCCCCAACTCAAATAAAATCTTATAATTTGATAATTACGACATTGTGATGGCGTTCATATTTGCTCATCTCGTAAATACTGTCCTTCCAATATTATTGTGTCACAAGTTACATGAGTCCTTTATTGGGCATAAGTCCAAAAATAAATAAATAAATAACATTCACAGCTTTACCACAGAATAAGTTACCTAAGGATATTTAACAAGATGTAGACTTCAATAACTCTGAGTGATTATTTTTAACCTGTATTTTAATCTGACAAATAAGAGGATAATTAATGTAAAGTCTCTACTTTTGTTTTCCCAGTATAATACCATCCACATGGACAAGACCAAATGGGTAGTGTTGCACTTTATTAATGTTGCCTGAATTAAAGTATTTGTTTGAACATTTGATAATACTACAGTTGGCTCATCCAGTTTTTTTCTTTTGATGGGAAATATCTCTGGACTACTTCATTTCAGATATTGGAAGCTCTATTCAAGCCTATGGGGGATTTGGGAAGATGTCCCTGGAGGTGTCATGCTTCAGTTGATTTCCTAATTTTCTTTTTTAGTTTTTTTTTTCTTTTATTGCTTGTCTACTGTATCACACAACAAAACATGTCCAGTTGGAAGGGGCCGTAAGTGTTTTCTTCTTCGGCAGTAGGTCTCTTTTGGCTCAACGATATGCATTTCTTACTGTTCTTAGTTATTAGAGAAAAATCCTTCGCTCCATTTCTTTTGCCCTCTTGTCTTTGTATCTCGCATCCGTTTCAGTCTTCGGATTTGACCTTGTGGGATGTTCCCAGTTTCAGAATGGATGAAAAAAAAATCCTCTGGGAAACTTTTTTTTTTTCTTATCCCACATTTTGAAGTTTTAGATGTTATAGTTAGCTGTAAAGTAGGCTATCATTGCCTGGAGGAAGATATGATATTGGAAAAAGATGTAATTTACTAAATTAACTCTAAAGGGGGCAAGATTTCTGGTCTCAAGTCTAAAAACTGTGCAAATACATCATATTTGATTATTATTATTATTATATTCTACAGATAATTCGCATTTAGACACTAAATGTGTACATTTAATTGTTATTAAAAATAACAAATTATTTTTAAGTCAAAAACGCAGCCCTAGTCAGTAGGTGTGGTTTCTGCAGCATACAAGTCATGAATCCATTTTATATGACCAGGTACACCCCATGATATATAAAAACATTTGCCATATTCCAGAATGGGAATTACTCCCATTATCTTCCTTACATAGCCTCTTCACACATGCATCTACAAGAGAATATTATGCAGTCGCCTTGCAGTCTGTGCTGAGATTACAGGTTTATTACATTTGCAAGAACATCAGTCTCTGTCTGTCTTTGAATATTTGAGGTGTGAGTTGAGCACCTGTGTGTGTGTGTGTGTGTGTGTGTGTGTGTGTGTGTGTGTGTGTGTGTGTGTGTGTGTGTGTGTGTGTGTGTGTGTGTGTGTGTGTGTGTGCGCATGCCTGTGCGTGTGGGGTGTGTGTGTGTGTGTGTGTGTGTGTGTGTAGACAGCTGTGAGTGGGGGAGGGGGTGCTGACACTCCTGAGCTCGCTCACAGCAGAGTGGGAGGTGTGAACAGGAAGTACCGCCCAACCTGCTCTCCGCCCAGCAGTCCAACCCCCTCACGTCCCAAACTGGATACCATTGGGGAGAGAGTTTCACCGGCAAGGTACCAGTTTTGTTTAAACTTCAGGTTCAAGTGAGGACTGCTTATAGGAGAAGCTTCAAAGATAATATAATTGGCAAAACCTCCCTTGTTGACATTTTTCATTTTTATTATCTTTGGCGGAGATGGCATTTATTAGACTTTAAACCTCACAACTGCAACTTTATTTTAAAGGATAATTCCGAGAAAAATAGACCTTGAGTCTATTTTGTAGTTTGTTTTGGATGAACTAGAGTGGTGGACACAGATTTTGACGATGGGTCCTGTCTCGACTTTTTGACTCTTATAGAATCGCCTTTGACCGCTTCAGAGTGGCTGTCTATGGGCATGCACGAACATATCCTTAAAACAACCCTTAACGCTCGTTTTCAAAACTGTGCAACTCACCGAATGGTTAGTGGTGTTTGTTGATGATTAAAAACAAGTAGCGTAGATTTAGAATCCCATTGATTAGAATCCCATTGATTTCTGTTGGAGGACTCATTGCTCGTTGATATTACTGCGCTACCGGAAACGGAAAAGGGGGCTGTTTACATTTGGTTGTAGTCTTTTCGCTCGGTTCTCCATCTCTCAGAAGGCTAGCGTGAGCCTAGACACCGAGTTCCATACCGCGTCCTTGTACGGCAAAGTGGTTGTCGCCATCAAGTGGTCGGGAGTGTGCTAACGCTTCAGACTCAAATATTGAGCGGAAGTTTATACGCGGTTGTAAGGTATCTGAAAAAATAGTTCCATTATAGCAAATAACACGGATTGAAATCATACATTGCACCGATATATTTGTTTTTAATCATCAATGAACACCACTAACCACTCGGTGAGTTGCACAGTTTTGAAAACGAACGTTAAAGGTTGTTTTAAGGACATGTTTGTGCATGCCCATAGACAGCCACTCTGAAGCGGTCAAAGGCGATTCTAAAAGAGTCAAAAAGTCGAGACAGGACCCATCGTCAAAATTTCTGTGTCCACCACCAGTTCATCCAAAACAAACTACAAAATAGACTCAAGGTGTTAAATACCGGAATTATTCTTTAAGCAATTGTGACTTTATATCTCACAATTCAACTATTTAATAATTGCGACGGTGTTTCTCATAACTGTGACTTCTCATAACTTTATATCTTACAATTGCATCTTATAACTTTACATCTTACAATTACAACTTTGCATCTCACAATATGATTGTATTCAATAGTTGAATCCTATTTCTCAATGACATCTCAATGTGATGTTCTAATGCACAATTGCAATTTTAATTCTCGTAACTGCGACTTTACAACAATTTTTTATGTTCAATACATTGTTTATTGTTCATTGATTGTTATTGTTCATCACTATTAGTATGCCACTAATGCTTCTACCAGCTTCTACCTTGAACCTCCCAGGCACCGTCAGAACATTGACAGTGCTCCGATCTCATCCACCAATCACTTTCCAGCTCAACCTATAGCAATAGTTTGGGGCGTGGCTTCTGTAGCAGGTTAAACCAGAGGCTGTTTAGCCGGTGTGGGACCAACATTTGCTGCATTTAAACCTTTAAGGATTAATCCGGTCATTAACAAGTCAAAACGAATGGGGCATTGAGATGCTACGTGCTACAAATGGACACTTTGGTACCATATAGCATATATTCCATTCAGAAAGACTAATGTACCAGTTTATAATGTTCACTTAGTTGAGGCACGTCATGTCAAAAAAATGCACCCGGTGCAGATACGTTAGATGGGTTTAACATAAGTGAGATGCTCATGATCAATGTTAGCCTACTCAGTTGCTTACTCATGACACACAGAAACATAGCTAATATGTTGTAGCCTACTTTTATTGAAAGTAGCCTACTTTTACCAGTTGAAACATGCCTTTACAAGCAACTGTAACATCTGTATTTGTCATGTTTGAGTTGGGGGAGGAATGACGCGCGAAATGAACATTTGCAAGGTTGTTTGAAAATATACTTTTTGTAATTCCGCTGGCTGCCTCTAGTGTCGCAGAAACTACATACTGCACCTTTTAATAGGGGTGTAAATCGGACAGTTCATCACGATACGATATGATATCAATTCTCTCAGCCAGCGATATGATATTTGGCGATACCTCAAAAAATTCTGCGATACGATTCGATTCAGGGCTATATCGATCGATTAATCGATATTTAGATATTATGTTCACACAACCAGTTACATTTTTATTAACTCACAAATGCAACCAAAATATATAACATGAACGTTTAATTAAACTCTTTGAAAATTGCACACCCTCTCCCAATTGGGACATTTACAACAGAAGAGGTAATTTGCAAGTCCGTTCTTGTTCATTTTCATGTTCTTTATTATTATTGTGCATTCCAAGTAATATCAATCAAACTGCAGCTGGGTTGTTTTGATTAATAATAATAATAATAATAATAATAACTTAAAAAATACAGGTAAATTACAAAATTAAAGTTAATTGAAAGTATGCTTTAATATGTTAAAAGTTTTTTTTTTTTTTTTTTTTTTAGCAGTGCAGATACATATTCACATTTCATCTTTCTGAGTCAAACAAAACCAAGTAATTGCTATGATAAATAATACAACACTCTGTTAATCTTCGTAACGTTAATCTCCTCAGCTGACATGGACGCCTGACAAACTTTGTTGTTGTGATTAACGTACACGTAATACAGTGAGCTTTTCCCACACCACTAAACGAGCTGCTTTAGTAAGGTTCTGTGAAAATGTTTCAGCTTTTATTTTCCTTTTACGCCCCGAAGAAGATATCACGGGTTCAAGTTCATTGAAATTATCCATCCTCGATCACTTTAAGTCAGCTTTGACGAAACTCCTCTTTACGCGTCTTTTCAAAGTGACATCTGACCTGAATACTGCGCGTTAAAGTCGGTAGAGTCGCTAAAACGGACTTATCGTGTTGTGTTCACCAACAAGGGTGCGACTGCTTGTCTGTTTCTGCTGTAAAACATGAACTCGCGATGCCTTGACAGCGGACAATTCCGGCTTTTGTGAAAAAAACTTGTTTAGGGTTCAGTCAGTCTTGTCAGGCGTCTATTTCAGATGAGGAGATTATAAAGACACACCGACAGACAGTAGCCTATGGTTGGTGAGTAACGTTAAACGAAAATGTGTGCTTTGGCGGAAGAATGTTACGTGAGAATGTGGAGAGTGTCAAAATAAAGGTGTATATCGATATTTTACGTGTGGAATCGATGCATCGTATCGTTAGACATTATATCGATGCATCGATCCGATGCATCGTTACACCCCTATCTTTTAATAACTGCGACAGTGTTTCTCATAACTGACTTTATATCTCACAATTACGACTATTTCTCGGAAATGCGATTTGAAATATCACAATTGCAGCACTATTTAACAATTGTGGTTCTTTTTCTAGATAAATCCACTTAATGTCATTCCAAAGAACACTGTGGTGATATTGGATATTTTATTTATTGGATGGGCCTAGTATGACTGCTATGTGTAAAATAGCATTACATTTTTTCATAGCATTGTAATATCTAACTTTTATGAGCAGGTTTATGGGGTTCTTGGCCTTTACCGATGTGGTTTTGACCATGGAGGTCTGGTGACAGTTCAGAGCAGCGATCTTCCCCTTTGTTTTCCTCTCTTCTTTCTCCTTATCTTTCCACACGCCAGAGCTTTCAGGGGCTGCTGGATCTACATGGCAGATGGGTGCCTTGCTTTTACATCTCACTTGAGGGATGGAAAAAACAGCGCAATCTGCGACCCACAATGCAGCATCAGCGGAGCCGCGCAAATGAAACAGGGAATCGATGCAAGGGCACAGCCCAGATTCTTAACAATCCCTTTGAATCCCCATTTCCCCTTGCCCGGCCCTTCAAAGTGTGCCCAATGTTTTATTTATCCGATGGAGGGAGGAAATAAAGAGCCCGGCACAACAGAGTACCCCTTCTGTTTCCTGAAAAAGTCGGCCGTTATCGAGAACGAGGGGAGGGACAGTGGGGATTCGCACATGTCTTTGAGAAAGAACTACAAATCCCAACAGGCTCAGTGGTGGAAACGGACCAGCTGTCCACAGTTTTGCAGATCAGATCCCGTTGTCTTGATTATGAAATCACAAAATAATGAGGAGTAAAGTGCAGGCATGAGTGTTTTCTCCTTTGTTCTTGCTTTTGACAGAAGTTATTTTTCTCCCGTTGCCTCCAAGCTGTGGTCTGCGGTTGCCAATGTTTGGTGCAGGACTGCATTTGTTCCCGCAGACAGAAGAGAAGACTCGTGGCCTGCCCTGTTTAAAGCTGTCATCCAACTCCCGCCTTGTGTTTTATTCAATTTTGACTGCGGCCCATACGCCTCCCATACCAACTGTCATCATCAAAATTGCAAAAGTCCAAAGCAATTAGACTTTTAGGAGACTCTCGGTTAACTTCTGTTGTGTTCTCGCATGATGTGAGATAGATAGATGTGTTACTTTATGAAAAAAAAGACAAAACTTCTTAAAAAAAGGAATTTGAGTATTGTTTTTGCAAAGATTCATAGTTGACACTTACAATTCTGTCTAGTCTGAATATGGTATGTCAGTCATACTTTGCAAAAACTGAACTGGTACAATTTCAGTCTGGCTAAAGCTAATTATTGCTTCGATCTGACAGAAGTCGAACTTTTACAGTCGGTTTAAACACACTTACTGATGCTCTCACAAGCACCAACCATGACTTCCAAAAAGCATTCCGAGTTGACTTCCATAAGGACTGGCTAATTTTCTAGTTTCTAGACAAATTTGAACTTTTTACGACACAGCAAATGAGCAAATCACAGCAGGCACCGAAAGCAGGCAGCATTGTCAAAAAAGATTTAGATATGAACAAAAAAGCTGACAGTGTTAATATGGAACCAAAAAGAGGAGCGCAACCTGGCATTCACTCAAATTTTGCACCTGCACCTTAACAAATGGAGCTCTCCTGTGTGCATCTCTGGCTTTCTCTGACTCCATCTCTCATTTCTATTCAGCAAAAACTCTCATTCTGCCCTACACCCAGGCTCTGGGCGACATTTTTGGGGTGTTTCTTCTGCTCGGTGTACTGAGTGTGCGTTAATTTGGGCCCATCCCTGAGGAAGCTCAACAATGAAGTGGACCTGTTTGGGAACGCGGTGCCAAGATTGGGGGATGACACAGCGAGGAGTTAGAGACACCTGGTCTGCCTGAAGGGCAAGCGGAAAACTTCTTCCCCTTTCCCTCGCTCTGAGAAAACAGCTGCTGATCAGCATCTCGCAGCCATCTTACCATACTGGCTCAACCTAGGCCATCAATCAGCCAACACCTCCTGGGTGAAAGAGAGAGAGAGAGAGAGAGAGAGTGAGCAATGAGCAATACCTCATTTACTTTGGCATAGGTGTTCAGTATTCTTTCACACAAGTCTCACATCAGTTTTGATGGTCTGAGTTTGTTGACAGCTACTCAAGAACTCTTGAAATCGTTTGATAAGTACAGTTCCATCCTGTGTTGACGCAGGACCAGTTTATATATAAAACTGTGTATATATATATATACAGCATATAAAGTGCTGGTCATGAAAAAAAAGAGCTTTTTGGCAGCAAACACTTAATATGGGTTTGGTTCATACAGGGATAAAAAGTACCCCATGCGTAAAATGAAATACTCTGCTGTATCTTTAATGCTGTGGGCCTAATTTTGTGCCAGAGGTCCTGAACATCTTGTTCAGATACATGGCATCACGGATTCGATCAAATACCAACAGATAAAAAATCAAAACCGCCTGTGCTAGAAATCTTATAAATGGGCCATTTTTGGATCTTCCAACAAGATAGTGATCCAAAAACAAACATCAAAATCAAAACAAAAATGGGTCACTGAGCACAAAACCAAGCATTTGCAATGGCCATCCCAGTCCCCAGACCTGAACCCTAGAGTGGGCTGAACTGAAGAGAAGAAGCGCCAACATGGATCTGGGAATCTGAAGGATCTGGAGAGATTCTGTATGGAGGAATGGTCTCTGATGGTCTCACAAACTCATCAGGTGTTATAGGGGAAAACTCAGAGCTGTTATCTTGGAAAAAGGAGGTTGCAAAAAGTATTTAATAAAAGGGGGCAAATAATTGTTCCCAATGTGTTTTGGAGAAAAACATTTATTTCATAATGTGATTTTCTCCCCACTTTCAATTATTAAATAAAAAGTTAAAATAAAAAGTTAGATTTTTGCATTTTGTTTAATAAAATATCAAAAGGATAAACAATGCAGATTTATTTTTATAGCCATATTTGATCATATTTACCAAGGGGGAAAATAATATATAAAATATATAAATATATATATATATATATATATATACCTTTACATTTTTATAGTTTTAGTTTCAGTTTTAATAATTTTGTTATACTTTTGACATTTTTATTAATTTTCTTTTTATATTACTATTTGGGTTTAAGTTTTTATTTGTTTTTAATTTTAGCACTTTAACTTAAACTTATTCCGGTTAAACATTTCTAATTTTATTCAGTTTAGGTTTTTGATTTAATATTAATATTTTATTTTATTTCATTTCAGCTTTATTTAAATTAAGAAAAATGAGGGACTTGGGTTTCAGTTTAGTTTTAGTTAATTATATTAGTAATAAATAATAATAAAAAAAGATTTGTTATCAACTTGATTAATACGCACAAAAACACAGCAAACAAAAATATTGGGTGAAACGTCTGTGCCCTGTGAAAGGAATGAGACGCTGTGTCGTGTTGCCAAATTCCAAGCATACCTGCGTGTCTTCCTACAAATCAAAGTTGATGACGTCTAATGCAGGCACACTTTCATAGTCACTGCCTCGGCCAATAGAATTGCCGTGTTTTTACACGTGCTTCAGACACCGGCGCACACTAAAGGATTTCCCATAGCATCAGCAACTAACACAGCGTTGAGCTCCCTCGAAAGGGAACAGTTCATTGTTAATTACATTAACAATAACTAACTTTTTTTTTTTTTTTTTAAGTGTGATGAACAACAAAACTCCTCTGTCCTACTACACAGCAACTCAAACATACACAGCAGACACAGTGCGAAACCACTTTCTGTACACTTATCTGCCAATATCTCAACTCACATTCTATCCATACTGCAAAGTATCTTAAATCACATTATATCAAAAATATTATGCCAAAAGTCCCAGGATGGTGTATTATTTCTGGTGGATTTTCAAAGTAAGCATGCTACTGGGCTATTTTCAGGCTAAATGAGCTAATGCATGGCACACAACCCCAAATGCGAGGCCAAAGTTGGCACAGGAGTTCTTAAATATATCAAATCATGAAATTTTAGGTAATGAAATTAGCACGGAAATACTTAAAGGTGCATTGCGCAAGTCTCTGAGTTTTTGCAGAACTATGCCCCCTCTGGCGGCAAGCGAAACTGCAACCAGAAGTGTGCACGCTCACGGACAAAAGTTTTCTTTTTTTTATCTTACGTGGAGTTTGTGTTGGTGTTTGAAATGAACTACAAGCCGGTCTCTTAGAATCCGTCTTCTACGGAGAATGGCGGCGAATACACAAACCTGCCAGACATAGCTATGTGGGCGTGCCGTGAACGCGCATGACGTCACGCCCAGTCTAAAATTCCGGCCCGAATCCCTCTTATTTATTTTACTTTACAGGATTATAGAGACAATCTCAGTGATCAGAGAAGGGCTCATTCAGCCCATCAGGCAATTGTTTAAGCATGTATGGGTTAGAAAACGGGTATTTTTAACATGAAAAGTTGCTTAATGCACCTTTAAAGGGGTGGTAAAACACCTTTTTTCGAAGGCTTGATTGTGTTTGTGGGGTGCACTGTAACATGTGTTCATGCTTCGTTTTCTAAAAATTTGCATTATTTTTCACATATTTAACCATTATTCTACACTGCTCTGTCCCTCCTTGTAAAAACGGTCGGATAATTTCCGGGTTCCATGAAATAATTTACACTGATCACATAAACGACAACAACCACAAACATTCCAAGTTCGCTGCGCTGGTGATATTAAACAGAAGTTTGTATGTGTTTGTCGGATAAGTGTGAATTAGCATTTAACAAACTGGTTTGTGGAGCCAAACAGCGTTGTCCTTCGTTTACTTCCTTGCTACAACGTACAATTAACAATACGAACTATTACAGGAAAACACATCAACGAAAAAATCATACTTACAGGTTGTGGCTCGTAAACAACAGCTTCTGTTTTTAAAGTTGGAACTGCTCCATCTTTCAGGACAAGCCGTTGTGCGAATCCTGCATTGAACTAGATTGAGGAAGCTTTCCTCCGGAAAATGTGCAGCACAGCGACATTCGGATTATAATTATGAGGGACCGTAAAAAAATAAAATGTAACCATTGCTCCCTAATTCCACCGTCCTTAGGAAGACTGAACAAAGTGGACCTGCAATCTGGGTGAAAATAACAGCGTTTCGACGGCATGGCGGCAACGACACTCTACTACCACAACAACTCTTCTCCAAAGCAACATAAAATGGCCTCGCCCCCTTTATTTATTGATGTCACTAACCCTGGAGGAATGTCTTGTAGTCCCTACCGGCTGTTTGCTGTAGTCCTTAGAAATTGATTTCTTTAAAAGCAAATATCACCCTTTGTATTGAACTTTGAGCGTTGTAACTTTGCAGATGTTGTTTATGCTCAAACAGCAACATTACACACTAGCTAAAGTTAAAAAAGTGAGATCACATTCAACCACCCCTTTAACGTGCAAATACAAACAGTATGTGATAAAAGTGGTTCATACTTTCAGTGTGCGGTAGGAATGTGAATTGCAATCACAGTCCTCAATTTCTTTTCATCTGAATGTGCTTTAGAACTTTCAGTCCTCGATGCAAGTGTGCTAAAAGAGGGAATCCTCTAAACGTCTGTCTGTCTTTCTTCTCCTCTGACGTGTTGAATAATGGAAAGTTGCAGGAGGAGCGCTTCTAGGCAGAGCCGGTGACATACGGACCCAGACACATACTCCGGCACACAACTTGGTCAGCACAGATGAGTTGTGGGAAAACAAGCAGCTGCGGGAGGAAGAATGGACCATAAGGCTCGACCGCTTGCCAAATTTCATCATCTATTATGGATTGCCTGAGAAGCATTCTCCACTGCGACCGGGGGCATGTCTGAATCACATGCAATCGCAAATCCGCACCGAGCACAGAGATATTGGTGATGTGCTCTGAGCCTGCCTAGGTTTATGGAATTTAAAATGTTACTACAGAATTAAAAGATTTAGATGGTTGAAATGTCTTGTATTGAAATACCCCTGCAATTTCAAATCAGATATAACATAGATTTGCTGACTTACTGAGAGATTTATTGCCTGTTTGCTCAGAATGATAAGTAGAGGATAAATCTGATCAATGTATTAAACTATAATAAAAAGCATCAGAGCAAATCCAAATTGATCTGAGCTCTTCGAAAAGATACAATGCTACACGATTTGGCGTTGTCCTTTTTTGTTGTATAATCCTGAAAGAAATATGTTTGTCTTTGTCTTTTTCGCCCCAATATAGCAAATAGGCTAATGCATCCGTACCATGGTACAATGATAATATCAGACAGTTACCAGTCATGGTACTTTCATATACATGACTAATATATAATACTGATATATATATAGTTGTTGCACCATTTGACTTATATTATTATATTAAACGGTTTTGTTGAAATTTGTTCTCAAGAAATAATAGAACATTATGCCAAACTATTTAATAAGGTTTCCTTTTCGAGATTTTCAATCTTTTAATGAGCTTAAAGTCAATATATGTAAGAATTTACAATATACCATGGTGCCAAATGAACACAATGTGGTTCATGTGGTACCCTAATTAACTTCAATGAATCAGTTCAAAGAATGATGATATAACCATAGTACACGTTCAAAAAAATACCATACCACTTTATTTTGTTAGTGCCATTCCAAAGAATCATTACATGAAAAGGCTATATCTCTAAAGTAAAATCCCACTCCATCAAGGCAGATATATCCCTACCGTTCATTATCTACAGCACGCGAGCTCTCTCGTAAGAAGCTGAACTAAAGCAGTGTCGAGAGTTTCTATATCTTTTCTGAGGGACCACTTTGGCAGGCACCATCTCCGCACAGCAGTCAATTGCCTTGTAAATTACGGGGCTGGGGTAATAAAAACTGATTTGTATATCATCAGGAGTGGAGAGTGTGTCTGTCTTGTAAATTTAATTAAACAGCAGGTGCAAAATCAGGTCATATGGCTTTGATGTGCCCCATGTGAGAATGACAACCAGACAAAGATTCTAATATGGGCAGCATTTACATATTTTTGCATGGGCGCTTCTACATTGGAACAGCCATCACCTTGTAGTGCATCGAATCCCCCCACCCAAAAAAAATCAAACAGGATTCAAATGAACCGTCACCTCCAATTTTAATAGATCTGCACCAACGTTTAAGCTCTTCTCAACAGCTTTAATGTTGCATAAATGCACCTATTATAGTCAGCTCACCCGTACTGAGACGCTCTAGCTGATACAAGGCAAATGATCAGCTCATCGAATACACAAAATATGTAAATAAACTCGAAAATATTTAGGTTCCTGCTATCTGCGCACATAGGCTTCCTCTCAGGCTTGCAAAGCAGTGAAGCTAGAAATCATCCTCTTATTGGACGGTGTGACCTGTGACATCAGTCCCGCCTCTGTCCCCACAGGACCCCATTGATTTGATTTGACTTGCAAGAGGTGTCAGAGTCTGACCTGATGGCAACACCCATCTTGTGCTTTTACTTTCTACTTTCTTTTCTTTTTTTCTAGAGGAGGTGCTGGATAATTACCACCTAGGATGTTGCCATCTGTGCCGCCTTTTCACGGTCTGTTAACTTGCCTCTCAAAAACTTTTCTGGTGGCAAGGGCCACACATGTAAGAGAGTGCGCATTCAAGCATCATTAAATCCTATGCTAAAGAGGATAGACTCTACTTATAGCTCAGAGCAGTATGTCACGCCGCCACAAAATAGGCCGTTGGAAAATCAAGTCCCAAAAATGTAATAAATTCAATGTGTTTTTGAACATCGAGGTCATGTTAGCGCGATCCGGTCCAGATCGTGCTGGCATGCGCTGTCTTTCCAAAGTCAGTCTGACCTTATCCACCTTATGTCCAGTTAGGCACAAATGTGTGGAATAAATGTTGGTATCCGAGAGCCGTAACTTTATTGTTCTGTCTTCTAGAGCGGCGGAGATCAAGTCTGACCCGACCGCCAACAATAGCAGCGTTTTGTTGTGGTGGAAATCTGTTATTAACAAGCTGTCGGGTATTTGTACTGACAGATTCTTTGTGAAAGCCTCACTTAGGAAACCACGGTGTCAAGCTGAGCAAGTTTTTAATGAGAAATGCCAAGCAAAACACGGCACGCTGCTGCAGGAGCGAGGATGGGTACAGGTGCATGGCTGGAAGCGGTAGATGGCTCAATAGCCAAGAGAGAACATATCTGTGTTCAGGATCTCCTCTGATTATTGCCACACATCATCAGAGAAATGAAGCAACGTCAACACAGGTGCGTGGCAGAGGGTTATGGGAGCCGGTTTGACACGTTTTGTGAAAGCTCGTGCTGTTTTATTGCTCGGGATGCTTGCTGCGCCACGCAAAAAATCCAGCAGCGGTACATTATTTGATATGAAGCAGTTCATCAAAGCTATGATGAAAAAAGAAAATATTACACCAGAGAAATAATGATTGTTTTTCTGATAAAAGCAAACAATCACAATTAACCCTTCGCTAAGCTCCACCCCCTCTGGTTACTCTTACAATTGCAGACTTGCGAGTTTATGAAACATCCCATTGGAATGAACTGGAAATTAAAATCGATTGTATATTATTATTTCATTGGCTGGAGTGATTTATGGCATTGCAAAGCATTAGCGGCAGATCGCTGCTTCTGTATTGTGACTTACATCCGAAGTGAATGTTGAAATGTGGGCGTGGCACTCAAAAGTAGAGGCAGATGAATGCAAATGGGGAGGGGCGGGGTTTAAGCAGACTAAATGATTGGAGAAGTTCTGCATATGTCACCAGAAAGAAGTTTATTGTTTCACTGGAAGATCCAGTTATGACATTTTGATAAAGATTTTTTTTTAATAAAAATTAACCATGTAGGGTGAATCGTTTTTTCATGACGACTTAGTAATTATATGCGATATTTATAATTATTACACAATAATACGATGAAAAACTGTGGACACTTCAAAACAGAATCAAGTCAGTCAACTGGCAAGAGAAAAGAATTGTGAACAGTGAACAGAACTGTTCCAACCATTCCTATGACACATTCACTATGGTACTGCAAACTCTTTAGTTACTAACTCACTACAATGACCTGAATCAACACATAAAATTAAATTATGTTAAATAAGTCCCATTAATTGACCTTGGAGCAATTTTAAAGTTCTTGCATGTTCATTTAGGAATGACGAGCGACACAAATTACAACACGAACTTCTCAAGACTTGTTTAAAGAGAACAGAGAAAATCACTTATATTCTCTCTGGTTACATTTTCTAAGCAATTCTGCAATATTTTTTAGATAATTCCAGAAAACTGTGTACAAAACTATCAAAAAGAGCAAACCCTGATAAATAACCTCATTAAACCACCTTGAACTGTTTTACTGGTCTTTGCTGGTTTAAGCTGGTCTTTCAGCATGGTAAAGCAAGATGTTTAGCTGGAAAATTTCCCAAACCCCTCTAAAACCAATTGCCAATCAGCTAAGAGCTTGAAAATGGCGAAACGGCACTAGCTGTTAATTCATATAATTGGTCTGTAATGTTTGAAGGTGTGGCTTTGTGAAGGCTCAGTTCACAAGTGTGAAGGCTCGAAAATAAAGATGAGCTCACATTGATTACTTTTTCTCCTTTAAAAAAGATCCAGCTCTAGCATATGCAATAAATTCCTCACCTACGCTCCAGTCCCAGGGTGTGTCCATTGATTTATATGGATACGCCTAAACAGTTCTAACCCAAAACACCTACGTGTCCAATAGAAATGTCATGAGCGCAGCTGAAAAATCTCATAAACTCAGGTGAAACACTCCAGGCATCAGCCGTGCAGAGCACCAGAGTCCTGGATGCAGACCTTTACTATTGACAAACATGACAGTTCCTCTTCATAATGAATATTTTCTTGCTGCAGCTGTTGTAGATAACATACAAGAGGGCTTGATGTGTTGGCAGATTTGTACAAACAAGTGAGTTAAAGCTACATTTGGAACACCAGACTATAAGCAACATGAGGACAACGACTCAAACCTGGATTGTGGTTTAACAGCGTTGAATCGGGCCAACAGCATTAGTGCTGGCAGCATGTTTGCTTGCGTAAGCTGAAGGCTGGAGGGGCAGGTCAGGGGAATGTGTTGTGTCATCTGTAGGCCTGAACGCGTCTACACTGCACTACAGACCTCAATCCATCATCGACCTCATCATCTTCCTAATTAACTTTACTCCCCTGTGGAGACAACCCAGCAGCAACATGCCCTCATCCAATCAATCCCGTCATAGACAAACCCACAGCAATCTATGCACAGGTATGAATGAACAAATCAAAGGCTTACTGAACTTATTATGTTCAACACATTCCCAAAAGTGGTTTTGGGAAGCAGCCAACATGGTTCTACAAAGGTTCTTGCTTTAAAAGATGATCAGAATTGACTTTGTGGTGTTTATGTTTCTGTGTCGTTCAATGAGTAATTCTAGTGAATGTATTATTATTATTTTAATTATTTGAACTGTTTTGTGGTGACAAAAAACTGAGGGATTATTTTATTTATTTCACTTTCCATACAAGCAAATATTTACAAATATTTAAACATGATAACAAAATCTTCCAAACGTTTCATGACTTCTGGAGTCTCAGAATTATTCAACCCCTTCATGGCAAGCATCTTTAAAACTTAGTAGAACACCCTTTTGCTGTTATGACCTGCTGCAAATGAGATGTATAACCAGACAGCAGCTTCTGGCACTGTTTCTGAGGAATCTTGTCCAATGGCCTCCAGTTCAGTAATATTCTTGGGTTTGCGTGCTGCAACCGCCTTCTTCAAATCCCACCAGAGATTTTCTATGGGGTTCAAGTCAGGTGACTGTGATGACCACTGCAGAATCTTCCAGGACTTCTTCTGCAACCAGACCTTGGTGGAATTTGAGGTATATTGGGTTCATTGTTCTGTTGGAAGGTCCAATGATGCCCAAGTTTCAGCTTCCTCACTGGCGGCATGACGTTTTCTCCTAGGATTTCCTGATACTTCAATGAATCCATCTTGTCTACCACACGCTGCAGGTTTCCAGTGCCACACGACGCAAAGCAGCCCGAAAGCATCACCGGGCACCACCAAGCTTAACTGTAGGCAGAGTGGGGTTTTTTTTCAGAATATGCTACATTATTCTTCCTCCAGACACCGCTGATCCATAGGGCCCAAAAGTTTTGTTTCATTGCTCCACAGAACAGAATCCCAAAACTTCTGTGGCTTATTTATATGATTTTGAGCACTTTTGGGTCAGTAGTGGTGTACGTCTTGGAATTCTGTCATGGAAACCACATGCGTTTAGTACTCGCCTTACTCTGCCAGCTGAAACCTCAGTGCCTGTTGCCACCAAGTCTTGCTGCAGGTCTTTTGCAGTCACT
The DNA here is from genome assembly GCF_964197995.2 of Scardinius erythrophthalmus. Taxonomy (NCBI): domain Eukaryota; kingdom Metazoa; phylum Chordata; class Actinopteri; order Cypriniformes; family Leuciscidae; genus Scardinius; species Scardinius erythrophthalmus. The sequence goes on from NC_138239.1 coordinate 10,880,947, forward strand.
CGAGGGTTTTTCTGAACCTGCCTTCTCAAAAATCTGGTTGCAGCCGTTGATAGCTTCTTTATTCTGCCCCTTCCAGATAATGTTTTCACTGTTCTTTTAACTTTGATCTTGCAAACTATGCTTCCAACGGTGTTTCTAGGAAGATTTAGTGCCTTTGCTATCTTTTTGTATCCTGTTCCTTGTTTGTGAAGGGCGATGTTATCTTCTCTTAACTTTTTGGACCATTCTTTTGACTTAGACATATTTCTAACATGCAGACAAAGGTGACACTCAACAAACCTAGCCAGTTCAGATATTTCATGTGTTCTAGCTCAAGCACACCTGGTGCAACTAATGAAGCCCTTGATTAGTTACATCAGGTGTGCTTGAGATAACCCCTGTTTTGCAGATGTATGCTGTTGTGAGGGATTCTATTCAGAGGGTTGAATAATTTTGAGACTGCAGAAGTCATTAAAAGTTGCATTTTCAGTTGAATTTGGGAAAACCACTTGAAACATTTGTTGTGTTGAGCTATTTCAAATACTTTTGTTTGATTTGTTGATTGCATACAGCTGAAAGTCTGTGAATTTTGCCAATAAACCTGATTTGCAGTGGGGTTTGAATAATTTTGATTACAACAGTATTTCTTTACCACAGAGCCTAGCACATGATATGAAAAAAAATACAAAAAATAATTTCCTTTGCCACAATTTAAATAAAATGAGGGACCAAATTAGTATAACAGGGTCACAGTGGTGTAAAGTTTTTTAGTAAATGTAATTAGTTACTTAACTTAAGCATTTTTTGACTACTTTGTAATTTTACTGAATATCAAAGATTATAGCAACCTTTTCTCTCCATTTGAATACATTTTTGAATAAGCTTATATACTCTTAACTGCAAGACAATTGTGATGAGTAATGCAATTACTTGTTACATTTTGCATGGCACATAACTTTTTCTGCAGCTGTTTATTTCTGTTATAAACAAACAATATCACAATGTACAGGGCATTGAAGGTACTGTATCTTTTGTGTTTTGTCCTTAACCAAATAGTTAAGGTCCTGCCAACAAAGCTACTTTACATGAATGTGAGCAGGTAGTTGGTGAATCACAGGTGTTTGATTTATAAGATGAGGTCATGACTGTAGCCGGTGCTGAGGCAGAAACCAGCACATCCAGTGCAAGTACACTTTGACTGGTTAATTTTACTTAACTTTATTTTATTTTTTATTGAAGAGAACTTTTTGAAGGATATTGGTTTACTTATGGCCTTTTTGAGCACTAGAGCTTAACTGAGACGTCAGAGGCTGTTGTGTCGACCTTGATTTATTGCAACTTGATTTATTAACTGTTTCTTATTTTCACTGGCATGTCTCTTAGGTGTTGAAGAGTATTGCATCTATGAGCCTTCAGTACAAGTAAAATATAAGTACTATTAAAAACAGATACTCTATGACTTTTACTCAAGTTGTATTGAAATTGGTGACTTTTAACTTGTAATGGAGTCATTTTCACACTTTTACTCAAGTATGGTTTTCTGGTACTCTTTACACCTCTGCTGGGCCATGGTTTAAGCAAACAGAGGAATATATTATATTTATACTATATTAAACAGATTAGGCTTTTGTTACAAACAGAAAGTCAGACACTGCAAAAATTTGAAACACAAATATCAAGTTAAAAGCAAAAGAGTGGAATTGATCTGTTGATTCTGGGAACATGTCAAAATGTAATAGCAATATTTATTATGAATTGTCAAATAATATAAAATAATGTCAAATATTAAGATAATACATATAAAATAAAATATTACAGTGCTATAAAATATTAATAAAAAACAGAAATATTAGGAAGATTTAGTCTTATTCTTAGAAATCATCTGACAGGGAAGGCTAGAATCTTTCTTTTCTTATAATGTTATTTATTTAATATTTTTTGACATAAAAATTTGATATAAAGAACTTTTTGAGGCAATTTTGCAGCCAAAGGCCATCTGAAACTGCTTGAAGACACGTCTTAGAGCTTCTTTTTAAAACTTTTATATCAGCAAGTATATTAATTTGTGCAATGTATAGCTGTTACATGTGCGTATTGTTTTGTTGAGTTTCAGGTGTAGAGGTAATAACAGTATAAATAGGTTAAGCAAATCCCATGGTTTTCCGTGGTTACTGATACTTTGGTTCCCTCATTTGGTAGACTCGTGCACTGCAAACATCCCATAAACAGGGAACATTACTTAGTGTTGTGGGTGACATATTTATGCTTTATGTTTTTCTAATCCATCAAAAAAAATAAATGATAAAAATCAACGAACCCTGAATGAGACAGAATCCACATTTAAAAAAATAGATGACCTAAAACAATCTTTTATCATAAGAAGTGATAATCTTACAGAAGGGAACAAACCCAATGGCTAATTAATATTAAAGGTCCCGTTGCATGCGATTCCATGTTTCAAACTTTAGTTAGTGTGTAATGTTGCTGTTAGAGCATAAATAATATCTGTAAAATTATAAAGCTCAAAGTTCAATGCCAAGCGAGATATTTTATTCAACAGAAGTTGACTACAAAAAACGGCTCGATTGGACTACATCCCTCTACATCCTGCATTGGTGACATCACCAGAACCGTTTCTTGACTAACCTCCGCCCACAGGAATGCTCCCTCAACTCTACTGGCTATTTGCGCACTTCTTATAACTTAGGCTACTGTGTTTACTCAGCTCTTACGGTGATTTTCTGAAGTAAAACTGACGCTTCATCTTTTGTGTGATGTACAATAAACTTTATTATACTCATCAGTACATGTTTGATCATCATTCAGACAGCAGACTTGTAGGCTATTAATAAATAATACAAGCAGATGACAAATACGTTATAATAACCGTAATTAAACTACTAAACCATACCTGTTTCATCTCTATACAGCACTCTGACTCTGTAGGCATTATTGTCCGACTCGAAATGAACACCGTTACTGAGAGTTTCTGATATTATCATCATTCCGTGAGATGAATTTGTCCTGACAGACTGAGCACGAGCTCATGAAGCTCCGCCCCCTGTGTCGTCCAGCAGCACCTCATTTGCATTTAAAGGGGACACACTGAAACGGCTCGTTTTTCTGAGCCCCAAAAAATGTCAATTTAAACATGCTGTAAAAAATGATCTGTTGGGTATTTTGAGCTCAAACTTCACATACACACTCTGGGGACATCAGAGACTTATTTTACATCTTGTGAAAAGGGGCATAGAACGGGACCTTTAAAGGTGATAATGAAGGGATTATTTTTCCAAGACTATAAGCAATTGGCTCTTAATTATAGGTGCTCTTTTTCTCTCACACACACTTTACGCAGCCTTTGACGCAGCAGTGACAGAAATAACCCCTCATTAGCAGTTAATCATGTTAACCTGACTGAGTGTGCAGTGATGGGGAGCTAACTCGATTTTGCAACAAGAGATTGATTTCTTACAATTAAATGAACAGGTGCGACGCATGTAGAGTTTCAAAATTAAGAGTTCGGAACAATCTCTCAAGTTTATTTCAAACAGACATCGCTAAATAGCCATATTTTCCTTCTTTACAAATAAGATGTGAAAATCTCAGTGACTGCACATTTTTGAACTCAAGTGCGTGAGAACTTTGAGTATAAACTTTAGGAGTTCAGCCTCCAAATAAAGTTTCTCTTTAATGTCCTATTAGAGCACAAAATATGAGATCATAAAAGGCTCTGCAACACTCCTTAAATATAGGCCTACTACTGTAAAAAAAAAAAAAAAAAAAAAAAAAAATTCCAATAATATAGTGAAATATTATTACAATTTAAAATGTTTTCTATTTCGAGATTCATTCCTGTGATAGCAAAGCTGATTCAGTCTTCAATGTCACATGATCCTTCAGAAATCCTTCTGATATGCTGATTTGGTTCTCAAGAAACATTTCTTTTTTTAACATAACACATAACACCACTCCATAGATGATAGAAATTCATAGGTGTTAGTTTAGAGTCCATTAGCATTAGCAGTTAGTCATTAGGCCAGATGAAAACCACCTAAGGGTTACCATAAATCACAATCATCAATCCAGATTCCTAATGACCCTAACATCAGATGAAATATCCAGAAGTTTGGATACATTTGACTGAATATAGGTTTCTAATGATCTTAAAAACCTTAACATCCCCTTTATACTTAAATGTAAATAAAAACACAATACAAAATGATATAATAAAATACATAATTAATTAAAATGATTCAACATGCTTCCAAAAGGGCAAAGAAAAACACTAAGCACGCTACCACACATAAAGCAGCTAAAAATATACAGCACACTTGTACGAAAAGGTCGCAGCACATTCAATTAATGACTACACTAAAAGAATCATAAAATACATTTAGCTTAGAGCTCTGAATGGTATAGCTGAGTGATTGGAGTGCAGGTTCAAATAAGTATTCTCATGTGGGCACAAAACAAGCTGCTCTCATGGTCTCATTTAGCCAGACAAACTTGTGTACACCCGCACCAATACAATGTACAGAGTCAGGGCTCTCGAGTGGAAATTATGGCAAAGGTATGTTACTAAAACAGCTTTATAGCCTATAAACATAACACTACAACTACACAGATCTGCAATTTTGCTCCTTACAAATGCTCAGAGGTTTATATGTGCATCTTAAAATAAAACTAAAATATTTAGGCTGACCTGAGTTTTTGAAATACATGTTGGATCATCTAAGCTACATGTGCAGCTGCTCTTTCCTTCAGAAACAGACATGTTTGATGGTGGCACCTTGTCTAACGACATCCACACTTTTTTTGTCATTTAAAAACACAAGCTAAATGAAGAATTAAAACGCCCTTATTCTTACTGTATAACTATACAGGTAAGTTTCTCACTATCCAGGTTTAGCCTTCTTACAGACTAAAATGTGATACAACAGCGCCATCTTTCGGCTGGAGCTACACATTGTGAGTCTGAGCCTGACATTTACTGTGATGACCCTCAACATCACAGGTGTAAAGAAAAAAAGCTGTTTCCACTATAGGTTTTTGTTGCAACTGTAGCAGTGGGGTATTAAACAGTAAAATAAACCAGTATGACAGTGACACACCAGGCATAATGCAAACTGGTCCTTTATCAACCTTGTAGCCTAAAACAAAAATTGCCAGAGGAAATATATTAAGTGATTTTTAACAGCGTTATTTTATGTTAAAAATAAATGAGATGCCCCATCCATGATAGATGTTTCACCATTTTCACTATTTGATAGAAAATTAAAAGAAATTAAAATAACTTTCTGGATTAAAAAAAAAATTAAAGAAAAAATGCTACATTTTCTATTATTGCCTGCACGAAATCCCATATTATCCATGGGTAAAAATTATGATTTTTTCCATGGTTACATCAATGTTACTGGCTTCTTCAAAAGTACACTGTAATATTTGGCCCTATAGTGGTAAAAAAAACAACAACTATGCATTCTGCGGAAGAACATTGGTTGTGCTTCAGCTCTGCGTGACTGCGGACGAACATGGTTATCCTTACATTTACATTTAATCATTTAGCAGAAGCTTCTATCCAAAGCAACTTCCAAATAAGGAGAGCAATAGAAGCAGTTGAACTGATGCGTCTTTCTTGAAAATGGCTACGGACTCAGCAGCTCGGGTTGAGTTAGGCAGGTATTCCACCAGCAGGGAAGAGTCAAGGTAAAGCACATAAACCACTCACTTGGCTTAATAGATATAATCAGTTTAGATGGAAAGGTTTTTAAACTGACTAGAACAGGTTACTGTACAGGGGCGCGGGAAGTGGAAGTGCTATAGCACCCCCTGTTTTCACAGGATTGTAAATGCAACGCAAATGTTTGTTCATTAACATTTATTCATTTTTAGCATTAAGTCATTTATTTGTAATAAACACTTTAAGTGCGCTATTTAAAAAGTGTTATTTATATGTTAAATTATGATTTTTAAAACATAATATTTATGTATTTCTATGTTTTATTTATTCCCATTTATTTATTTCTACATTTCTTCCTCTGTATGCTAATGAGGGGGCGTTTTACCTCGAACATAGCTACTGAGCATTTATATATCACTACTTTTTCAAAAGTGAATCGATACTTTTCGTAAATATCGATACTTAATTGCTATGTCTGAAAATAGCAATAGCTTATTTTAAATAGCTTAAAATTTAGCAGAATTGCTACTTTTTCAAAAATGAATCGGTACTTTTTCCAAAAACAATCGCTACTTTTTCAAAAAGAATCGCTACTGTTCCCAAAATGAATCGCTACTTTTTCAAAAAGAATCGCTACTTTTTCAAAAAGAATCGCTACTTTTTCAAAAAAGATTCGCTACTTTTTCAAAAATGAATCACTACTTTTTCAAAAAGAATCGATACTTTTTTCAAAAATGAATCGATACTTTTTCAAAAATGAATCGCTACTTTTTCAAAAAAGAATCGATACTTTTCGTAAATATCGATACTTAATTGCTATGTCTGAAAATAGCAATAGCTTATTTTAAATAGCTCAAAATTTAGCAGAATTGCTACTTTTTCAAAAATGAATCGATACTGTTCCCAAAATGAATCGCTACTTTTTCAAAAAGAATCGCTACTTTTTCAAAAAAGATTCGCTACTTTTTCAAAAGGGAATCGCTACTTTTTCCAAAAAGAATCGCTACTTTCTCCAAAGTGAATCGCTACTTTTTCCCAAAAGAATCGCTACTTTTTCAAAAGTGAATCGCTACTTTTTCAAAAAAGATTAGCTACTTTTTCAAAAGTGAATCGCTACTTTTTCAAAAAGAATCGATACTTTTTTCAAAAAATGAATCGATACTTTTTCAAAAAAGAATCGCTACTTTAAAAAAAAACAAATCGATACTTTTTCAAAAGTGAATCACTACTTTTTCCAAAAAGAATCGCTACTTTCTCCAAAGTGAATCGCTACTTTTTCAAAAAGTTAATCGCTACTTTTTCAAAAAAGATTCGCTACTTTTTCAAAAATGAATCGCTACGTTTTCAAAAAGAATCGATACTTTTTTCAAAAAATTAATCGCTACTTTCTCCAAAGTGAATCGCTACCTTTTCCAAAAAAGAATCGCTACTTTTTCAAAAGTGAAATCGACACTTTTTAAAAAAAGAATCACCACTTAAAAAAAAAAGAATTTAAAAAAGTATTGCTACTCTTCCGAAAGAGAATCGCTACTTTCTCCAAAGTGAATCGCTACTTTTCCCAAAAAAGAATCGCTACTTTTTCAAAAGTGAATCGCTACTTTTTCCAAAAAGAATCGCTACTTTCTCCAAAGTGAATCGCTACTTTTTCCAAAAAAGAATCGCTACTTTTTCAAAAGTGAAATCAACACTTTTTAAAAAAAGAATCACCACTAAAAAAAAAAGAATTCAAAAAAGTATTGCTACTCTTGTGAATCGCTATTTTTTCAAAAGTGAAATCGACACTTTTTAAAAAAAGAATCACCACTTAAAAAAAAAAAAAGAATTCAAAAAAGTATTGCTACTCTTCCGAAAGAGAATCGCTACTTTTTTCAAAAGTGAATCGCTACTTTTTCCAAAAAAGAATCGCTACTTTTTCCAAAAAAGAATCGCTACTTTTTCCAAAGTGAATCGCTACTTTTTCAAAAAAAAAAAAAAAAAAAAGAATCGTTACTTTTTCCAAAGTGAATCGCTACTTTTTCCAAAGTGAATCGCTACTTTTTCCAAAGTGAATCGCTACTTTTTCCAAAAAAGAATCGCTACTTTTTCCAAAAGTGAAATCGACACTTTTTAAAAAAAGAATCACCACTTAAAAAAAAAAAAGAATTCAAAAAAGTATTGCTACTCTTCCGAAAGAGAATCGCTACTTTTTTCAAAAGTGAATCGCTACTTTTTCCAAAAAAGAATCGCTACTTTTTCCAAAAGTGAAATCGACACTTTTTAAAAAAAGAATCACCACTTAAAAAAAAAAAAGAATTCAAAAAAGTATTGCTACTCTTCCGAAAGAGAATCGCTACTTTTTTCAAAAGTGAATCGCTACTTTTTCCAAAAAAGAATCGCTACTTTTTCCAAAGTGAATCGCTACTTTTTCAAAAAAAAAAAAAAAAAGAATCGCTACTTTTTCCAAAGTGAATCGCTACTTTTTCCAAAGTGAATCGCTACTTTTTCCAAAGTGAATCGCTACTTTTTCCAAAGTGAATCGCTACTTTTTCCAAAAAAGAATCGCTACTTTTTCCAAAAGTGAATCGCTACTTTTTCCAAAAAAGAATCGCTACTTTTTCAAAAGTGAATCGCTACTTTTTCCAAAGTGAATCGCTACTTTTTCAAAAAAAAAAAAAAAAAAAAAAAGAATCGTTACTTTTTCCAAAGTGAATCGCTACTTTTTCCAAAGTGAATCGCTACTTTTTCCAAAGTGAATCGCTACTTTTTCCAAAGAGAATCGCTACTTTTTTCAAAAGTGAATCGCTACTTTTTCCAAAAAAGAATCGCTACTTTTTCCAAAGTGAATCGCTACTTTTTCAAAAAAAAAAAAAAAAAAAAAAAAGAATCGTTACTTTTTCCAAAGTGAATCGCTACTTTTTTCAAAAGTGAATCGCTACTTTTTCCAAAAAAGAATCGCTACTTTTTCCAAAGTGAATCGCTACGTTTTCAAAAAAAAAAAAAAAAAAAAAAGAATCGTTACTTTTTCCAAAGTGAATCGCTACTTTTTCCAAAGTGAATCGCTACTTTTTCCAAAGTGAATCGCTACTTTTTCCAAAAAAGAATCGCTACTTTTTCCAAAAGTGAATCGCTACTTTTTCCAAAAAAGAATCGCTACTTTTTCAAAAGTGAATCGCTACTTTTTCCAAAGTGAATCGCTACTTTAAAAAAAAAAAAAAAAAAAAAAAAAAGAATCGTTACTTTTTCCAAAGTGAATCGCTACTTTTTCCAAAGTGAATCGCTACTTTTTCCAAAAGTGAATCGCTACTTTTTCCAAAAAAGAATCGCTACTTTTTCAAAAGTGAATCGCTACTTTTTCAAAAAAAAAAAAAAAAAAAAAGAATCGTTACTTTTTCCAATGTGAATCGCTACTTTTTCAAAAGTGAATCGCTACTTTTTCCAAAAGTGAATCGCTACTTTTTCCAAAAAAGAATCGCTACTTTTTCAAAAGTGAATCGCTACTTTTTCAAAAGTGAATCGCTATTTTTTCCAAAAAGAATCGCTACTTTTTCAAAAGTGAATCGCTACTTTTTCAAAAGTGAATCGCTACTTTTTCAAAAGTGAATCGCTACTTTTTCCAAAAAAGAATCGCTACTTTTTCAAAAGTGAATCGCTACTTTTTCCAAAGTGAATCGCTACTTTTTCAAAAAAAAAAAAAAAAAAAAGAATCGTTACTTTTTCCAAAGTGAATCGCTACTTTTTCCAAAGTGAATCGCTACTTTTTCCAAAAAGAATCGCTACTTTTTCAAAAGTGAATCGCTACTTTTTCAAAAGTGAATCGCTACTTTTTCCAAAGTGAATCGCTACTTTTTCAAAAAAAAAAAAAAAAAAAGAATCGTTACTTTTTCCAAAGTGAATCGCTACTTTTTCCAAAGTGAATCGCTACTTTTTCCAAAGTGAATCGCTACTTTTTCCAAAAAAGAATCGCTACTTTTTCCAAAAGTGAATCGCTACTTTTTCCAAAAAAGAATCGCTACTTTTTCAAAAGTGAATCGCTACTTTTTCCAAAAAAGTCGACAATTTTTAAAAAAAGAATCACCACTTAAAAAAAAAAAAAGAATTCAAAAAAGTATTGCTACTCTTCCGAAAGAGAATCGCTACTTTTTTCAAAAGACTTTTTCAAAAGTGAATCGCTACTTTTTCCAAAAAAGAATTGCTGCTTTTTCAAAAGTGAATCGCTACTTTTTCCAAAAAAGAATTGCTGCTTTTTCAAAAAAAGAATCGCTACTTTTTCAAAAAAAAAAAAAGAAAAAAAAAGAATCGCTACTTTTTTCAAAAGTGAATCGCTACTTTTTCCAAAAAAGAATCGCTACTTTTTTCAAAAGTGAATCGCTACTTTTTCAAAAGTGAATCGCTACTTTTTCCAAAGTGAATCGCTACTTTTTCAAAAAAGAATCGCTACTTTTTCAAAAGTGAATCGCTACTTTTTTCAAAAGTGAATCGCTACTTTTTCTAGGGTCTAGGGTGGTATCACGGGTCATGGTAGATCCAAGATAAGTGAAATTTCCCACATCATCAAGTGCTGTATTATTTAACTGAAAGCAAAACATTTTAGCAGCTTGTGACAGTCACAGTTTTTTTCAAGCCGATTGAGAGCCCAAAAGCATCACATGATCTTGAGAAACAGTCAAGCAGAGTTTGCAGCTGCTCTGGTGAAGATGTCCATAATGCATCATCATCTGCGTATAGCAGTTCTCTGATGACAAACTCTTGTGTTTTAGTTCTTGCTCTGAAACGGGATAGATTGAAGAAATTTCCATCATCCCTAGTCAAAAGAGTGACTCTGGTGTGATTATCCAATTTTTCAAAGGCAGTCTTTGGAAGGAACATGCTGACTTTTGGGACTTTAGCTTACAGTGCTTCGCCTTCTGATAATATAGTTCCCAGTATGTATACGGTTAGAAGATGGCTGTGTCTCATGTGACCTTGTTATTTGTACACGCTGTGACTATACAAATTACAACATGTAAAATAAAGTGAAATAAATGCAGAAGAGGCTTGGAGCAAAGACACAGCCTTGTTTATTTATAGGGAATTCATCTGATAGGTCACCATTAAATTGAATTCGGCCTTTCATTCCATTATGAAAAGATTTGATGAGTGATAGAAGGGTGGGAGGACAGCCAGCGTTTTGCAGAACCATAAAAAGAGTTTCTCTGTTGACTAAGTCAAAAGCTTTGGTCAGATCTACAAAAGCAAGATAGAGCGGTAGATTCTGTTCTCTTGATTTTTCTTATATTTGTCTTTAAAATGAGTTGATGGAGATGGCGGGCTAGGGGTTCAATTCCAGCTTGGAGAAGCTCACCTGGTATTGCATCAGCCCCAGCAGTTTTACCTCAGCCCAGTCCATAATTACCATATACCATACCATACCATACCATACCATACCATAATTACTATGGTAATTACCTCATCTAGATCTGGTTCTGCATCTAAGCAATTTTGAAGTGGACAGCCTTGAAGGTTAGCTAAAGTTTGATAACAGATGATGCTTTTTGAACTGTATAACTCACTGTAGTGCTCTATCCAACGTGTAAGCTTTTCTGATTTGTCTTCAATGATGGTACCATCTTTCCAGCCCACAATTTAAACACACCACAGGTCTGGGTGGTAGTTCCTGTTAGAGTTTTGACGGCCTTATACTGTACATCGCTTTGATATTTCCAGAATTTCCTGCAATTTCAATATTAGAACATAGCGTTTCCCAGTATATTTGGGCACATTTCCAAACGGTTGCTTGTGCAGCAGATTTGACAGCACGATATAAGACTGTTGCTTGTCCTGTGGGTCTTGATTTGAGCTTGCCGCTTTTCCTCAAGGCATTGTAAGAATCAGGGTCCTCTTTTCTTTCCAAAAGTTTGTAGAGTGGTGTCATTTCTTATGGTTTCCCAGTTAGTATCAGGGTTTGGGGTATCAGGAATGCTCTGCAACGTTTCTTCAAGCCTGCTGCAGTATCTTTCTCTGAGATTTGGAAGCTTTGTTTTGAATGTCTATCATTTGGGACTGTTTCACATGACAGTGGAAATGCTTTGGTTCAATGTATATGGATGACACAACTAGACTGTGATCAGTGTCACAGTCAGCACTGTGGTACGTGCGAGTGTTTATGACTTCTTTTCTATGTTTCTGCTTCACAATGACAAAGTCCCCATAGAAATAAATGTAGAAACAAATAAATGTTGGAATAAATAAATGTAGACATAAATACATACATACGCATAAATAAATGAAAAAATATAAATGTGGAAAAAATACAATTATACATAAGGAAATAAAAGTATAAATACTCATTTAAAAAAAATTTTCTTTGTATATTTATTCATTATTGTCATCTTTGGCATTTCATACGTATGGCAATTTATCTGTTCAATAAAAAACATATGAAGAGACACACACAAGCAAGTGACGTATATATGCAATTTCCCTCAAAAAACATTCTGACAGGTCTAAACCAAATTTAATCAGGACAGTTATCCTTTGTAATATATCTAATGTTCATATTACATGTAGCAAAATAACAGGACAAACGCTTTGGGAAAAAGAAAATGCTTGTTTTTATTAGTTCTGCATCCACAACAGAGGGCTCTGATAAAGAGAAGTAAACTGGTTGGTTGTCTATATTTTGTCAAGAATTACAGAGATCGCAAACAGCATCTTTCTTGAATAAGGCTGGCGACAGAAAGGTCACTTAAAACAACCACAATGTTGAAATAGTATCTATATTAATACATCCAAAGCAAAACTCTAGTGTTCATGGAAGGAATTCCTGCAACAACTCATAAGATAAGCAAATGTCCATGAAAATAATCCACTTCCACTGCCTGCTACAAGTGGAACATAAAATTCACCCTTAATCTGCTAGTTATCATGGAAGCAGTGCTTTCCATCAATGCCTTTTCAGTCCTTTTGGTGCGATAAACCATTCACTGTAACTCAAGTCTCCTGAATGATACTGGAAATGCTAGTTTATTGTCTATCTTCAAGCTAGTCATCGGTCTTGGCCTCCATCTCCTCTGCGTCATCGTCTCCGTCCACCTCGGCATTCTCTCTCTCCAGCCGTTCTAACTGTCGAGCCAGTTCTGTCTCATCTGTGTCCGTTACGACTTTTGGCTGTGGGGATATTGAAACAGGTCAAATGCTAAATTCAAGAAAGCAAGATTTACAGCAGCATACTGAACTATATCTTCAGTTAGCAAAGTCTCCGTGTCAGAATGAGAAATCATGACTCGTAGAATTTCTCACCTCCATCTGAATGTTGAAGACGCCTCTCTTCTCTTCGATCTTCTCTTTAATGACAGCCATGGCTTGATTGAGCACAGAAAGGCCCTCTGTGCGCTCCAGTGTGGTTGTGGTCATAACGTAACGCGGAGGAGCAATCAAGTTGATCTGCAACAAAAGAAATGTAATAGTGAGCAAGTCTGGATTACTAGGAGGTGTTCACTTGGTTAAAAAAAAAAAAAAAAAAAAAAAAAAAAGTTTGCATTTAAAAAAATCTTACGTCTAAAGGCCCTTGCACACCGAGTCCGAAATAATCGCATGCGTTTTTTCGCATTCGTGATTCGGTGGCTCTGAATTGTCAAAACACCATTCAAAATGCTTGCTACGGATGCGAAAAACGCAGAAAATCGAACCTGATTGGAATTTTTTCATACGTATTTCGTACTTTTTACTTGATTTTTAAAGACCTGTGGTCTTTAATAATAAAATATTTTGCCAAACTACTTAAGATTTTTTATTCTTTTAATGAGCCATTTTTCCTTTTTTTTTTGTTACACACCACCCTTAAAATATCTAAATAAATTTAGAAATTAAAAACATGTTCATCAATAACATGGTGTACTCAAGTCTCTGTATGTATGAATTGCATTTTGAAAGCATTTTTGAATAAATGAATATATCAGTTTTTACCTTGATTGGCATGCACTCTGTTGAACACGTCAGTCCAGCCCTCAAAGCTTCTTTCACTGCGTCTATGCCCTCATAGCCATAGCAGGCCACCTCAATGTCCGCTCTTATTTTGACAGCCTGCGGAGTGAGTCGTCTGTTGATGTTGTCAATCAGGACGGCCCTTTCCTCCTCCGTCAATTCCAGACAATCTAAAATGGATGGGTCCCTACACAGAAAAATAAACCACATCTTTATACAGTTCAAAAACATCTTTACAGAAACAAGGTCGTTTCAAAGATGAATGCATACTTACGACACAGCCTGCTTAAAGATGTCGTAGGCTCCGTATCCAGGCCGCTTGTACTTCTCATCGAACACCCAAGCAGTTCGCTGGTACAGACTCTCGAGCTGCTCATCTTTGGTGTACTCTAGGACTTCAGCTACGTGCCTCAAAATGCTGTAAACCTATAACAAACATACACACAGCATCTATGAAACCACTTTCTCAAGTGAGCTGCTGGACAAGGTAACTAAGCAGCCTTTAAATATGTAGCGCTTTATACAATACAGATTGTTTCAGAACAGCTTCACAATAATAAACAGGATAATAATGATGCAAACTTCAAATATAAGACAAATATAAAACTGCTGCAAAATAGAATTACAGAAGATAGTTAATCAATAATGAAACTAGTTCAGTTCAGATATAAGCAGCTCTACAGAAGACAAGAGTCATTATGCAGCTCAAGTCAATTAAGTGTTGATTCAATTCAGTTCAATAACATTGCCAATGTAGCAAAATTAGTCAGTTATGAAAAAGTTATAATGCAGCTCTGCAGAAAACAGCTCAAACAGTCATTATTAGAGGTGTAACAATATATCGTGTCACAATATATCACAATACAAAAATGAAACAATCTGTATTGTGTATAGTTAACCCAAGATAAAAATTGCTGTGTGAGTATATAATGTATAATAATGCAATGGGGGAATATTTGTGGGTCCTGAAAATGCCACATGTCTTGTGTTACCAGTAAAAAGTGGCCTATATTATTTTAAATACATCTATTCAGTGACAGAGTGCAAGCATATTCGTCTGAAATATTTCTGTATATTTCCACCTTCAGAATCATGAATCTTTATATTCTCATGTCACTATTGTTCTGTGCATTGGGTTACCAGCACCAAGTCCAAGCCTATTCATTTTAATCAACAGTACATTGTTTTGTTAACCTTTACCATATGTCTTGGAGTATCACAATAATATCGTATCGTGATATGTATCGAATCGTGACATGAGGGTATCGTTACACCCCTAGTCATTATCCATCTCGATTCAGTTCAAGATGGACAATATTACTAAATATTAAAGGAGAACTCCGGTCAATTTTAACATTGAGCTCATTTTTTTGTAAATTTGGAGTGCTGTCAATCGGTGTTGCCTACACCGTGTTATCCTCTTTTTAAAATTTGCACCCTGTTGACCTCAATGGGGCAAGTTTTAAACCTGCTTTTAGCCTCTTAACATCCTTGATGTGTCATTACAAGTGCACAGCCAATGTGAGTGATTCCTTCAGAGTGATCACGGGTGAATCTGACTGCAGTAGATGTGAATGATATGAATAAAAATAATGTTTATTCAGCCAGCGCACATACCTGTGTTTACATCCTGTTTTCGGTCAAAGTCCATAGTAATCGATTGTCAAGTTCACCCGCATAGGTTTAGTTACCTATGATCACGCGCGTGAACTCGACAATCGATTACTATGGACTTCGACCGAAAACAGGATGTAAATACAGGTATGTGCGCTGGCTGAAATAACATCATTTTTATTCATATCTTTCACATCTACTGCAGTCAGATTCACTCGTGTTCACTCTGAAGGAATCACTCACATTGGCTGTGCACTTGTAATGACACATCAAGGATGTTAAGAGGCTAAAAGCAGGTTTAAAACTTGCCCCATTGAAGTCAACAGGGTGCACATTTCATAAAGAGGATAACACGGTGTAGGCAACACCGATTTTTGTCGTTGTTCTCTGTACTGACAGCACTCCAAATTTACAAAAAAATTAGCTTAATGTTAAAATTGACCGGAGTTCTCCTTTAAGAGTCTTTTAAACCTGGTCAAGGTGATCAAAGTGTATTCACCATTAAAGAGGCAAGGCATACTCACGGTTTTAGATTTTGTGAACTTGTCTTCGCATTTAATGGCCTCTTCAGGTGACACTCTTCTTTTGGATAAATCAATGTAGCCTGTGGGAATGTGGATATCACAGGTTAAAAATGGAAGAATGGATGAAAAAAAAAGCAAAAAACTTACATTTCAAAGTAAACACAGCCCCACCTTTCTCCTTATCCACACGAATGACCACCACGCATTCATTGCGTCCGATCCGGATGAGTTTGTTGATGGATCTGATTCGTCTTCTGGAGAGCTCGCTGAGCAGGATCATTCCCTCGATGTTGTTGTACTCCAGCAGGCTCACATAAGCGCCCATCTCTGCTATTGACCTGACATTGACCATCACCACATCTTCCACCTCTGGAAACCTGTGCTGGTAGAATCTACAGCTGAGTCCTGGCATCCTGAACCTGGAGGAGCGAAAAGGTCTCATGTGAGAATGCTGCCTATGTAGAAATCTCACTAGGTTTTGAGACTTCTAGAATGAGAAAAGCTTCTCAGTTAAACGGCTTATTATATAGAAGTGAAGTGTGAAGACTGGAGGCACAACAATCCACCATTATTTTAAACATACGGTAAACTATATAATATATAACTGACAGACTAACTGATATGAGAACAATTTAGCACAAACCACACTACTTTCTGCCACAACAACCACTTACCGATATACAGGAGAAGTGTGTACAGGAATTTAGTCAACGTCCTTTATTTGATGATGAAAATCCAAGTGCATAAATACAAAATAAGAAGTAAGAGAAACGGAAAAGCGGTGTCTCTGCTCCCTATTTCATCAGCATGTTGAAAAGCGGGCGGAAGAGGAAGTCATTATTTTTGTTCGCGGCTTGTTAAGTTGCTCTGTACCGCCATCTAGTGATTCGGAGGCGCACTTGCAGACCGGAAGATTCGGTGAAAACGCTTCAGAAAATATATTTTTTAATAAAATTACATTACATTTCTCACAGTAAATATTTACATTATGTAAACACCTGTTATTCATAACGAAACTATTCATGACACCACACAATGGTACTTACTTAATATTAATATATTGGTGCTTATTGAGAGTGGTTTATGGGTGATTTCCAGGTCACATTGTTTTGATTTTGCTACTTATCAAAGACAGATTTTTAATCAAAATAGCAAAACAGTTTTGAAATATTATTACAATTTAAAATAACAGTAATATTGAGGCTTCTTTATTTCTGTGATGACAGAGCTGAATTTTCAGCATCATTACCACAGTCTTTAGTGTCACATGATCATTCAGAAATTATTAGATTTGGTGCTTAAGAAACTTTCTGAGTGTTGTAAACAGTTGTGCTGCTTAATATTTTTATGAAACCTGTGATTGCCTATTCAGGATTCTTTGGTGAATAGAAAGTACTAAAGAACAGCATTGGTTTGAAAAATATATATATATTTTTTTGTAAATATGTAAACATCTTTATTGTCACTTTAGATTGATTTAATGTATCCTTTCTGAACAAATGTATTAATTCTCTTTCAAAAACACTTTATTTTAAGATGTCCTTGTTACAGTGTAATTGTACGCCTAGCGCTGAGTAATATTTATTAACAACACAGACTTACTAAATTTAGTTTTTTATTTTCATAACAATTAAGCACAATTTCCTCATCAGTCTCATAACCTGTAATGCATGTGGATGTTTTACTTTTGAGTTTGTAATTCTCATTACTGTGGCCTAATAAGCACATAGCCCAATGAAAATCATCTTGCCAGATCAGTACAAAAATGTGAAATACAGTATAGAACCATTATACTCACAATTTTTATTTTTTATACTTTTAATTTTATTTTATTTTTTTACTTAACTGGAAAGCTGATGTTCTGAATTTAAATAAAATGTTTGCAATGAATCTTCACACACTAATACAGCTACCATCACACATCCATAAACAACAAGAGACGAACACTATTAATCTGGGCTTTAATTCACTTGTATAATTCATACAAAAACAGTTGAGAAGGAAAGGTGATTCTTCTTTTACATTCATTAATTCTACTTCCAGTTGACTGGCATGTAACTAGATCACATGAGACACAGCGGGTTACCGGCTTCGTCCACACTCAGAACACAAACCAAACTGTAGTGCACAAGAGTAAAAACCTCAACGGTGTGTTTTCCTAGTGTCTGAGCTATTCTGTACATTAAAAAAATATTTAGGTTGTTTTCTAAACACACATTGATTATCTCAAGAAAAAACAAACAGTAAAAACAGTTCTGCAGAACAAATCTCAGTAAAGCTGCTTCCAGTGTGTGCTTGAATCAGCTATGGAGATAATACTTGCCTGCAACAACTGACAGTCCTTCCTTTAAAAGAGTTATCAATCATACACACACAGCTTTCTGTCCATCAAGATCAAGAGTTCTCTACTTCCAGCATTTGCACTCACACACCCCAAAATCATGCATTCACAAGCATTCCATCAACACACACACACCTCACCTCAACACAGAGCTGATGTTTCATACTTTTGATCAAGTCTAACGAGAGAATTTTAATGAAACTCATCCAGGTGAGATTACACCCCAAAACCAAAAAACAAAAACAAAAAAAAAAACCTTTTGCATAAAGAAAATGGAGCCTATTTTTGAACCATATTATTGTCACAAAAATTAAGCAATGTTTATTACTGTAAAATCTGATCATTTTATTCATTATTCTCAAAAGCGATTCAGAGACTGAACAGTATTTTGACCATTACAATACACACCATATGATTTATAAGCGCAAACTAAGGGCAGTACAAGAAATATTTCATGAGAATTTGGAGGAAAATGCTTAATTGTTAATATCACAACCTAAAAAGATTTTAATGCTTAATGCTTTTCTTAAAAAGAATGAAGCCTGTTTTTCTTTCTTTCTGATTTAGGGTGAAATATGACCAGGACATGTTCTTCACAAGTTTCATGAGACCCTAATAATGTAGAGCATCACCACAAGTTAAAACACAAGCCCTTTGCTCATGTTGAAATGGGTAAAACACAACACAGAACCTTCAAATCCAATCAAATCACAAAGGAAACATTTTAAATTGTGCAGAAGCATTGACTAAGACTAGGCCGTGCTGACGCTCAGATGGTGAACCTCATTGTATTGCTGTCAAATACTGTTTACAATACTGGTTACACTTCTGAGTGCTGGAAGTGCATGTGAATACTGAGACAGAGAGCATAGACTTAAAGTTAGCCGCTTACATATTGCAGCTATGTTCAGATGTGGCCTGGCAAACTCTCAAAAAACCTGAAGTTTACTATTAAACTCTGTCATAATCACAGTGTTGCTTGCCATAGGAACATTGAGGCAGCGCCACAGGGACAGAAGGCATCAGTCGCTTCGAGAGTTATCCCTTTTGGTGTCTTGTAAGCTTGCAAGAGTTGTTCAGACACAATGGGCACTGAACTCACTGCTGGAAGTTCTGGTCACATCGAACATCAAAGGTTAAAAGAGGAGAAAACAGAGTGCACAAATGTCATTGTCCAATAATAATGTCAGGGAGCCCAACGTGTTCTGGAGTCTGAATATCTCACTGGACTTTTTAAAACGGGTGACTTTTAGTACAGTTGCTTTCCCACAATGCAAACCCATCTCCACATTTGTCCAAAAACTTCTTTAAAAATACATATAGAATATTTACAATCATAAATAGTTATCAAAAGCAGTATAGAAGCCCTAATTCTACTGCTGCACCAAGTGCTGGTAACTCTCTCACTGGAATGTGGCTAAACGGACTCAAAAACACACCATGATCAAACAAATTATGACATAAAAACTCATTCCCCCAGCCTGCCGACAGCGCAGTGCAGACAGACACTTCTGTCCAGGTCTGAGGGGGCGCGGTGTCCTTATCTAGTGTCCAATCCTGGGGTGTAAAAACAGCGGTATTCAGTCAACTCTATGAAACCCGAGAGTGTGTGATTCTATCTGCTCTTCATTTACATCCGTCGGTGGAGGGGTCGCTGTGAGTGGGGTTCATCTCAGCGCAGCCAGGATGAGGGGACCCACTGAGGTTCAGTGTCTAGTTTATTGATGAAACGCAGCAGCTCCTGGTAGGCCTTGTCCAGGTCAGTGTTAACAATGGCGGCGTCAAACAGGTGGCCGTAGTTCTGCTCCATCTCCCGGGCCTTCTCGATAATGTCTCTCAGCTCCTCGGGCTAAACCGAGAGAGAACAACAACAAAAGTGTGAAACCAAGAGTATGGGAGTGGATTTGTAGTCTAAAGGTGGGTTCACATAGAACACGTTTTTGTGTTTAAAAACATGAGACAACGGGCAGGAGAATGGAAAAAAAGCACAAGGGCCGCATCCGAAAGCTTAGGCAGCTGACTTATTCCCTCACTGCCATATCAGGCAACGACTTTGAAGGCAGCGTTTGCACACAAAGGTACCACACGAGCATAACAGTTTAATTATGTACAACTAAATAGAGAAGCTTTGGAGCAATTTTAATCACTACAATACTTATTTTTCAAGCTCAACTGTCATCAAATGGATGAATCGATCAGATGAAAGTATCTCAGTTGACAGAATGTGACATGATCATTGGATTCAGACATGCCTTGTTGCCTTCCTACCTTTGTATGCAGCGTTTTTCTCAGCCAAGGTCTCAAGGTGACGTGAGCACAATGGTCAAAAGCATTTGACTAGCGCATGTTTACATGGAACAACAATACAAAATTCAGCATGGTGGGATGCTATAACACATTCTGTGTGAATGGCCTCTAAAAGTTGATCCTTCTGTGTCAATGTTTACCTTTGGGTTTTTGTTGTCTTTAGCTAGGAGGGCTCTCAATCGCTCCTGGGATGGAGGAGCAATGAAGATGATGTAGGGTTTGAGGTCCGAGCTGCGCAACACTTTTAAAGACTAAAAAGAGAAAAGAAAATAGTGAGTAACAAGATTTCTAAAGGAATCAAGGTCTTCAAGATCACTAGAAACATCCAGGCAGTTGTGCTGTAGCTAATCTCTGCAGGATTGGACGTTTTAGGAGATCACCAGACATTGTTGCACTAATGTTTCTAAAGTGTTCTGAGTGGTCCATCTCACCTGAGTGTGTACACACAGTAGGCAGATTTTGCCCGTGTTGATGACTTGTCGGACCGAGTCTGTGCTGGTACCGTAGAGGTTCTTTTCAAACTCTCCAGACTCTATGAACTTCCCTGCTGCGGAGTCCATCTCAAAAACCTGACGGGACACAAAGTGGTAGTCGCGGCCATTCACCTCAATATCACGGCGGCTCCGTGTGGTGTCTGTGGCAAAGAGAGTTTCTTGTTCAGGACATTAAAATAAAATAGGCTGATAAACAACAATGAAGAAAAAACTATAAAATGTTTTCAAACACTTACGAGGAACAGCGCCAGCAAACCTGTCCGGCTCGCTGGAGAGGAGTCTTTGTCTGAGCTCATTTTGCCCACAGTTCGGTGGGCCGATTAGAGCGATGGGCCGTTTGCGATTGGCTGGCTGATGGTATAGTGCCATCTCTTCATATGTGAGAATCTCCTCATTATCAAAATCTGCAAAGCGAGAGGAAACACATTAAGCCCAAAGTATACTTCGGTTGTTATGCGTATGCTAGGGGATGCATGAAGTGTGCAACGTAAATTTCATCATCAGCACAATAGACGCATACTGTACGTGCACATCGCACTTCTACAAACTCTGTACACTCAGCTCGCACATACACCTTGTTTTTTTTGCACTAATTGCATATTTGTCAACACGGACAATCGTTACACAGTCAAAAAAGAAAAGGATGCGACAGAACAGCAACAACAAACTACTGGAGAGGGTACCATCAACATACTGAATTATGTAGGAGCACCTGATAAAAAATACCTTTTCATGCTTTTCATGTCTAGAGACCCCTCATCACGTACACTTTCATTCCAATATTTGTCTGAAAGACTCACCATCATTTTTGTTAGCATTGTATTGCATCTTCTTTCGCTTCTTCTTGTTCTTTTTAGCACACCAAAGTTTTCCTGACAACAGAAGATCAGTGTTAATGAGAATTAAGGGCTTCGCACATATGCATTTAGGAGTGTTACGACCCCAACCTGATTTCTCAGGCTCTTTATCCTCCTCTATGGTTTGCTTCATTGCCTCTCGCTGCTGCTGGAAACTTTTGCCTGGACGATCAAATGAGAAGACATTCAAGTATTAAAGTTAATGTAAAAAAACTAGGTCGAATTATTTAAACACAGATCTGGATCCACAGAATAGTATATAATATAGGGTACCAGGGACCAGGCCAGCAAGAGGCTGGTTGTCTTCGTCCCCGTCTCTGTAGGCCTGCCACCAGTTGGGGTCGTCTTGGCTGATTATGTGGAGGATGTCTCCCTTCTGAAAGCACAGGCCGAGCTCTCGGCACGGCACATAGGGGTCATCTGAGGGGTCGTAGTCAAAATGCGCCTTCACATGCGTCTGGGTGAATATGGAGATATGGGTTTAATCATTGATTAGTTTTTGCACTGCTTCATTTAAGCAGCAATTCATTTAGTTCTGACTGAAGGCCTCACCACAGTCTCTTTAATGGGAGGTGGTTTGATCTGCGCGCTGGGGATGAGAACGAAACTGAGAACGCCATGCATGTCCGCCTGTGAACAAAGCAAAAACAACCCAAAACATTCAGAAAACCTTTATTTTGTAAGCAAGGGAATAACAAAAATGTTCCGTAGCCAAAAAAATGTATTTGGATACTAAAGTAATATTTAAAAAAATATTTAAGAACTTGTTTTATAATAAAAAACCTAACAGACTTATGTATTTTTGTTCTTCCTGTCATCTTTCTTTAAAATTAATTACCAGGATATCGAAGACCTCGTTGACGTCTTTGCCACGGATTTCCACACCGTTGATCTCCAGGACCTCGTCTCCTTCGTGCAGGAGGCCACTGCGTTCTGCCGCCCCTCCTTTTACAATGCGGCTGATGACCACGCTGTCCATATCGTTTCTAACTGTCGCTCCCTGTATAAATACGCATGTGCACATTAAGTCAAAATGTGTCAAAAGTCAAGAAGTGCATAATATGGTGAGAAGAGGCAGTGAAAGAACGTCCTCACCAATGGGACGTCCTTAGCTTTCTCAATCCGCACGATTTTGACAGTCTCCCCGCCCCACTGGGTGAGAGTCTCACTTGCATTGACAGAAGGAACAAGAGGTTCCAGCTGCATCTCTTGTTCAGCCACACTGTCATGGGCCATCATTAGCGCCTGGAGGATATAGAGAGCCAGAGATGATGGGTTATATTCAGGATGAAAGCCACTGAGTTCTGCAGAGTAGACATGAGCCTGACCTTAACGTTATGTATAGAGTACAGGGATTGTGATTACAGCTGTGAGCATCTGCACAGCAGCATAAAGCAGTGGTTCTCAAACCTATCCTGAAGTACCACCAGCCCTGCACATTATGTATGTCTCCCTTATCTATCACACCCGATTCAACTCATGAGCACATTAGTAGAGACTGCACAACCTGAAATGGGTGTGTCAGATGTAGGGAGACATACAAAATGTGCAGGGCTGGTGGTACTCCAGGACAGGTTTGAGAACCACTGGCATAGAGGATGCATGGGGGAATGTGAGGGATGTGAGTACATGTGATGGTGACAGACCTGCATGTGAGGCGTCGTGAGCAGGGTGCTCAGCTCAAGTCCATCCTTCTGTGAGCTGTTGTGTATCATGACCTCGACCTGTGAGGACAGATTCATAAGATCATCAAATAAATATAACACAACTACTACATTAATCATGCTTTAAAGTACCTTTTACAGTGATGTTGTTAACAAAAAAGTACCAGAAATTAGGGCTCCTGATTTCTTTAGGTTTTTGTAAACACAGTACAGCTTTGTATCATGGGTTCAGAGAAACCGGGGCCTCTGAGAGGTTTTTGAAATGATCCCACAGATACAAGTCATTGTAGTCTACCATGTTAAAATTTTCTGATGTAGAACGTTCAAGTATTAAGGGATATTTTAGGAGAACCTCGAGAAACACAGTATTTATGAGAAGATGAGATGAAAATGAGCTCTGGATGAGATGTGCCCACATTTGAATAGACAGTCCACACTGCCTCTGTCCCATGAGAGAGAGTATTACTGTGAGAGAAGAGCACAGGTCAGTGGATCTGGGTCTTAATGACTATGAAGGACAGAGCAGCTCTCTGTCTGTTATTGTCCCGAGAGAACCAAAAACAACAACCATGAGTTTATCAGGCTCTCATTAGCACTTTCCACAACAGTGATTCCAACTAAAGAGCCTTTTTACCAAACATCAGCTTCATTTGTGCACATCCTCAATCATTTGGGTAACTACTAATGTCAGATCTTCTGAACAGTCCTTTAATCAGTTATGCGTGGTGCCATCAGGCAATCATACTGTCATTACGTTATTTTCATATGATTAATCAAATGCCATTGACACAACTTGATAATACCTTTACTATACCAATGAACAGACAAAACAAAAGTTGCCAAAGTGCATGTTTTAATTTTTGTACACTGGTTACAGGTATTTTGGTAATATGGCACAGGGGCGGTTAACCAGGAGCCTGAGAATGGTGTAATCATTTTATTTTTTGGAGAAAAGAGCTGGGTGGGGTGTGTTCAGTAATCACTTTAGTGAAGTTCCATCCGCTTTACCAACCACTTGTTGACACCAACAACATACACGCATACAGAAATGCACTGACAGCTTGTGACTGTATGATTATAATACTGAGATGAATCTGACCGTTTTGATGACTGTGATGATCCTTCAATACAACAGGAAACAAATAGTCCAAATTGTTCTTTGATGCTAACTGATTTCCAGGCTGTGTTCACTCAATGTAATAGAAGCATCAACAAATGAATAGTTAACAATAGAACACACATTTTGCAATGTGTCATTTCACCTCTCTCTTTGTAAAAGTGCTTAAAAAAAAAAAAAGGTCTGAAGCTGTTGTGCTTCACAGATACAGAGAGTTTCTGTGGGTCAAAATACACTATAGTTCAAAAGTTTTGTGCAAAAGTGGAATTATCAATTTAATGCATCATTGCTGAATAAAAGTATTACTTTCTGTATGTGAAGATTTGTATGTTTTATGATGGAACCTTGAACCTTTTATGGACCATTACAAATATTCTCCTGATCATTTTTTTCTTCTCTCTTCTCCTCTCTGTAAACCCTGATATGATGTTAACAGTATATGAATATAATTGTATGTGATACCCCTAGTGACCTGTTTGTTCTATTCTTTTGAATGTGTTCAACTAAAAGCATATATAAAACAATAATAATAATAAAAAAAGTATTACTTCCTTTAAAAAAAACCTAGCTGACCCCAAATTTTTGAATGGTAATGTAATTTTCCATCTACATCCTGTTCATCTCAGTCAAAACACAAGACCTACATTAGAGTTATAGGAGTTATAGGTTTGGTTATTTTTCATGAGGTCCCTAATTGCGATAATGAATCAACTAATCCACAAACACTTTTTCAAAAGCTCCTTCACCAGCTGGAGGGTGGTCACAATCATGTGGCTCTCTGCACAAATTATGACAATGTCCACAAGACTGCAGGATTTAACCAAGAGTAATTTGACGAAGCAGATGCAGGCCTTGTCTTTTATGTTTTCAAGCATCTATCCTTCTTGGCCTTCAGAGAGGAAAAACCCTCAAATTTTTTGTTTGTCTGTGTGCTTTTTATTAGTAGGCATATTCTAAAGCCATACGTGTCAGAGCACTTCTTATGATTGCAGCATCCGTATTTACAATGCATGCATGTTTCCTGCTCATACTAACACTTTGACTTTGTAAGGCACTCCTCGATCCATGTATGTAACAAAGTGGCGCTCACCTCTTGCGCGAGGCTTTGTGCGTGATCCGTCAGGGGGTAGGGAGGGCTGGGCCGGTTCATATTGTGGGCCACGGCGTTGTGAATGTTGAAGGCTTTCTGGAAGTCAGGCTTCTGGACCAGCTGTAGAACCAGCTCCACGTCCTCTTGACTCTGAGAGTCATTTAAACTATGCTGCACCTGCTTGAGGGACATCAACAGGTCCTCCAGCTCTGAAAGTATAAAACCAACCATAGATTCAGTCTCAGGTATGCTTACAGATCACTCATGTACTTGAAAACACCCTGCCATTAAAAACAGAAGAAACAGTGACTTGACCCAGGAACAACAATACATACCTCTGAATCATTCACCTGGAAAACTGGTGACATGGCCTCTCACAAAGACTCCCCCATTGAGCATTTTTACTGTTCGTCACCCACACTGCACAGCGTTTGAGTAAATCACAGATGTAATTCAGCTATTCTAGTGTTGTCCTTGACGAACCGAGTTGCAGCTATGCTGTAATTCTCCTTTATAGTGTCTAATGCCATAATGAGAGAATGGCAAGACACAATAGGAGTGAGAAGTGGGTGTGTTTTCTTTGTGTGGTGTGTAATGTCTAAGTGGGTGGCTAATAGAGGTATTAGTGGACAAATCAAATATTTTAAGTGACGCCTTTGCTTTGTCCTCGACGGGATGTATTTTACGGACAATTTAGTGACACAAAGAGTTTTGGAAAGTCCCAAAAACGTATAGAGAGAGTGTGACAAACAATGCAGAGAGATGAACTGGAACACAAACAAAAAGGAAAACCGAAGAAAAGCATTACAGCAAGAGCGGTCTGGGTCAGAATGTTTCATAAAAGGCTTTTTAATTAACCTCCCCCTCTGAGGGTCCTCTTCTCCCTCCCTGAGGAATTCCACTCACACACATCCCTTGGCCATGACTTTCAGCAGCAACTCCAAGTGCCCCTCTCATTTGCACAGTAACTCATTTCGTTCTTCCTTGCCATGCATGCTGGACTTCCCCTAATGGAGATCTATTCAAAACCAAGAATTCACTGCAGGAGCTGAACATGTGTGTCTGTCTAATCTAAAGAATGAAACTCCAGTGAGAGGCTTCATGCAGAGAGGAGCTAAAGAGAAGGAATATGAGCTTGTCTTGTGAGGAAAGCAAAGAAAAGTGAAAAACAGATTTAGAAAAATCAGCTAAAAAGGATATTAAAATAATGGGGCATATAAACGGTCTTTTGTCTTCATTTAGTTTCAAGTCCAGTGGCTCTTTGGCTCTTGAACACTCTTAGTCATCAGAAACACGGCTCTTTGCCTCCTCTGAGAATGACTTCACTCATGCATGCTGATTTTAGCAGTCAAGGGCCCTTCAGTAACTCAGATTCAGATTCAACCTCACATTACCATAAATGTTACTTGCTTTTTGTCACTTTTTTTTGATGAGATTGTGGAGGGCAATGGATGATTGTTATCTTTCCTGGACACTGTTTGACTTTTATAAAAAGTCTGAATGTCATGAGTTTGAGTTTTTTTTGTATTATTTACAGACTATTATAGTATTTAATAATATTTTGAATTAACTTTTATTACTACACCTTCAATTTAGATTTTAGTTTAAATTTTAGTAATTACATTTTTTTAGTAATACATTTTATTTTAGCTTTGTTTTGGTTTTAGCATTTCTAATTTTCAATAAAGTTTTTCATCTAACATCGATATTTTATTTTATTTCAATTAATGAAAATGACTGATGATTTTTAATTGGTTTAGTTAACATTAACAACAATGATATTGTCCAATTTGTCAGTCTTATCACTAATGGACAGTAGGGATGTGATGGTGAGGAAATTTTCCCACTGGTTAATTGATGTGTGACAACACCGGTAATACCGGTCTCACCGGAGGGTGGGGGATGGGGGCGGACACTGAAGTTTTTCCCTCTTTCCCAGTTCGCTTTTAAAACACTTATGGTGCATGTCCACTGGCGCAGAGCAGAGCGAGTGTTTTCAGTTAATTTCTATGGAAGTTGAGCTTCACACTCACGCACGAGCATGAACTTCAACTTCCATGTGAATGAACGGAAAACACTCGTTCTGCTCCGCGCCAGAGGACATGCACCATTATGAATGGCGGCAATTATGAATTCGAATTAGCGGCAATTCGGGGGCGGCAATTACTTGAATGGTGGGTTCTTTATTATTCATAACACAATAAAAACACAATAACAAAACTGTACAATGACAAACTCGCTTATATTAAACTTAGAACGTTTATTAACAAAACGAATAAGCACGGCATACACCATGCTGATGAATGCATGCTGATAAATGAAATCTGACTCCTGCTGCGACTCTTGTTCGGGTCACGCTGCATTGAGCAGACGCGTTCAGTTTTTAATTGTAGTGTCCGTTCTCTAACTGAACCAATTGATTTTTATTACTATAAAAAAATCTAAACGACGGTAGGGGCGGTGCCGCGGTGGACAAGTGATGTAACCGGTATTGCAGCTGAAAACCAGTAACACCAACTATCGCAGCAAGCCTAATGGACAGATGACAGAAACAATGAGGAGAACAAAGGGGATTGATAACTGGAAATGTTGCAAGCCAGATTCGAACTTGTATCACGCTAGGCCACGGCTCAACCCAGAAACAATACCGCTGCTTGCTCTGCATGTCATGAGTGGGTTTATAGTAGCAATCTTTGGAAACAAATGCTTATTAGCAGTTTATTACACCCACCTAGTAAAGCTGGTGGTGCGGTGAGGCTCTGCAGACCACCTATGGAGCCACCGGGACCTTCCATTTGCTCAAAGGTGGGGTTATCGATGCCCACCTTGGGATTCTGGGAAAGTTTCTTGAGGCGCATGGATGAATTAAGGTCGAGTTCCTGCCGGTTGCGGCCCTCTTCCTCTCGTCTCCTGCGGTCCTCCTGCTGCTGGCGAATCCTTTCCAGCTGGGCGCTGCGTCTGACGGGCAGTGTGCGAGCACCCAGATCACTGGGACAGTCCACCGCCATCTCCCTGTGCATGTCAGTGCCTCCCCCGCCGTCTGACTCGGTCACATATCCGTTCATGTGGGAGGTGGTCATCATGGCTGTGCGTGTGTGTGGTGTAGTGTGGTGTGAGTGTGTTTGAGGAATGAGGGTTAGGAGGGGTGCTTTCTGCATGGTGTGAGGGCTGATGCCATGACAGCAGGGCTGAGGTCAGTAGCTCCAGACAGAGAGCCACACCTGGAAGAAAGGGAACTGCGGTTAGAGGAGTCTTCCACAACCAAGGATATTTTATGTATATTTAAAAATATTTGTATTCACAACATGTATTTATATGCGTTATCTATTCATTTAAAATACCAGCCAACATTTTTATGGACAAACTAAATATTAAACCTAATTCATAATTTCTTTCAGAACTGTTTGTGCTACAGGCATGAATGATTCATCAAATCATGTGACTTGAGGAGAGAGCTTCTATTACTAAGGGATCAGAATTATGATTTTCTTTTGGCATACAATGAAACAAAACAAAACAAAAAAAATCCCATACACTTGCATAGAAGTAGTGACTGATGTAATATCTAGAGACTAGACACATATGGCTGAATGATTAATTGAAATAAAATCAAAATGGCATTATGGATTAGTGCAATTATCAAATGACAAAGTCTGTGATTTAATTAGATAAATATATGTGCAGTGTATTTTAAAGTGAAGCACAGCACTGCTCATTTACTCGCGAACAGCTCGTAATACAATGTTTTTAGTATCTTAGAGCAGGTTGCAGTTAATGTGGCTTCACACAAACTCCCATCTCTATATCTGCTCTTAGTTTGGGTCACTTATAGCATGCATTTTGGAATGTAATGTGCACCACCCATTTCTCTAGATTTGTAATGAGAAGCATTGAAACCTGTTGACAGAAGAAGTAGGAGAAGCTTTAAGGGCTCCCAACAGTTTTATGCCAAAAAAGCTCAATGGATCAACGTTATGAAATTAAGGAAATATTTGTATTGTAATTTTAGAGCTGTACTATAAAATAACATTTATATTTTTCTTAAATACTTTTTACAGTGAAATTGTATTTTTTATAATGGTAATATATCTTATTTATTAATAATAATAATAATAATTTATAATAAAACAACAAAAGTTTTAAAATAATATTGATATGCAATCTTTTTTTTTGTTGCCAAATTGTGCATTCCTACAAAATAGCACAACAAACTAGGAGCTCTTATAAAAATTGTAAACACAACTTTTTGTGCAGTTAGATTCTTTCCCGCAAATCATGTAGCCATAGTTGCACTCTTTACACCAGTGACCACCCAAAAAAGCACTTAAAAACCTCATAACATCATGCTATAGAACAACCTTAGCAACAGCGTAACAATGCTCTGCTAAATACCAATAATGCATTAGCATCATGGTGACAAGTTTAGCCCAGACACCACTTTTTTTCCCTTTTTTTTTTCAGAAATTGTAAAAATCAATCAATAGATAGATTCATTGATAGATAGATTCATTGATAGATAGATTCATTGATTGATTGATCTATCAATGGATCTATCAATCAATGGATCTATCAATCAATGTATCTATCAATCAATGAATCTATCAATCAATGAATCTATCTATCAATGAATCTATCTATCTATCTATCTATCTATCTATCTATCTAGTTGTTTTGTCATTTAATTTAGGCCTAGTTTTTTCTGGACAGTAGAGATTTGACAGGAAGTGGAGGAAGAGAAAGGGGGAATGGGTTTGGGACAAGACATAAACACGGGTCCCATGAGCAAAACAGCCATGATGAGCAAAACAATTATGATTAGGAGTACTTGATTATCCAATAAAACACAATGCATTTACAAAACACAAAAACCTGCGGTCACAACAGAAAGTTGTCTAATTACTGTCCCCTCATTCAACACAGCTGATTAATTACAGTGCAATTTATGGCATTCAGTCCAGTATGAGTGTACAGTTATTTAAAGAGCTGTGTCAAAAACTGCGCAATACGATGACGAAACAAACAAGCTGTCCTCACGTTAAAGGCCTAGAGCGATAAACAAACCGCCACACGGTCCTCTTCTCCACTGTGGTGGCCTTGTGGTTGTGAGTGCCGTGTCAGCTGTCTGAGACAGGCCAGATCACTGTGTTATCTGCCCCTTTATCATCCCCATTTCTGACAGCTGACACTTTTCAGAAAACCCCAACTCGCTTTTTCACCCCCCAACAAGACCTTGCAGATGTGAGCGGCCCTGACCCTTGACCCCTGACCCCTCAAGCCTTTCCTTCCATCTTCTCAGACAGTTTTCAGTAACAAACAGCCCTGAGTCACGGCTCAGTCACTCAGTGAGTCAGGTGATGAGGCGTGCATTTGAGAGAGATGCTCTTGCAATGAGAGTATTCATGGAAAAAAGGATTTAGGGCTGAAGTGTTTGCAACTGACTAGATACCAATGTTCTACCGCTGAATTATGCATGAGACAGTGATACCACGTAAAATGGGAGTCTTCTTCCAGGAAAACCCATCCCATAGGATAAAGAAAAGTCTGCACAGTGAGGATAATGGATAACCTTTGTCCCTTCATCTACCCCTCCTCCATTCCACTTTCCTCATTCCTCACTTCTCTATCTACTCCCACTATGGGCACACAATATGAGAACCAGCCCATGCTGTGATGAAATATCATAAATATAATAATATGTATCTGACCTCCTGACAGGTAAGGGTCTTATATGGGCAAGAATATCTGGATACTGAAGTGACCCGCATGAATATTGTATGTTTTGTTAATGAATAACAGTTTTGACCAGCATTTCCACTACTTATTCTAAAATTATTATTATTCTTTTTATAATAGTGTTCTTGAAGGTTAGTTTTCAATTTTCTTGAAGGCCCACGCACCTCATGTGAGCCTGAAAAGCTGCAAGCTAATTTTGGGAGTGCTAAAGGCAATTTAATAACTTTTCAAAGTCCAGCCTGCCCAAACGTATTATCTTAGCTCCCATCTTGTTGGAGTCAGTAAATAAAGCAGTGCTGATTACAGAAGTTGTAACAGCATAAGTGGTGATAGCTGAGATAAAATCACTGGAGTTTCTGGGAAACTCTTGATTCACTCTGCCTCTCAGTCTGACCTCAGCGGAGCCTTCTGTCTGAAAGAGAACCTCTGTTATCTTTAACACCATCCCTCATTTAGTCTAGCTTCACTCCTCACTAATGGACTGCTCCCCTCACTTCTGCCATGCCCTACCTCAGTTTCCCCTCCTCCCGTTAAGACTACTCTGAGATTTCTGTGCCGCACGACTGCCTAACGCATTGCCATGACAACAGCTTTGTCTGTGGGCGGGAGGTCCCAAGGCCTGAGAACCAAAGGAGGAAAACACAAAGAGGACACACACACACACACACACACACACACACACACACACACACACACACACACACACACACACACACACACACAGGGGGAGAAGCTACACGGGGGTCCTCACCCGTGTTTGCCAGTCAGCCCAGGATAAGCCCTCCAGATTGTAGCAGGGTCTCCTCTCTCGTCAGTTCTGACCCGTCTGCCTCCTCTCTTCCCCTGAATGCTAAGTCTGTTTCTGTTGACCCCTCCTGAAATAGAGAAAAATTGTGAGTGCAGTTGACAGCATGACCTCATTTACACATGGCACTGAGATCCGTATCTGTGATCCGATCACAAGCTGATGACACTTAAATGCAGGTGACCACAGTGCATTTGTAGAGTAAATGCTAATCTGTCCTGATTTGTCACGGACACGGACAAGAGTAAACGACTGCATAATCTACAATAAATGCTAATAATAAATATAAACATATGCACAGACTACCAGTCAAAAGTTTGAAATGTCTTATGCTCAGCAAGGCTACATTTATTTGATCAAAAATAGTAAAAAAAAACATTAACAACAACCAAAAACCCAGTAATATTGTGAAATATTACATTTTAACAAACTGTTTTCTATCTTAATTAGGGGTGGCACGGTACATGAAAAAACATCCGAACCGTTCGATTCGCTTGTCTCGGTTCGGAGCGTGTGTGCGTTGGACGGTTCGCACGGTTCGACGTATGCGCAATGTAGCCTCGTGCCCGTGCTAATACAATGCTAAATCATAAATCAGACATATGTAGAATAACATTACGATGTCCAGCAATCGATTTAAATAGTACACTGGGTTTACTTAGACATTTAATGAGATCTACTCCACTATATGTTGTTTTTTTCATGTGAATAAATACATAGATCGACTGTTTCACGTATGTACTTTAATGGTCCAGTGGCAGAACTTTTGCCAAGCGTGTCATAGGTTCTGAGATCTAATCCGCACTCATATATATATATATTTTTTTCTTTTTCATCAAAACCGATTATGTTTATCAGTGGTTGTATATCAAGCAGGGACAGATTTGTGTGAATTTTGTATTGTGATTTCACCGGAACGAATAGAGTAGAGTCTCCTCAACGGATTGAAGCGCGCGTCCGAGTGAAGAATGTGCGGCCGCTGTGGCGTGTGCGCGAGCCACAAGAGAACACTGTATCAGCGCCAACGAGCACTTTGATCACTTGATAAAAAAAAAAAAACACATTTCAGCGCTAGATTGTTTCTTATTTAACAAACGAACAAAACGAATACTTTGCTAGTTAACTGGAGATGTTTTATTTATTTGTATATTGGTACATCCGTGCTGCGAGATAGTATCGACCCTGGCAAAAAGTGGTGGGAACATGTCCCACCCGCAAATTACGCCTATGATGACGAGACACGAGGAGAAATTGACAAAGAACTGTCCAACACAGCCCACGTAGCTCTCACTACAGATGGATGGACCTCCAGGGCCACTGAAAGTTTCCTCACGGTAACCGCTCACTCACTCACTATATTACTTCGGAATGGGAAATGAGAAGCTGCGTTATGCAAACACGCCCCATTTATGAAATACATTAATTAATTAAATAATTAAGCTATATATCATATGCTTAAGTAAATCTTTGGAGTGTTAAAGATTAAAAGAAAAAATAACAACAAAAACCGTACAGAACCGAAAACCGTGACCCTATAACCGTCATACGAACCGAACCGTGCCACCCCTAATCTTAATATATTTTAAAATGTAATTTATTACCCTGATTGCAAAGCTTAATTTTCAGCATCATTACTCCAGTCTTCAATGTCACATGATCCTTCAGAAATCATTCTTATATGCTGATTTAAAGCTCAAGAAATATTTCTTATTTAGTTGAAAAATAAATATTTTGCACCATTATAAATGTCTTTACTGTAACTTTTGATCAATTTAACGTGTCATTGCCGAATAAATGCATTCATTTCTTTTCTTTCTTTTTTTCCCAGTTTCAATTTCCATAAAAAATACAGTTGATTAATAATAATAAATATTTCTTGAGCACCAAATCAGCATATTCACATGATGTCTGAAGGATCGTGTGACACTAAAGAGTGGAGTAATGACTGCTGAAAAAGCAGATTTGCCAATATAGATATTTTTGTTTATAGTTCCTGCGTGCCTCCATTATAATTCACACAGCCATCTCTGAGGTCATCGTTGTGCAGTGATGGAGCAACAATCCCATAATGCACACGGAAGGAATGCAAAACAGCCTGGGAATGACATTCCTCCGCAGACCAGACCAATATAAGGGCTTGTGTACGTCTGCATGCAAACGCTTTCTCATGCAATCTTAATACCTGATTACTAGTGTAAACCGAAATAAAGGTTACATTAAGATATAAAAGAACAAGAGCAGAAAAACAGGCCTGCTGTGAACAGATTTATTTCATTAAGACCTCTAAGCTACTGTTGTTTGTTTGGATGCAGGTGTGCAGATATCGACAGGAGAAAATCCAATTAATCTTTCCTATAAAAAGATAAGAGGATTGTAGCCTTACACCTACACACAGATGTAGCTTGCCTTGAATGTAGCAAACATCCACGTGAGCGCCACACACTCCCTACATTCAGGTACTCATGCTGACGTCATTATGTTGGTTCTCCACCCTGCTGGCCACAGATAAGAACAATCTTAATGCCGCCTACTACACCGCACCAGAGACAATAAGCAATACAGAGCCAAATCAAACAATCCCCCTGACGATGCCAAAAAGCCCCGTACATTTACATAACAGACATCTACCTTTCATGAGAGTGGCTCAGATGGACGACTGAGGTATAGGCTAGTGCTGTACAGGGTCTAAAATTAACACTCAACAACAGCCAACTGAAATGAAAAATTGCCTTTGGCAAGTAAATTTACTGGAGTTACTGGAAAGTTGGCCACAATTATTGTTTAGGAAATGCAACATGATTTTAAATGGAAATACAAAAATGATTGTCTGACCTTTGCCATTTTTTAAATCTGGCATCAGTGAAGTGAGCAAATCAGGTCTGATCATATCAGAGAGATAATTAACATGCACAACTATGTTATCGTAGACACGCAGTTGTAAATACACTATTAGCCAATTTTTTTAGAATCTCTGTATTTTCTACGTTTCTTTTCATATGGCACACAATGGGTAAATGAAGCTAGCAAGGTACTTTGTTTCAGGGCAAAAGACTTTTGAGTCAAAATCTGCAAAATTTTTTTTTAATTTATCATGTATAAATGTATCATCTTTTATTGGAACATTTTTTAAAAATCACCTGCCAAGTTTATAATATATATTACATCAGCATATGAGAGTCAAATTGGACAACTATACAGGGACTCATCTCAAGATCACTCATTTATTTAAAAGTTCATCTATTTCCAAAATTATGAAAAAAAGATCACTCAAGAATAGAAATTGGTGAAAATATTCAAATCAGGAATATCAGAATCAGAATGCATAATTCGTGCATAAAACGTGCATTAAAACCAAGGTATATTCTTTTTAGCATGCAGTGTGAAGTATTTCACTTGGTTCCCTGATCATTCAGATTCATTTTCTATTGATTATAATTTCAATTTATACTCGCGTGCCAAACTTTATTTTATTTTGTATTATACAAGGTATTGTCTCTGACAGATGTAGAAGCCGGTCAGGCCGACAAAATCTCCCTCATCTCAGAAAGCGGTGCAACATTCAAAACATCCGGTGATGTGGGTTTTCCAGGAAATGCATGTACTCGCTTGACCTCTGCTTCTTGTAAATACTACTGTGAATTATGCACATTATATCTTGACAGACATCGATGTCATGATATTCAAATGATGATAATTTGAAAACAGATGGATCGTAAAGTAATAATTATTTATTTCTTAGCCGGCAAGTATTCAGTGAAGTGATTAAGTCTGTTTTTAGTTCTAATATTCCAAAAGACAGCCAGCCTAAGTTTTTCACGTATGCATAAGGGGATAACATGCATAAGGGGTGAACTATGTTTGATTTTGTGGTAATTATAAAACGTGCTACTTTTTGCATAGTTCATTATACGTATTTTACGGAATGTTTATTTTTACATTAAAAGTTTATTTCGTGGCTTAAATAAATTACGTTACACAGAAACGGACATGTTTGGCTTTTTACATCTACATATTTCACATTCAGCTTGGTATTCATTTGGTATTCCATTATTACCACTTAGCAGATTTTGACTCTTTTCTCAAACACCACAGTATCGGTTTACATAGTCAATGCACCACCCAGCCCTAACAGGTTCTTTATACTGTAAATCAGGAGAAGGGCAGCACTTATTCATTGTTGTCCCAGCCTTGCAGCAAACCACTCTTCTTACAAGCACATAATTATTTATGGTTTTAATTATTAAATTTTTTATTGTATTTTTTTGCCTATATTTATTTAAATCTTCAAGGTTCATTTCAAAGTTACTTTATTGAACCAACCAATTCTGACCAACGGCAACAGACACTTTGTCCGGTTTTGTCAGATCTGTGGTCAGCGCTAGTGCTGGGCGGTTTGACCAAAAATCAACATCACGGTTTTTTTCTAAATTATACCGGTTTCACGGTTTTTACCGTTTTTTTTTTTTTTTTAAGCATGATGGGTGTTAACCACATTTTCTACTGAGTAAGAGAGGAAATACTGCAGTAGATTTACTTATAATGCCCTATTTTATTGTCATGAGTGAATATTATAGAAACAATCCACACTAATATTAATAATACAGCAGGTTTGCAAGGCTGTTTACAAAGAGGTGCCAGCAGGACGCGCTTTAGGAGCGGCAGAAACAGTGGTTTCCCCGGTAACGGCTGTACACAAAGCAGCAACGCTCATAAACACTGCTTTATCAGGAAAGATTCAATCGTAATAACAAAGAAACTTTTCTAAAGACCGTCAGTTCACTTCAGATACGTTAATACAGTATAAAAACACGCGCGCCGCGAGAAAAAAGACACTCTCACCCCCACACGTCTCGTGCCCATTCTAGTCAATGCTTGTGTTTCAGATCGAAGCTTCCCAGAAGCGGCTCTCCGTGCCGCTTCGCTAAATATAGGCGCCTGGTCTATTTTGACGCACGCGTGTGGAGGACGGAATAAAACCTTGTCGCAGCTGTAATGCGCCGCAGACGTGTGTTGTAAATGAGGGGTGAGACTGTGTCGCGCAGCGCCGCGTTCCGATTAAAGCGACATTAGTGTTGTCACGATACCAAAATTATTGTTTCGATACCGATACCAAGTCAAGTATTGCGATTTCGATACTTTTTCGATACTTTTCCTGAAAAGGGAGAAACACTCAAATATCATTGCGGG
Source organism: Scardinius erythrophthalmus (assembly GCF_964197995.2). Lineage (NCBI taxonomy): Eukaryota > Metazoa > Chordata > Actinopteri > Cypriniformes > Leuciscidae > Scardinius > Scardinius erythrophthalmus. The sequence goes on from NC_138239.1 coordinate 10,918,283, forward strand.
ACAACATTCTAATCATATAACACACTAATAAATGAACATATGAACAGCAGATATATTAAACATTTGAACAAAATATGAAATATCAAAATATAAAAAATAAATTAGAGCAATGACATTCAAGGTAAAAAAAATATATATATAAATTTAGCAGCATTATCTCATTTATCATAAGAAACATAAGAGCTTTACCTTGATTCTGAACTTTGAATACAAATATGAAACGCGATTATATTAAACAATGTTTAATATTGGTAACATATGATAAGCCTCATTGGTGATATATTTGACATGTAGGGAGAGCGTTGTGGAAGGCCTATACCTCATTTTAAACATATCAGCAAAGACAACGTCGGCAGTGTTGACTGCAAAATAGGCTACAGAATAATTCGTTCTGTATTGAGAGTTGCAATATTTGAAAATCGATAATATTTTTTTAAATTACATTTATATTGTATTTGTCAACTTTTAAACATCAAAATGTCATTGATTAATATATTCGTGTCAAAATGACATAGAAAGATCTTTTCCTATTCTATTTTGCCTGGAAACGCTTCCAACACGCTTGCGTGTCATGTGAAAAATAGGTGTTGGTTCTATTTCTAGCATGGACGCGTCTTCCGCGGGGCTCGAGCTGCGCCCAGACGCGTGTGTCACGCAGGCAGATTACATGGGAGCCGAAATAAAAAAGGACACGACACGCAGCCAGTGTGTCGCCGGCCTTACAAATCTGGAACGCGGTCATTCTTAGAAGTATCGATACTAATAAATTAAGGAATCATGATGTTTTTAATTTCCAGTTTACTTTAGAAGTATCGGTGCACCGTGCAACAGAGCTAGACTGGCTAACGTCAGACCAAGTCTCATTTGAGTGAATTTGAATAAAATCGCGCTGCAAGCAAGGCAGTATGGGGAAACCCAGGCTACAACAGAGCAAGGTAGGCAACGTACTTCCATATGTCACTCCTCTCGTCATCTTTTTCTACGAGTCGTGGACCACTTGTGCTCGTATGCAGCCATCTCGCTGTAGTGTTTTGTCACATGGCACTGACAGCGGTAGGTTCTTTGCTGCGTGCGTCAGGAAAAAAACACAGACGTCCATAGGGAGGCGTTTTTTTTTTTTTTTTTTTTAAGTATCGATACTGATAAATGTAGTTATCGTGACGTTTTTAATTTCCGAGTAACGCGATACTTTTGAAGTATCGGTACATCGTGCAACACTAAGCGACATACACCGGTATTGCGGTATATTAAAAATTCATATCGTAACAAAAATAAACACCGGTATTCGGTATGAACCGGTAAACCGCCCAGCACTAGTCAGCGCTTGTTCAATCGACGTTTGATCGGTCGTGGAGTGTCTGAGAATTGACGTACTGCAATTTGGTGATTGTCTGCATTGGTCACCACCTGTGTGTGAATTGACTTTAAAAAGTAACTTGCAGACTAAAACTAATAAAACAACAATAATGTTTGTTTATTTCTAAACATCTTTTGCAGTGTTTTGATAATACCAAGATAATAGCTTTCACAATTATCAGGATATAAAAATTCAATACTTGTACCAGGCATTTGCAGGTGAGCCAATATGTGGTCATTCTGTACAATGGGGTTGTGCAAGGCAGCTTAATTAATGCTGTTTTACAGATCGTAACATGTATGTACACAAACACGCTCACACCAATACCGACTGTCTTAACGATGTTTCCCCTTCCCCCCTACTTTATGACACAACACGCAGTGGAGAGCCTTAAGACTGAAAAACATATAAATAAAGCCTCAAACCATCTGCTGTTCAAGAGCTTAAGTAGCCTACTTCAAACCCTCCTGTTCCATTCAGCCACTGGCTGGCCACGACTCAACTACAGCTCGGCCAAGCACACTAAGCCTCTGGCCTCTTACACAGGGAATAGGGACATCTGGGCTCTAACTAATAAAATCTGCCCTTTACACTGATGTAGTAAACCAACCAAAATCCAAACATTAGCCTTTATCAACTAAATAATCAGGCTGATCTTTGATAATGCCAAAGGGAAGGCTAATATTTCCCAGTGTGGAAGACCAGGGATGAGGCGAGGTAGATTAGGAAGACACGTTTGTGGTGAATGCAGGTGTTTCTAGCCAGAGCAGGTGCAGCACGGCTGGCCCAAAGGCAGCCAATGAGACGTGAGCATTAGTGGGTACTGTGTCAACAACCCTGTTGTTTTTCATTCCACCTGGGAAACGGTCCTCACAGATACTGCGACTGTGAACACACTACACAATACACATGAAGGCCTCTCACCGGTCACATTCCTGGCAAGATTTTGTGATAGAGTAGTTTCGCTGATGTAAACGAAAAGTGAAACAAGAATTGTTAAAGTAATCAGATGATACTGATCAAAAACAAACAAATTTCCACTTTACACATGAACAATTTATGCGACTAGTTCTAATTAGGCCTGTCACGATTATGAAATTTGGCTGACGATTAATTGTCTAAAAAATAATTGCGGTTATGGCGATTAATTGTCAGTTTTAGGGCTTTGACGATTAATTGTCTGTGTTAGGGCTTTGGCGATTATGCCAATTAATTGTCTGTTTTAGGGATTTGTGCTTCATTCATTAAATAATTGTGATACATTTAATCCTTTGTACTGTAAGTTATCATTTTGCAGTGTAAGATTACAGTTAACACCTTGAAATATTAAATAAATATATTCAATAGCTATGACAATTTGTTTATTAAACTTAGTGAGTGTATAAATCAGCAGCAAAAAGTAATTTTTGAAAACACCTGCACAGTAATTGAATAAAATCTAAACATGTTAATAAAAACAAATGTGCACAAACCATGATAATATGATACGCTTCAAAACAGAGCGGGTCAAAGCGCGTATGCGCATCGCGGGTGCAGAATGGTGTGCTTAATGCAACATTGAGTCACAGTGCGCAGCGCGCCGCTGCACAAGTGCGCATTTAAAAGTTCACGGCACAAAGTGAAGAAATGTCGAGGGCACAAATCCTAGTGTATATCAGTCCAACAGTTGATTGATCATTTGTTTCTTCACAGTTTTAAACTCCAGTTATTGCGCGTCTGATGCCAATTCATAGTCCTTGTGCTGTGTAGGCACACGGTAGCAAACGAGTCATTTAGAAACAGCAAAAAACTCCAAAATAAAGTCATTTTATGCAAATCCACAGCCCTTTATCTACAGATCAAGCATTATAACGTCAATGTCACAAGTTTTACCGTGTATCCTGTCGTAACCGGACAACGCGCGCTGTTTGAATGCTGAACGGAATGATTGACAGCTGCAGAGTTTGAATGCTGAACGGAATGATTGACAGCTACAGACGAGTTTGTGAACTTTAATTTAACAATGTAAATATACAACTGTCCCTCACATTAAGCTATGAAATGGCTTCAGATGACTTTGAATATGTTGTTGGAAAACGTAATTAGTGCTTGTCTATTTATTTTGGTCCATGACTCCCCCTTGTGCCGTAGGCCTATAAAAGAGCGCAATAATCGCGGTTGTCTGAAACAATCGCGGTTAGATCAAATAATCGCGATCAGACGGTTATTTAATTATCGCGACAGGCCTAGTTCTAATGGCTATCATTTGAGATAATCAGCCACTAATCATAAAAGATTAAAAGATGTCCAATGCCTTATGATTTCCGCAATGCAAAAACCCAGACAAAAATGACAGAATGCGGTCATAAAAATTGCTATTAAAGACACAGTACACCCAAAAATTTTAATTATGTCATTATTTAGCTTCATGTCATTTGAAAGACTTTTTATTTATTTATTTATTTATTTATTCTAAACACAAATAAAGCTATTTTTAATGAAACCTGAGACATTTTTTGTTTCTCCGTTTAAAGTCCATTCAACCAAAACCAAAACTTTGATGCTTCAAGAACTCCATATGAATCGAGCGGTTTAATCCAAGCTAAACACAAGTTAAACAAAAATAGTCGATCTCCGAATGCAACGTAACAGGGAGAAGAGTAAAGATGGAAAGCTCCTAAAGCTAAGTTCTATATAAATTTGTTGTTTTGTCGTTATTGAAAATCAATATTGACCTTGTATTTGAAAAAGGATCCTCATATAAGAAACAATCCTAAAATTCAAAGTCAGTTCATTCGCATTCGGAGAGCGACTATTTTTGACTGTCAAAAATGCCGGCGGACACAGCTACAGTGAGTTGTTCAAAACCTTTTTGTTTCAGTAAACTCTGTGTACACAAACAATGTTCTCAATGCTGGAGTTCATGTGTAGGCCTAGAGCCCCTGGTGATACTTCAAGCAAAGTTTCATGTTGTGTCGAGCCTTCTTAGTGTTTTAAAAATAGCGATTTTTGATGCTATCATAGTAGTGCTCCTAGCACTCACATTCAAAAGGCAATCTGACCGAAAACGAAAATACGGTCAATCTTAAAAGTGGCATTTCCGTTCTATTATGCTTTTAAATGAAAGTTTGCCTCGGGTAGATTCACAAAAACACCCTAGGTTACATTTTGGCAAGAGTTACACTTTAATGTTGAGCCCTGCATTTAGAAAGCAACAGAGGGCACTCTCAGCCAAGCAACGGTGCGTAAAGCTCAGCAGACAATGAAATTATATCTTTTTTTGGGCTCTAGTCTAATTCAATAACATGCGAGTGAAATTGTACAATTTACTAGCCATTGGCTAATTAAAGAAGTATGAAATATGCAAGTGATTTACTTGCATTGTAGAGGGCTAAAGATGGATGAAAGTCGTATGGGTTTGGAACAGCATGAAGGTGAGTAAACAATGACAAAATTTTCATTTTTGGGTGAACTATCCCTTTGATCAAATTCAAATTTCAATACTGTCTATTGTGACTACTGTGTAATTTTTAAATATATAATCTGCACATGCTGCTTTCTTCAAAGATGATGAGCGGCAATTCAATCTGTCTGTAAGAGTATCATGGATGGCTTACTAAATGAGTTAGGCAATATAAAGCTCTTATGGCCTGTTAGCTTAAACAAACAGCAAAGATCTCCATTTAACGCACTAAATAACATGCATTATTCACATGAAGGAAGTTTTCTTCCTTGGCCTGGCAGACTCTGCCCTGCACAGGATGAACCTGTTACTCTGATAAACATGAAACAGCTCGTCCTGAGGAGTGGCAAGTATGGAAAACAGTCCCTGAATTCTGTGACAGGGAGGGACCGGAGCTCCTTTCCCTTCATCACCCTTCAATAGGTTTTATAACTATCTGACAATATAAGAAAGCTCTGGCGTCCACCACACCTTTACACTGAAATACAAATAATAAACTAACTGACAACTCACAGATATGAATCTTTCTCATCAGAGAACTGGAAAATGCACAAGAGAAAAGCTGATGTCTGCAAAGACATGCAGGAGATAGGGAAGCTGGACAGGCCGACACTTCCATGGCTGTCACTGTAGAGGAGAAACAGACCAGGATCGTTATCTTCTCCAAAGCTCCAGCTCAACATTCCAACACCCAGTGTTTTCGTACAAAAAAAATTCCAGATTCCAAAGAATCGAACACGTACCACTTAGTACCAGGAGGGAGAGCAATGCTGGAGAGAAAGTGGAAAAGAGAGGGAAAGAAACAAACAAAGGGAAAATATGTGGATACAGCATGGTATGTGAAGGACAACACCAGCATGCAGGGATGAATCACTTTTGGCCTTTTTAGTGCAGAAACAGAAAATAAAACCTGCACATGACCTTAATAAATAAACCATTCAACTCGCCTTCAGTCGACAACTTCCATAGAAGACATTCAAAAAAAGTAATGTGCATGGAAATGTTTGGAGAATACATTACCCAATAGACCGACAGGTGGAAACAAGACTGCAAGGCTCCACCTCTCAAACCATGAGAAAATCAACAACATACACCACAGAATACTAGGGATAGGTACCGAAACCTGCTATTAAATGGGCCCCGAGGCTAAATTATGAAAGACCACAGTACCGATAAGCTCGGGCCTTACAGGTTCTGCTGTCGGTAGAGAAATTAAGAAAACAAACATACTATTTATTATTGCTATATAGGCCTAGATGTTATATTGCATATAAGATAATATTAACCCATTTGTCTGTGATGCATTTTTCACAATCTAGAAGAGAGAGATCTCTCTCACCCAGAGCACAATTCAAAAATCCCTGCTTAATTAGCGACAATGGCCGAGAGAACTTAACATTACTTTAGGCCTGTGATATTCATTTCATTTTTCGATTTTGGCTTCCAAGGATTATCAAAAGGAAATATTTGAGGTAAAACCATTAAGAACTAGAAGAGTTCTGTCTAGCGCCACTTCCTTCCCTTCACAGCGGAGCGTTGTCATTTCTCCCTAAAACCCAAACTTAACATCAGAATCAATCAGTGATTGGTGTAAAATGCAGTCTCTCTAGTGTTGTTATATTGCACGATGTGTTTGATAATAAAAAGAGCAATTAAAAGCACAATAATCCACGCAAGAGAGAGAGACGCTATTTCCAACTTCAAGACGGCTTTCTGTATGTGTGCTCCGATACGGACCACAACTACACAAGCAAATTATACTTTAGGCTATGTGTGCGTGTCTAAACTACCAAATACACACAAAATATGACAAAGAAATGACCTGCTTGGAGAGTATTCACTTTTATTAACAGTTCATGTCTTAGGGGCTGTTTACACCTGGCCACTTCATGCGTTTTCTCAGATCGGATAGCTATCCGATCGTGAAAAGACCAGGTGTAAATGCCCTCCGAAACGCATTCGAGACGGATTTGAATCCGATCGCTTAAACTACTTCAGGAGGTGGTCTGGGCCGCATTCCAGACGAAACTGGACAAGTGTAAATGCATCTGGTTGTTGAAACCACATATGTAAATTGTACTCCTCCCAAAAATGCTAAAATATAAATGTGTGAGAGCGTGTTATAGGCTATATGTAATGTTATAGCCAGATATGACGAGGCTACTGGAACACGCATCACCGCAGATGAGAAGCTGAGCATCTATTCATTAAGCCAACGTGCAAACTATCGCAAATCAAAGTGAAAGTAAGTCGCAGACGCTTAACACACAATCATCATCATTAAAAGTAGAGAAATTAAATGATCTTACCAGGGCTGTTGCCGCTCTTTCTTATTGCGGTCTTTGATTTAGAAATTTTTAGCTGATGATCAATAAAATGCAGCTCATATCTGTTGCTTTCGTGACAGGCACTCCATTAAATCTGCATATAGCGCGGGAATTGAAGATCGGATTTAAATCCGTTTCGCAAAAACACATTTATGTGACCAGGTGTAAATGGAATCGTTTTGATAAATCAGATAGCTATCCGATCTGAGAAAACGCATTAAGTGGCCAGGTGTAAACAGGCTCTTAAATGAGCGTAAATATATGATGTGTATTATTAGATCTGCATTCTGTCTTAAAGTGGCAGCAGTCTATTAACATGCTGACGACTGCAACATTAATGTGAATCAAACAACAAAAGGCAAAGAGAACATTACTCACAGCTCTTGAATTAATAACTTAAGCTTTAATAAGCATTAATCTATCAATTTATACAGTGAAAACTATGCAGTGATATTTTACATTTTATTAGGCTACTTTATTAGATTTCTTTTGTAGGCCATATTACTGACCTGAACAGTAATGTTAGTAGACCATCCTGCAATTAAAGCACTGTTTATTGCTTTTTGCATATTTGCTTTTATTTTCCTTTTATCTCTGTATAATGCCTGTCTATAAGCGCAGCACTGCTTTGTGGTACAGTGGTAACAAAGGAAACACCATTTTTCTGCCATTCCATAAGCGCCACTGTCAATTTGCATTGTCTGTCAATTTCCTTGTAAAACAAAATCACAATCGGCAATGAAAAATGGTGATCAGAGCATTCCTAGTATTAGGAGTCATATATTTTTAATCACAACCACTGATCTATAAGTATCAAGTTCACCAGTCAATCAGACAACCCACTGACTTGTCGCCGTCGGTATTTAAATTATATGTTATTTTGGAATCCGTAGTGAGAACATAAAATGATCAACACGGTGGCACAAAAAAGCAGCAGAAAAATATTTGCATGCTTTAAAGTGTGCTGATGTGTTGCAATTTATAGCATTGAAAGCCTATTAGACACAGTGCTGGGGATCTGTGGCTCATCCACTCTTGACTGGTTGCTGCACCTGGACCAGCCTGCAATGACTGAGATCTGACAGATCCCAAACAGAATCAAGAGATTAATGAGGATTCCTCACAGCTAGCACAAGCCAGGTGACAAACAGTCAAAACAAACATTTCACACAACTGATGAGTTTTCAAGTCGATAATTTGAGAGCCATATGCTTACTTTTCAGGGGTCATTCGTTAAAACACTCAGGGACCAACGTGTTGTTATTTTTCTTCACAGGCCCCCTGAAAAGAAGTGGGAAAATCCAGGTCTAGACAGAACAGTATCCCCGCGGCATTTTGTATGGGCTCTCTAGGAGAGTTTGTGGTTTGTTTATTCTTAACCGTGGCAGTCCATCAGGACAGCAGAGTCGGTGCATATTGAGAATTCCTCAGGGGACAGACGGGTTACAGCAGTTCTGTACACTCCTGCCACAGGTACCAGCCTCTTCCCATACTACAGTCCATCAGATATAAAGTCCTGGCTAAAGCGACTAAACTCGCAGTGCTTTCAGATGGAGCAGCATTTACTACTGATCACAGAGAAGCTGTGTATATATTTATTGAATTAATATATATAAAAAATATCTTTGCGATTTCATAATCGCACTAAAGCAAATCATGATTTCGGTTTAATTTTGATTAATCATGTAGCCCTACTGTCTACTCCTTCATACTTCTCTTCCCGCATCAATGCATCACACGTATCTGAGGCCCTGTTTACACTTATTAAGATGCATTCTGGTCGATCGGATCACAAGTAGACGGGGGAGACAAGTACCTGTTTACAGTTGGTGTTTTAATCCGTCTCTCTTGTCCACTTTCAACCACTTCTGTCCTGATTTATTTGAGAGGAGAGTCTATGTGCGGTTAAATGTATGGGCTTTTTCAGATCTTTTGATCTAATGGATGAAATAAGCTCATGCAATTTACATATGGAGAGCAGCAGCTTTCGTTTCTGCTCTGATATCCATTAGGGATGTGCAAGACTATTCGACTATTAAACGATACTGCTGCTGCTAGTTGACTTGGAAATACTAGTCGTTTACATTTTTTGTACCTTTGTTTTGCTTTATATTTTTACAAAGGCTACGTTTAAATTACCATCATGTTAATGTTACATTTTAAAGTTAAAATATTATCTTGAAAAGTTTACTATATCTGGAGCAGAAAATGAAATCATTTAATTTAACCTCAGATTTTGAATGCGTACGTTTTCTCTGTGGCACTCGCGGCGGGTTCAGAGAAATGTCCACTCGGAAGATGAGCAAGGTGCGGGAGTATTTTGAAAGCATACACAAAACCTTTCGGTTTTCTTCTATGTCATGTCAAACTATAACAAATAAGCTAAGCTTGTTATACTACCGGTTATGAGGGTAAAGTATAGCTAAATCCCGTCTGGCTAGCACACCTCTCATAATGTTTACGCGTTAGGTAGGCAGAGAGTAGGTGGTCTTTTGTGGCTGTTCGAACGCATGAGCGTTTACACTATGAAAGCAATCCGGTCAAATACAATTTTCGACTACCTCTGGAACTGGTCGAAAGTGGACAAGCTCAAAACGTTTTAGACCCTGTTTACACCTGTAGCATTGTCCACTTAGCCTCTTAATACCAGGGGCCAGTTGCACAAACTTAGCCACTATGTTAAGACGGTATCTTAAGAACTGGTTTAACCAACTAGAAGTTGAATAAGAGTTAATCAGTCTTACTTTGCAGGTCAAATTAGACTGATCTACCTTTTTATGTAATTGACTTTAAAAAGGTAAACAAGTCTTGAAGAAAAAAAAAATAGATAACTAACTTTTAAGACTAGTTTTAAGACTAGTCTAAGCAGTTTATGTAACCAGGCCACAGATGTAATAGAACCTGAGAATGAGGCTGAAACACTTGAGACTATCAGCCTACTTGCTAGGTCCACACATAACTGTAAAACATTTGCTGATAACATTTGATGCTGGTGTTTGTCACTAGTGTGGATATGAACTTAATGCTTGACCAACACAGGTATTTCAATGGTTAATGCAATGCAACAAAATAATATCTAGAGCAGGGAGGCTGAGCACATACAATACCATTCAAATGTTTGAGGTCAGTAAGCTTATTTTACTTTTATTGTGCAGGATGCATTAAATTAAATAAATAAAAATTGAGAGTAAAAACATTTATAATATTACAAGTTTCACATTTTTTTAAAAATGCTGTTCTTTTGAACATTCTATTCATCAAAGAAAAAAAAATCCTGGGAAAAAAAGTAATCGCAGTTTCCCCAAAAATATTAAGCAGCACAACTGTTTTCAACATTGATAATTATAAATGTTTTTTTAAGCACCAAATCAGCATATTAGAATGATTTCTGAAGGATCTTGTGACACTGAAGACTGGAGTTGGCTGCTGAAAGTTCAATGTTGCCATTACAGGAATAAATTGAAAAAATGTAACAATTAAAAAAAGTTATTTTTAAATTGTACAACAAACAAATGCAACAACAACAAATGAAAAAGTTATTTTACACATTTTTTTACACTATAATAATAAGAATAGAAATGATTACATATAATAATTTTTTGGATATAAATGTAATTATTCTGGATAATAAATATTTAAATCCATTGATAATATCTTCAAACCGTCTCTGAAGAGTCGCACTGTTCTCTATATTCTATTCTATATATCCAAAAGGCCATCAGATTTCATCAGTCTGACAGGCCAGACTCACTGAAGGAACGTGGCAGTGAGGTAATATGATTCTAGAGCGTGCTGGCATTAACACCTCTTGCTCTACTCTGAAAACAGATACCGTCTCCTTGAAAGAAAGCCCATCTGATCCAGAGCCAAAATCCTCCATCATCCGTTATAACATCATTTATTTGTGCAGTAACTCCACACCTGTACCAAGAGTGCCATAATAACCTACTATTATTTATTGCCATCAACAGCACTGAATAATGTTATGGAACAATTGATCTTCGACTTAAGTACGCACATCAAGAGCAGGGAAGGTTATCTCTGTGACTGTGCTGCTGATACAGGTTACCTACGGCCACCTCTGAGCTGAATTATATCACAGCATGCAGTGAACACTTATCTTTAAACAACACAGAGCAGCCAGCTGACTCGCAGCTTGTGATCTGAGGAAATGATAAGATTGTCAATTGTGCTCCTAATAATGGAATGAAGACATGGATCACATCCAGCCCCGGGTGGGATTGTACTTTTGGTGACTTGGCGACATAAACAGGTAGGCTACATCTAAACAAACAAAGCCAAGCCAAAATGTGTTGACACAGTGAAGCACTTACAAAGTCTATGGGTCAACTGTCACACCCCCATAGACTTTCACATTACGTAGCCTACATTAATCAATATATATTAATACTGTAGGGTTCTCACATTTTCTGGCCAATGATTTGATATGACTTTTCCAGTTGTTTAAAAATAAATAATAATAATTATACATATGAAGAGTTCAGATGCAAAAGCCTCTAAGTGCCATCTGAAGTTTTCTTCTAGAATGATCATTTTTATAAAGCTTGTATATTTAAGTTAAGTAAATTCACTTAAATGACAATTAATAGGTAATTTACATTGCCATTTAAGTGAAATTATTGAACTTAAATATACAAGCTTGATAAAAATGATCATTCTAGAAGAAAATTTCAGATGGCACTTAGAGGCTTTTGCATCTGAACTCTTCATATATATATATATATATATATATATATATATATATATATATATATATATATATATATATATATATATATGTGTGTGTGTGTGTGTGTGTGTGTGTGTCTATAATGACAATATATAATATATTTGTCACAAATACTGTCGAGAGCGTATTTAATCCAGAATATTAATTGAAACTCACTCCATAAGCAAGTAATTAAGGTGATATGATGCTCTAAAAGTGAGGTAAAATGATTTTGGAGTCTATAATAAACAAACATCTAAAGTGTAGCCTACAAGTTACACATACTATAGTAAGTTTGAGTAAACTTTTGCAGCTAGGAACACAAGAATAGATCAATAATGGAAAACTCGGGCTTTATTTTATCTCCTTTACTAGCTCATCAACCTGTCAGAGTCCACTGAATATTCAAAAAGGAGGTTGATAAAATAAACCAGAACACTTAACAGTAAATTTTATTAGCACATAAACACTTTTAATATGCCTAGTAAACAGCTCAGTGTGTCTAGAGTCCGAGACCATTTTTACGAATGACACAGGCTCTTAATAACTCACAAATTATCAACATTAACTATAGATGTCTGTAATATGACTGGTGAAATACATCATTCCCCTTCACCTCCCTTAGGGCAATTCACTCATAAAATAAAACGATAACGCCCTTTCCATGTCAGCTTTGATCCATGGTATCCCAGTAATCACACCAGAGAGAATATGACGGGTTCGCGCTATCAGATTTCTGAACCTTCCCGAAGGAACAATGCGACATTTGTGTCCTAATGGCTGTAATGAAGGTAGATGAACAATGGCAGTCCGTGTATCGATCAAAGAAACTTCCAGGCAGTTTGAACATTTTGTTTAAATCCCTAGTTTTGCCTTTTTAAACATGTAGCTTCATGATCACTATTAACGTTACTTAATACAAACAACAGGGCATCTATCTCAAGACCTAGTGAACTGCCACTTTTTGGGCGTAGAAAGCGCTTATGATGCCTACAAATGCTGTCTAGGTAGGCAGCTCATTAGGTTTTGAGAGACAGCCGTTGTATGAGATTGGCGTGCCCTCAAAACTAAACAAACAGTGAAACATATAACTTTTAAATCTTCTAAACTGTCTCTTGAATGTCTCTAGTGCTTTATTTGATACAAATGAGAGTGTGTTTTAGGGTTATGCTGAATATTTGCATAGCTAACACAGCTAGCTGGCCACTTCCCGAAGTGCAGCGCTGCTTTCTTTCCCAGGCAACCTGTTGCAAACACACTTAACTTACGCCGCGTTTTAACGGCCAAAACAACTTGAAAGTGTCGCTTAGCTTACCTCTTCAGTAAGATGTGCCGTTCTTTTAGTCCAATTAATGTAAATATACTCCAACAAAAGCGGTTTTGTTCACAGAATATCACATTAGATTGTTGTCATGTTGTGTGACGGGTCGCTGTGGCTAGAGACTCGAGTCTCGGTATTGTGTGTCTGTCTGTGAGACTGACGGAGAGCGGCTCAACAGCGCCTCCGGCAACTGTATGAGACGACGCTTCTGATTGGACAGATCCACCATGCTTAAACTCCACCGTCCAATCAGGTGTGGTTTTTCTTGAGCACGTAGAGTCGATTACAAACCGGTTAAAGGATTGGAATTTTTTAAGGCTTGTTCAGTTTTTTTAGATTGTAACCACTTTTAATATTGTAGATCCAAACGTTAAGTAAAAAAAAAAAAATAATAATAATAATAGAAAAAAAGCATAGACTTATGGTATAGCAAATTGTCCACTGTGAATGGTGTACATTCAGGTATTCACCAATTTTTTTTTACAGTCTATGGTATTCACCTAACTTGACAAACAGCTTTTTGCCTGCTATATAGCCTAGTATGTCGACCTTTAATAATGCTAAAAGTAAAAAGCCTATATTTCAAGAGAGTATCAAAAAATATACTGAATATTTATTAAGAACATATTTAAAAAAAAAAAGATGTTAAAACAAATATTTAGTACATAATAAACATACATCATACATGCATGAAAATAAATGACAGATATGGAGAACTCAATCAGCTTTCAGAGTTTATTTAAAAAAAGAAACTGAACCACGTCTTTACATAATGATCAAGAATTTTAATTCTCGCATTAGATCAGTATTACAGAAAATGATATTATAGTACAGAGTTTTTCAATATCTTTTCAATACCATAGTATATTCCTTAGGAGTGCTGGTCACTTGTCTGTACAATATCACTCTTGCATTTTTTTTGACTGTACATTTTATGCAATTTGTTTAAAAAGGCTGTCAGCACTTAAATAAGCTGTCTTCATCTTCGAAGTTAACAAATAAAAGTTTCCAGGGAGCTCAGCCTCTAGGATTGGGCCGGGCGAGTTTAAATGTAAGGGTAGTGGGTAAAATAGAGAGTAATAAGGGCAGAGCTATGAGGGCCAGTTTATTATGAAGTATGTTTCAGACTGAGGTAGCCTGTAGCACAGGACATGCCTCTGTGTGCGCTGAAGTAGCACAGACTTTACACAGACCCTCACCCGTCATCGTTTTGCGAAAACAATCCGTACAAAGTCTGTGATATCGGCGACACCCGCTGCTTTTCGGCGTCATGACCACAAGACCTCCCCCCCCCACAGCCCTGGCTTTTGGCACTGCGCACATAAACACGACTCACAAGATAAACAACAAGCAAAGCGGTTTTGTAAACCCTTTATGAAGCATAATGAAGTCTTTATGGAGCATATAATACTAAAGGGAAAGAAGCTGGGTCACCTTGGTGCACTTTGAGGAGAGATGAAAAGATCCAGCTCCCGTCGGGGATCCAAAGGGGTCCCCGCTGTCATTTTGAAGAGCTTTTCATTCCTCAGTGACACATTTTCTACTGATGAGAAAATAAGCTTTCTGATGTATGTGTGACAGGCGCCAACAGCTGTCTATTAAAATGCTACGGCTATCTATAAGTTCTAGCATTGAACACACAAAGCAATTGCAATGAAAGAGAACAGAGTTGCTTAATATGATAATATTCATCATTATATTAATAATCATAATAATTATAACAATATATTACAGAATAAATCTCTTATATTTCATATATATATATATTATCAATTTAAAAGGTATAATATTTTCTGTCTTTGAAATACTATGATGTCTTCGAAGTCGTATTTTCATAAATTTCACATATTCGTCTGTTCGAAATGTTGATTATACTGGATCAACTTCTCCCAAATCAATAAAAACTAGCTGTGCCGTTGCATATTACAGAATAGTAATGATATGTGGACATGCACCACTTTCTTGCTCTATACTTGGTCTGTCCCCTTAAGATGACATCATAGCCGTCCTATGACCATGACGTCCACGACTTCACCCTTGTGCAACTCCACGTATTGCTCTGTTTTCGGAGGCAACATCAGAAGGCCGTTGGCACTTCGCATGCTCATTAGCCGACTACTCATTTGGTTTCCTGAGAAACAGAGCAGGAAATTGCTATTTAGCATACAGATAAGTTACTTATAGCATGTGTCTGTGAATATACGCATAACTAATTATGTATACCTGTGCTCTGTGCCCAGGGAAGTGGTTCCTGGTGGTGCCATGTCAGTATACAGCGATGATATTCTGGACGTGGATCCAACTTTACATCACATGAAAGCTGCAAAGAAAAGGACACACACTGATTACATCCCGGAAGTACAGAAACACAATGCAAGTCACAGAAGCTTTAGTGGCTGTGCTCACCCTGGCTTTGATGATGGTGGGCCGTGGGTCCAGTATCCCCTGCATCTTTCTTAATGCAGGAATGACAAAGAGGTTACAGGTTACAACAGCTGACACTGGGTTACCTGAGAGAGAAAGGAGAGATGACTGTTGAGGTGAAGACTACGGCTGTGACTGTGGGGTGCAGAATCTAAACTGTAGATCAGTAGTAGATAGGAAATCAGTTCTGTCTCCTGATAAAGCACCACTGATGTCTATAAAGCAACAATTCACCCCCAAATTTTAATTCTGTCATTTATTTACCCTCATGTCATTCCAAACTAGCAGAATCTCTCTTTTCCATTCATTTCATGTATACAATGATCAGTGGCTGTCAAGCTCCACAAACAACAAAACAGCATAAAAGTACCAGAAAAAGTTGTCTGAAGTCTGAAAATATACCAATATCTGCCATCTCAAATCTAATTATTGTACACTACCATTCAAAAGTTTGGGTTTGGTAAGATTTTTTTTTATGTTTCTGAAACAAGTCTGTTATGCTCACCAAGGCTGCATTTATTTAATCAAAAACACAGTAAAAACAGTAATACTTTCTATCTTAAAATGTAATGTATTCCTGTGATGGAAAAGCTAAATTTTCAGCAGCCATGATTTGGTGCATTTCTTATCACTAACTATGTTGAAAATGGTTGTGCTAAGTAATATTTTATTGGAAACTATATATATATATATATACAAAAATGTCTGTACGTACGTACATATATATATGTGTTATATGTATATATATATATAAACACACACTCACCTAAAGGATTATTAGGAACACCATACTAATACTGTGTTTGACCCCCTTTCGCCTTCAGAACTGCCTTAATTCTATGTGGCATTGATTCAACAAGGTGCTGAAAGCATTCTTTAGAAATGTTGGCCCATATTGATAGCATCTTGCAGTTGATGGAGATTTGTG
The DNA here is from genome assembly GCF_964197995.2 of Scardinius erythrophthalmus. Classification (NCBI taxonomy): domain Eukaryota; kingdom Metazoa; phylum Chordata; class Actinopteri; order Cypriniformes; family Leuciscidae; genus Scardinius; species Scardinius erythrophthalmus. The sequence goes on from NC_138239.1 coordinate 10,934,811, forward strand.
GGATGCACATCCAGGGCACGAAGCTCCCGTTCCACCACATCCCAAAGATGCTCTATTGGGTTGAGATCTGGTGACTGTGGGGGCCATTTTAGTACAGTGAACTCATTGTCATGTTCAAGAAACCAATTTGAAATGATTCGAGCTTTGTGACATGGTGCATTATCCTGCTGGAAGTAGCCATCAGAGGATGGGTACATGGTGGTCATAAAGGGATGGACATGGTCAAAAACAATGCTCAGGTAGGCCGTGGCATTTAAACGATGCCCAATTGTCACTAAGGGGCCTAAAGTGTGCCAAGAAAACATCCCCCACACCATTACACCACCACCACCAGCCTGCACAGTGGCAACAAGGCATGATGGATTCATGTTCTCATTCTGTTTACGCCAAATTCTGACTCTACCATCTGAATGTCTCAACAGAAATCGAGATTCATCAGAGAAGGCAACATTTTTCCAGTCTTCAACTGTCCAATTTTGGTGAGCTCGTGCAAATTGTAGCCTCTTTTTCCTATTTGTAGTGGAGATGAGTGGTACCCGGTGGGGTCTTCTGCTGTTGTAGCCCATCCGCCTCAAGGTTGTGCGTGTTGTGGCTTCACAAATGCTTTGCTGCATACCTCGGTTGTAACGAGTGGTTATTTCAGTCAAAGTTGCTCTTCTATCAGCTTGAATCAGTCGGCCCATTCTCCTCTGACCTCTGGCATCAACAAGGCATTTTCGCCCACAGGACTGCCGCATACTGGATGTTTTTCCCTTTTCACACCATTCTTTGTAAACCCTAAAAATGGTTGTGTGTGAAAATCCCAGTAACTGAGCAGATTGTGAAATACTCAGACTGGCCCGTCTGGCACCAACAACCATGCCACGCTCAAAATTGCTTAAATCACCTTTCTTTCCCATTCTGACATTCAGTTTGGAGTTCAGGAGATTGTCTTGACCAGGACCACACCCCTAAATGCATTGAAGCAACTGCCATGTGATTGGTTGATTAGATAATTGCATTAATGAGAAATTGAACAGGTGTTCCTAATAATCCTTTAGGTGAGTGTATATATATATATATATATATATATATATATATATATATATATATATATATATATATATATATATATATATATATACACAGCCATTTTTGATCATATTATTAATAATAATATATAATATATGAATATATTTCTTTTTCAGGATTCTTTGATTATTAGAAAGTTCAAAATAACAGCATTAATTTGAAATAGAAATCTTGTGTAACACTTAATATATCCTTGCTGAATAAAAGTATTATTATTTTTTCATTATGTATACTTTAATTTAAATTAAAAAGAGCAGAATAAAGATTTTCCTAAGCTTCTTTTGTGTTCTTTGGACAAAGGAAAGTCATACGAGTTTGTAACGAGACGAGGGTGAGTAGATGATAACAAAATCTTCATTTCTGGGTCAACTGCCCATTTAAAGAGTCTTTTTTATGTCAGAGTTTAGTTTGTCAGGTTGGTGTGAAAGCTACACTCATGTTGAGGATGCAAATGTACATTTGTGTTCATGTAGATTTCGGAGCCCAATAATACTGGGGCTGGGGGAAGGAATTGAACTTTGGTTCGGACCAAACCAATCAAATAAAGTGTGAAAACAACCCAAGACTCTCTGATAAGACAAATGTGTAGCACACTACTGAAATCAGTCAAGGAAGAAAAGTGTGTCGAGTGCAGAGGTGCTGCACCACATCGACAGCAAGGGAAGAGGGGCACTGAAAGCAAAAGGAGGACAGGACTATTTCAGACAAATAGCAATTTCAAGACACTAAGCCACATCACGGTACACAAACGGAAGGGCTTTGAGAGGTTGCAACAGAACTAATAACTACAAGGAGTGCCATGGACGCAAAAAAAAGAAAAAGCAAAAACACAAAGCTTCTCTCAGAAAACAGAACAGAAAGCGTCACATTGGAAAATCAGAACAAAAATATTATTTCCTATGTTTCATTTCATTGTGTTTTGGAGGTTGTTAGATTAGACAAGGCTTTTCATGTTTTATTAACATCTTGTGTCCGTAATAATTATATCATACTGGTCCCAAATGAGCCCAAGTGCACTAAAAAGAGATTTCGGGTTAAATCCTGTTCTGATTTCGAAAACCAGTTCATTAGGATTTTGTGTCAAAATTTCAAGTCCATTTCCGTTTTCTGAGCGCGGGCTGAAGACAGGGCTTATTTCCTGAATTAAGAGCACCTACTTCCTCGTGGGGGAGGAGGCACAGGCAGTCTGCTGGCCTCGCTGTCACTCAGGGGCACAGTCTCCAGAAGAGTCGCCCCTGTGTCTCTGTAGGTGAAATTACCTTTAAAGGGGAATATAGAAATCGCCACTGTCACCACTGCCTCGACCACCTGGTTTCTGAAGGCACAAGGTGGGAGCACAGTGGGCTCGGGATGGGGGCAAGCCTGGGGAAGCTGATCGGGCCAGTGGGCAAGAAGGGAAATGTAGGTTTGCAGAAGGGTACATAAGTGGGTAACCGTGGGCTGATTATATTGAATGGAGAAGGGACCATTTAGTTTGGAGATGGTACTATATAGAGATGTAGGTTTATGTATATACTTAGAATAAGGGAAATTGTTCTAACTGGTACAATACATACATGGGGAAAACAGGAAACTCAGTCACCTGGGTTTGTGTATGTACGTGTTCTTGTTGAGAACATTTTTCCTGTCAATACTTCTCTGTTCGCATGTCAAATAGATGGCGTATTGTACCTGGAAGGGCGAAGATCAGTTTTCGTGTACCGTCAATGTCTAAGGTGGCAAAAGTAGTAGGCAAACTGAAACAGAAATAGAATAAAGCGTTAATATTCTGAATTCCAGGGGGGAAAAAATCATTTTGAAAAGAAAAAAAAAAAACCTTATTCCCTAATCAGACTTAACATGTCATGAGAAAATGTACAGTCAGTGAGTTATTATCGCAAATCATTACACGGCTCTCTAAAACACTTTCTAATTGGTCAATCAGGGCATTCGGCTCAAATTAGCTGAATGCCACAAATGACCAATCAGAATCAAGTATTGTAGAAAGCCATGTAATCAAAACCGGTGTTATTGTTAACTAAAACTATTTAAAAAACAAGTACACAAGTCAACAAAATACACAACATTGTTCTAGTGGTTTTTGGATATTTGAATTCAAAAATCTTACATATTGTGCCTTTAAGCTGAAATAAAATAAAATATAAATGTAAAAATAAAATATAAATATGAGATGAAAAACAAACAAAAATTAGAAACGTTGACTATTTTATTTAACTGAAATAAAAATACATTACTATAAATAAATAACTAAATAAATGTATTACTAAAAATACAACTGAAATAAAAATATATTTTTTAAAACTAATAAAATGACAAAAGCACATTTACAAACTGAAAAAAACAAACAAAAATAAAAGCAAATGTAACAAAAATAAAAACTATAGAACTATATAAATAATACTAAAAGAACACTGATAAAACAACATGTAGCTCTTTTTCTGTTTACTTTGTCTTTGAATCAGATTACATGCCAATGTTCAAAAACCATCTGATGCATATTGCACACACAAATAAAAATAAAAATTCAAAAAGAAATATGATTGGCAGGGTACTTCCAACTTTTGGGAGTCAGGGTGTAGTGGTTCTCATCAATATTTTAGTTTTGCCAAAATTTTGGAGGTCATGACATTAAACACTTGTAAGAGTTTTTCGACAGTTAGTTTTATCCCAGAGCACAACCAAATGCCTCCCTCATGTCAGTGCCGCCCCATCAAGACTTTACGCAAGTCTAGCTCTGTAACACTGCTTCTCTCACTCACCCTGGCTTCATAAACACTCGACCGAAGTGGATCTGGGCATGGAGGTCTATATCCAGCACTTGCTTCAGGTAGTCCTGAGAAAAAAAGGAAAAAAAAGAAAACAGACGTTAGTGGTGTGTGTGTGTTTGCGTTTCTCCTCTTATGTAGTACAACACATCTATCCCTGCCTGGTGAAGTGAAACATTAGGTAATTAAAGAGCTCTAATTAATAGGGCGGAAAATCAAGAGCAAGAGGCGGTCAGTGCACTGCTGCCTGGGCAAAGACCCAAAATAAAAGGTCAGATTAACAAGTGTTGCTTTGTGATAAAAAAACAAGCAGTAACACTAGATGGCAGTAAAACACACGTTGACCTGTGGCATAAGCTCTTTAAGTGTTTTGATCTGAGATCTCATGGCCTTTGGGTAAACCAAAGGAATCCTCTCCTTGACATGAAGCAGATTGATCTGTGAGGCCGCATTCCTTTATTGAAAAGCTCAGACATTTAAAGCATGTGACCTTGCATACACTTCCAGACAACTCCAATCAACTGACCTTTTCACCCATGGACACGCCCCCGGAGGTGATGATGACATCAGCACGACTAATGCCCTCGTTTAGGGCGTTCAGCAGGTCGTCTGGGCTGCAGGGAGAGTTAGAAAACATGTTCATGCCAAATGACTTCCATTTTCTCTTTGCCACATCCATTACTGGCATATTGGTTAAAAGTGTCAAATGTTTGCTTACGCCAGGTTCACACATACTTTATTTCCCGTGCCCTTGTTAACAGATTCTAGCATTCACACCGCACACGGATGCGGTCCGGCAATGTGTTCCAGGAGTAGAGCGTATTGTTTCCGCACTGTCTATTAAAGTGACAGTGTATTGTTCGCATAAAAAAATAAACACATGGCTTTTTGCCCAGAGTAAAGCAAGGGGAACTACACCTTACCTCATATTTAGATTAACAAGGCGACATAATGGATGACAGTCGTCTCTTCGTGGAGGTGGAAAAACAGAGTTCTTTATGACCCGCATTTCTTGTATGTAGATTTAAATCCAAAAATAAAAAAGGCTGAGAGTCAGCTGTTTTGTCAATGTGTAAGTTTTACTTTAAAATGTTACCTTAAAAGAAAAGTATGTTTAAATGTTATCCCACTTTTTTGAGCAACCTAATATATAAAACTAGAATGAATTGAATAATACATTGTTTAAATTGGTGTACTTAAACGTGGATAAGTCTATGAAACTTTGCTTAACTGTTATGTGTACAAAGAGAATCACAACGCTGAAAAAGCATTTTTCAATAAATGTTGTGTTTGTGGTATACAGCAAAGGATCAGTTGCACACTGCAAACGTGTCATATGTGAAAGCACATGAAGCCGTGCTGCTTCTGCACTGCGTACTGCAAACGGAGTATGTGTGAACCCGGCGTTACACTGTTAATAGTGCAAATTGAATGCAAGAAATAACCTGAATTTAATATTTTTATTCATCAAGGACACATTTAATTGATCAAAAGTGACAGTAAAGACTTTTACATAGTTGCAAAAGATTTATTTGAATCTTTTTTACATCGTTACAAAAGATTCAAATAAATGTTGTTCTTTTGAAATGTGTATTCATATAAGAATCCTGAAAAAAGCATGTATTACAGTTTCCACAAAAATATTAAGCAGCACAACTGTTTTTAGTATTGATGATAAGAAATGTTTCTTAAAAACAAATCAGCATAATAAAATGATTTCATAAGGATCATGTGACACTGAAAATAGGAGCAATGGCTGCTTTTTCATCACAGGAAAAAATTACCTTTTAAATTATATCAAAAGAGTAAAGTTATTTTTAAATTGCAATAATATTTCACAATATTACAGTTTTTACTGTATTTTTGATCAAATAAATGCAGCCTTGGTGAGCATAAATCTTACTGACCCCAAACCTTTGAACTTTTTTTTTAATCAATATTCAACCTGCAATACTTCAACTGAAAAAATTAAATAAAACATCTGTTCTTCTACTGTCCTTATTTTTCTTTCTTTTTTTTTTTTCTTTTTTTTGGATAGACTTCATTGGATATGTCAGCAGAATTACATAAAGCAATAAATAATACATTTCAAAATACACAATATCTTGTTATATTTTATATTTATACTAAATGCATTAAATACTTCAGTCAAACTCGTTTTTCATCACTGATACTTTCAATGTAAACCTATTTGTAGTTGCTCCTTATACATGTTTTTGTAAACATCCTTACAGTATATGTATGTGAAGACAAATAATGGTGGAAAAATACTTCAGAGGACTGCAGGAAGTGCTGTCGTCCAGTAAATTCTGCTGAGACGTTGTATGATCCTGTATCGATTCTAATATATGAGCTGGAGTTTCAGAGGAGTGCTGAGGTTGGAAAGATTTAGATATGTGCAAAGCTGACTGTGTGAGTGTGTGTGCGTGTGCGTATGCTTGTGTGTGGGCGGTAAAGGAGGGATGCTGACTTGTCTCCGACGATGCCGAGGTTGATGGTGGGGTAGCCGTGCTCCTGAATGGTGGCCAACAGTGTGGATCGGTTACTGTCCCTGATCTTGCCTGGGTGGAGGTCATCCTCAGGGTTCAACAACTGCACACATAAGCATATATAAACACGTTCAAACTCGTTTTAAATGACCATGAGCAAAAGAGAGTAACGAAGCAAGCCCTACCTCATTGCCAGTGGACATGACTGCTACAACTGGGAATTTCTGCACCTCCACCTCTGTGACTCCTACAGTGGCCAAGAGGCCGATCTCAGATGGACCCATGTGAGTGCCCTTAGCCAACACACACTCTCCACGCTTGATATCATGACCTATAGGCCTGTGTGTGACACAAGCAAGTGACTAGACTTTAACATCAGCATTTAAAATACCAGTTTATATTATTCTAAACAAATGAGCCTGATTAAGAATATTCACATCAAGCATCAAACATGATATATGTACACATACGCTACCGTTTTTTTTTTTTTTTTTTTTAAGAAATGAATACTTTTATTCAGCATGGATGCATTAAATTGAATAGAAGTAATAGTAAAGACATTTATAATGTTACAAAAAAAATGTATGCTGATTTTAAAATGTATCCAAATAGAGAATAGTTATTAGGGGCCAAGCACCGAAGGTTAAAATGTTAAAATTACCAATAAACGTTTTTTGATAAACCCAACAGTTCTCAAAAACGCACAAATTAATTTGATAAAATAAAAATGGATGTGAGGCTATATCTCCGCAACACTTGAGTGTATAGAGACTTGAGACTTGGTACATGTCATCACAAGCATGAACTGAGGCTATATGCAGCGTTTTGGCACAGCGCCTCTAACTGGTCAAGAGATATAAAAAAAATAGCTATTTTTGCTTATAATTTCTGAATGGTTTGCCAAAAATTCAGTTGAGTAAACAGAGTCGAACAATACCCAATTTTCCCATATCGCCTATTTTGGACGCCGACCATTTTTAATTTTGATGTAAAATGCTCCATTTTATAAACGGATTGTCGTATCGATACTAAAGGCTGATTTATACTTCTGCGTCGGAAACTACGCCGGATCCTCTACGCTGTAGACTACACGTTGGTTTTCATTTATACTTCTGCGTCATTGTCCGCGTTTTACGCGGAATTACACATATAGAGGGAGCATGTGAAACACGAGGGAGGGGTTCTGGCAGACCAATCACAGCGCTTGCGCCCGCGTAGAATTGACGCGTTGTTACATTTTTGGAGAGGTGCACGTCAGGGTACGCGCGCTACACACAGCCTACGACGTAGCTACGGCGACGCAAAAGTATAAATTGGGCTTAACACGGCAAGTGTCATCGGCACTGTGCCCTGAAGGTACTCAAAAAGTTGAGACTGAGATTGCGTTTTGATGATATTTTGATCAATTTTGACTTGATGGATTCCTTGAGTCATTGCGAGAACAATGATGCCAGTTATGCCACTGTTGGTCAAATTTGTTTGAAAACCTACTTTTTCAAACTCCTCCTAGACCGATGGTCCAATTTTCACCAAAATTGGCTCAGATCATCTTCAGTCCACGTTGGCAAAAAGTTATTAAAATCTTTTTGATAGACAAAACCTTTATCAAATAACGCATCAACGGAATTGTTGGCATGATGCCAAGCTGATTCTGAGGCTGTAACTACGCAATACGTATTGACACCAAACTTTGTACGTGTCATAGTCACCTCACACTGACCACACAATATTAATTTGGTGACAGCACCACCTATTGGTCAAAAATGAAAAGCAATTAGATCGTATTACTAGTGATTGTATTAATGCTTTTTCAACCATTTTTCATATTGTTGTTGTTTAAATGTTCAAATATTGATACAACAAAATATTCTGGGGGCCATGACATTTTTTCTGATGAAAATGATCAAAAACTCTACTGGCTGGCAACTTAAAAAATAAAATAAAAATGCTGGCAAGGAAAGAGCTAAGATGGGAAAATACAGTAAAAATCTAATTAAAAAGTAAGTATTTTTTTCTTGAGGAAGCAAACTACAGTCCAACTCACCTGATATCCTGTCCTGGACGGGCCTGAACCAGGATCCTCACTTCCAGCTCCTCTGTACCCTGTAATTCATAACCAACCCATAACCAGACACCTGTACACTAATGAACGACACTGGACTTTCATTTATATGCAAAGTTCCTACACACTTTTTAGAAAGTTTTATGTGTTGTGTTTCTTGTTTTATCCTTACTAAAACCATAACACAAAAAACATACCCTTAAAAATCCTTATGTATAATTTATTGTAATTATATAGTTGTAGATTACTAGTGTTTTTTTGTTTTGTTTATATATATATATATATATATATATATATATATATATATATATATATATATATATATATACACAATTTTTAACACTTTGAAGTATGCATGTTTCACTTTCGAGTCAAAATACGTGAAAATTCCCATAAGAAAGTAGCTAATACTAACAAAATGGGCAGCATCCTCAAAAGGTAGAAATTACTCATAAAAGTATTTTTATTCTAAAAATACAAAAGCTATTATTTTAGGGATATGGTTAATTTGAGTAAGTTAAAAGTTATTTATTAGAAGTTTTATTTATTTATTTCCATTTATTTTGAAATATTATATATTAATTATAATAATTACAATTATTTTGTGGTTGAGAATGTGATATACTTACGTCTTCAGACTCTCGTAGCAGTTCTGTGTCTTCTACTTGCACTACAGCGTCTGCACCACATGGGATAGGAGCACCTGTCGTCACCCTCATCACTTGGCCTGGCATAACTGTGAGAGTGGGCTACACACAGAAAAAGACCCTTCACCACTGTATCAAAAAAAACATACATGTGTATGCCTTTGGTGTGGAAGCAATACACTGATGTTTTGTCCTTCTGATACTGGGTTAAATTGCGTTTATTCACATAAAATAACATGTAAATACATATAGTACATTGTTATCTGTATGGCATCAGCTGAGAAAGCAACAGTACAACAGAATGACCCAAGACACAAATACAAACACACACTTTGCATGTTCATTTTAATGTGGACGTCAGCCATGAGCACTGGAGTGCTGGCCTGCACTCTGCTGCACACAGCCCACAGGGATCTCCCCCTCTCTCTCTCTCTCTCTCTCTGTTTAATGCACTCATTAAACACGCTCACTGATTCTGAGTTTTCTTGCCATCTGAGCACACAAGTATCCTGCAGATGCAAAGTGCCAGTGCAAAAGCAGGCATTTCCATGTGTAAGGAAGAGAAACTCAGCATGTTCACATCAGGTTTTCATGGCACAACAGTGTAAGAAGACTAGTGAGTGTTAGCTTAACTCACCTGCTCCCCAGCCTGAGACTCCCCAATGATGAAGCGATCACCAGGGCCATCAGCAGCTGAAAAACAGTAAAAAGAATAACTCAGAGTTATTTTCAGCAGGTTTGGTGAATGAGATTCTAATGGTAATAAGGTTAAGAATAAGGTTGTTATATATTATTAAGCATTATGGGTAAAAGGGAAATAATCATAAGTTCTAATGAAGATATCAATTAAACCTTTTTTATCGGCAAAGTGCAGGTGCCAATTTGGCCCTGTTCCAAAAGGTGGTGGACCGCAAAATCTGCGCTTTAAACTTGGTCAACTTGTTGTTGAACTGCAAACATCATTATGTGTGAAATTATATAGATTTGATTTGTTGATGTATCTACCTCCTACATATATACATTTAATGGTGGCATAAAATTACCTTGGATGTTAAAACTTTCTTAAAATGTTTATTTGTGTTTGCAGGCATTTGTTAGGGCAATGTGAACTACCCTGAACACTGAATGTGCAAATGTATATTTATGGGCAGGTTATATTATATAATCAGTTATGTGATCGCTCTGCTCTTAAGTCAATATAAATGCGGTACAGACTGAGAGAGGTTGGAAAATCTCCAGACCGAGCACGGTTCCAGCAAGTAAAAAGCACCATTTGGGTGGAAAAGGGGTAAAAGAGACTTATTGTGTGTTTGTGTGAATTTGGCAGAAACGAGTAATCACCTCGAACAGCATAGCCATCTTTAACTGACGCAGGGAAAGGAGGCAGGTTGTCTTTGGCGTAGACGTCCTGAGCCAGAACTCGACCCATTCCATCTACAAACAAAAAAAAATTCTGATGAACTCATACAATCATGAATACAACAACAAAGAAAGATAACTTCCTTGTAAAAGTCAGAAAGGGAAAATGTGCCTAGATCAGAGGCCAGCAAAAGAATGCAAATGCATGAGAAAGCAAATGCACACATGCAGCCAAGACAACAGACATGAACACAGGGACGTAAAAACAAGGACAGTGCATATTATGATGTACACTCTCTTAGCTATTTTAATAAAAAACAGAATGTATGTTATTAATTACCAGTTAAACATTTCATGTTTGTTGTATGTTTATTCTGGTAGCCTGCAAGCTAACAGGTTAGCATATTAGCTTAGCATACTGCTAATTGACAAACATGCTGCTAATTGACAAGCCTGCTAGCCTTGCACACAAACTCGCATAAATTATACACCATTATTTGTAGTAGCTAGCACTGCTACGAAACGACAACCCATAATAGTGAAACTGGACACTCTTAAATAGTGAAATAACATCCCTAACCCTTGAAAATGTGAGAAGAATTTTAATCTATCTTGTATAAAGTAGAATTGTTATTTTTTCCTCTTCAAATCATCTTAAATGACTGAAAAGTTCCTCTAATTGAGGAATCAGCCATCATTTCAGTGAATCAAGCTAACCAGTTAGCATACTAGCATAGCATACCGCCAGTTGATGAGGCTACTAACTAACTTTGTATTCAGCTAGTCAATAAGCTAGCTAGCTTAGCGTACTGGTAATTGATAAAACGGCTAACCTAACACATTTGAAGCTAGCATAACCCACAAACGTTATAAAAAATAATGTATTTAAAATAATATCTTTAATTTGAAAAAGTTATTTTCATGGGGCGCATCTCAATCAGCTCCCTAGTTCAATAGTCAGGGCACTGATCAGGAAGCCAGCCATTTTAAGCACTGTGTAATAGTAGCTGTAATATGTGCAATAATGTATTTATAATATTTATAAAGAACTTTGTCAGTGGTCGAATTTCACACATTTCATACTCTCACGTGAAAGCACAAATATTCACACATAGCCAAAATGAAGTTGTAGGAAAGCTGGATGAGCGTGTGCCCTGAAACACAGACGTGCCATTTCCTCTGAACACCAAACATACACACTTACACTCACACACAGAGCCTGAGATCTCTTGGGGGAGCAACAAGCGCCCTCCCACACATGAAAAGAAGAAGAGAAAAGAGAGATGACAGACAGAGAGGGAGAAAAAGGGGAAGGAATAAAGAATCGGGGAGAGCCAGAAGGAATGAGAGAGAGAGAGAGAGAGAGAGAGAGAGAGAGAGAGAGAGAGAGAGAGAGAGAGAGAGAGAGAGAGAGAGAGAGAGAGAGAGAGAGAGAGAGAGAGAGAGAATAAAGAGAGACAGAAAAAGAAAGAATGAGAGAGTGCAAAGGTGCTCTTGTAGAGATAAAGCAGGAGAATGAGAGAGGGAGAGCGAGCTGATGCTAATGAGGCCTCTCCTCGGTTGGAGGCTGATTAGAAAAGACTTATTTCTCTAAAACAGCACATCTGACGAGGCTCTAAATATAGCGTGTGTCTGGATTGGGAGATCAAACAGATGGGGTCGGTGTTATCTACACACAGAGATGAGTACTCAAGCGCACATCACAGAGCCCTGACAACCCAGTCACCGTGAAACTGCAATGATTCCCTGCAGCTACAATACAACAAGCCCAGATCAACTCAACACAGCCGAGCACAGGCCCGTAAACAGACCACATGTAAGCCTGGAGTCCATACCAAATGCTGTCGTCTTGAAATGAACACTAAAACAGTGCTCCTAAAACTGAGTTAAAGTTATCTTTGACTCAATTAACTTTAAACTTATGGGGAAAAAAAGTTGATAATACTAATAAGCTTGGTAAAGACACTTAAACTTGTAGAAATTTCTAACCAAATGAAAATATTTGGGGAAAAACTTCTAAAGAGCAGTATTGAGGATATTTATAATAAATTGTACACATAAATTCCATATATTATAAATATAATTGAAAACATTATAGTGAAAAATATGATAGGAGAATTATATAATTAATATATATATATATATATATATATATATATAAAGAGAGAGAGAGAGAGAGAGAGAGAGAGAGAGAGAGAGAGAGAGAAGAAAAATACATTTTTAAACCTATTTTAATCTATTCTTTAAAACTAGAATGATTAGTTGCTTTTTCTAATTATATTTTTTTCCTATTTAAAATCATCCTAAGGGATAAAAAAAAGAATCAGCCATAATATCAGCCAATTATACACTACAGTTCAAAAATTTGGGGTCGGTGAGATTTTTTTTTAAAGAAATGAATACATTTATTTAGCAATTAATTCATAAATGTTGTACATTTGAACTTTCTATTTATCAAAGAATTCTGAAAACATGCATCACAGTTTCCACAAAAATAATATATATTAAGGAACACAACTGTTTCCAATTGATAACTACAAGAAATGTTTCTTGAGCACCAAATCACTGAAAACTGGAGTAATGGCTGCTAAAAATTCAGCTTTGCCATCACATTAAAATAGACATTTTAAATTGTAATAATATTTCGCAATGTTAATGTTTTTTCTGTATCTTGGTCAAATAAATGTAGCCTTGTTGAGTTTCAATATTTTTCAAATCTTAACAACATCAAACGTTTAAATAGTGGTGTATGTAGACATAGATGTACACAGCAATATCTGCAAACCTATTGGTTATTGGTAATTTATATCGGTGCATCAGAAACTCTTATACATCAAAATCCATCAGAACAGGCTCTCACCTCAGCATACTCTAAATGGCCAATCTTCTCCAAGGCTGAGACCATTTATACATTTTAAATTCATTTTATTAACCAAGGTGACAGAAAGAGGTTTTAAAACAGACAGCCGCTCATAACTTACACCCATCTTGTTGTATGAACAACGCATTTCAAAAATTTATGAGTGACATTACTTGGCTGGGTGAGGATATTTCCTCTATTTACGCTGATCTGGACCTGCCCTCCTCGTGCTCGCACTGAGCTGAAAATCAATCACTTTTATCTGTCAGGAAACAGTGAAGCTCTACACACAGTTACTGATAGATTGAAGGCACAATGTTTGAGGTGCTGGCGGGTTTTGTGAGAAGAGGTGATGTCGGAAAAGCTTGCGTATTGAATGTTTGTTTTAAGTTTTTACTGTTGGATTTGTACGCAAGCACACTGACATATCTAAGCGTTCACTGGCTTCAATAGCGGCAGTCATGGACAAATGATTTAGAACGCAAAAATGACAACAAAGCTCTTTAAAACTAGGCCATTCTTCGTGGATAAAACAAACAGATACAGCCAAACATGGAACATGATTCCGTTGACTATGTATGACAACCATGCCATGTCCAAATCAGTGGAACAAGCTAAAGGAAAACCAGTGAATCACTAGCCTCTTATGAGCTGAATCCCAATTCGATATACTATCCGTAATAGTGTCACATTAAAGTATGTCAAAAGGTACTCAAATGGCATACTATTTCTGGTTGGATGGATCATTCCATGCAATGCAAGTGGATTTGTTTGCAATGATTCACTGATGTAACATCAAGACACGATTTTTGTCACAATTTTGTACTGGCTTACTTCATACTTAAAAGTATACAATCAATGGCTAAAATTTTTATATTATACTTTGCATACAAGTATACAAAATTATGCAAATAGTGATTCAGCGAAACTCAACTCAGACCTTGACATGACTTTCTTTTTCCACCCTCTCATCAGTGGCAGCAAACAACTCTCAACCGCCCCCTGTTGGTCTGGAGGTGAAATGGCACTGAGGCATGAATGACTGTTCCAAATATTACTGGGGCCGGATGAGCATCAAGCATGCTCGAAGGTGTGCGCCGGACATGAAGGTGGTGCTGGGTAAGGTGCTCACTGACCTGTGTCAAACTTTTGGGCTTGGGCGGCACTGGCCAGGGCTATACTCTCTGCCTCTGCTTCGGCGCCAGTGCAGAGAGGAATTTTCCGCCAACTTGAGCCACTCTGGCGCCAGATGCCTTTTCGTGCTGGAGGGGCCAAGTCATCTGCATTGGGCCCTGCCAGACGCATTGGGCACATTACACTACCACATGGGCAATCCCACTATCCCCCACCACATGGACCGACATTAACGCCCAGCTCACAGACCTGTGTCTTGGTGGCACAATTCACATCCACATGCAAGGGTGGCTGCTCTGTGTTAGTGATGGCCATGAAAAATCAAAAAAGAGCCATAAAAAAAAAGAATAGCATGGGCTAAACTAAACAGCTTTTGGTGCACTGACCATAAAGTACATCCCATAGTTTTTTGTCTTGTTTTGTTTTGTTTAATCTAACCAATGGGACTGGACCGCTCCGGATGTTCATGTGAATTGAGTCACTTTGAATTGAGAGATTGAAAATCTTCCATAGTTTTCCTGAAATTCAGAAAGAAGGCCTTTACGGTTGGATTTGTGTGTAAACTGATCACAAGATCTGTCTTCAGATGAACACAATGGCATCAAAGCTTCAGAGAAGGTCAGCGAGTTAAAAAACAACAGAGGACGGCGGATGGAACGAGCGACAAGATTAAAGCTGGAAAGATGGAGAGATGATGGGGTGAAAGAAAGAACGAACAGATGTGTGACAGATGAGGAGCTACAGGCAGGAAAGATGAAAAAGCTAAAGCTGAAGCCTGCAAAGCAAAAAGCTTGGTGACTATATGCCTTCAGCACTTACTGGCCTATATACACCACAGTCCAACAGCCAATGAGAACACAGTTTGGTATCATAAGAGGGACAGTACTACATGTTAAAAGGATAGCCCACAAACAATGAAAATTCTTTCATCGTTCATTCATCCTTGCGTCTTTCAAAATCCATTTGACTTTCCTTCTTCCGTGGAGAAGAAAATAACTTATTCATGACAGCATGTCTCTATAACAAAATGCTCTTCACAATAATGAAAGTACTTTTAAGATGTTTTATGGCTCTTCAAATTACATTGTATGAAAAAGAGTAGCAAGAACATTCTTCAAAACTTACTGTGTGTTCCATGGAAGAAAGAAAGTCATATGGATTTGTAACAACATAAGGGTGAATAAATGATGACAATAATGCTGGTTTTTGGGTGAACTATCCCTTTAAGGCTTATTCACAACATTTTTTTTGAATGAGTCTGAATTTTAAATACTAAAATATGCATGACAACATTTTTTTAAATGAAACGATTCAACCTTGTGAACTCCATGCAGAGTCTAAAACACCATACTGCAATGATCCATTGTTGTTTTTTAATTCTGTTCTGTTCATTTTTACTGGTTGTTGAACAAATTATAAGGCAATCAACAAAAAAACAGAGAATGACGTAAACAGAAATAGGTTTTTTTTTACAATAAGTTTGTAAAATGCCAGTAGTTTATAATAGTACTAGTAAAATATCATGTTTCTCAATACCAATTTCAATGCAACAACAAAACAAATTATGCTAGAGAATACATTCCTTTATTTTAAGGTATATAAGGTGTATATATATATATATATATATATATATATATATATATATATATATATATATATATATATATACTGTATATATACACAAACACACACACACACACACACACACACACACACACACACACACACACACACACACACACACACACACACACACACACACACACACACACACACACACACACACACACACACACACACACACACACACACACACACACACACACACACACACACACACACACACACACACACACACACACACACACACTTTGCTGTTCATGTCTGATTGTAAGTGACTCATAACAGCTACTAAAGTTATTCAGCCAAGAGCAGACTCTTTCTTGTTAATATTGTTGTTTGATTAATATTAATGACAGTTGCGGGTCTAATAGGCTGAATTTACACTGCAAATCCTAATGTACAGATTTCATATTTGATTTGATCACATTTTTGTCCCACCTATTCGCGTTCACCAATATCTCACCAAGATTGATAAAATGACAGTTGCGGGTCTAATAGGCTGAATTTACACTGCAAGTCCTAATGCACAGATATCATATTTGATTTGATTACATTTTTATCCCACTTGTTCATGTTCACCATCTCACCAATATTGACCATTTTAAAATACTTTATTAATACATCCCTAGTTTGCGAATATACATTCTCTCATCTGGTTTAACTTTGTGCGATCAGGCATTTGGTGTAGTTTAGGGTTGGTATGCACATACAAAGAGCTTACCTCTGTAGTTGATGATTTCAGTACCCAGGACAGGAGTCATCTCTAGCACAGTGATGAAGGCCTTGTCCATAGAAGTGAGGGGAAACGGGGACATGCGGTGTCTCCGAGCTACCTTGGTGATGTCCACTGCACTGTGACCTGATACAAAGAGTGAGAATTTACACATGCTCTCAAACGCACTTGCACAAACATCACTGATAATGCACAATCGGTCACCCACTTGCTCTCAGGATGTTCTCCTTGCTGCTGCATCGTGACTGCACCTACAGATATAGAGAGAGAGACGGAATGAGAGGGAATGAAGAAGAGAGAGAGAGAGGAATTGGGAAAAGAAAGAAAGAAAGACATGAAGAGAGTTAGCGCACAAAAGGAGCCCCATCCTCCGTCCAGGAGAGTTAGCATTCCACTGACAGGGTTCATATAGATCAGAATGATCATCTACACATTCAGACAAAACAACCAAAAGAAACTAGCTTGAAAACAAACAAACAAACTGAAAATAACATTTTCAGTCCTACTGCCATTATTATCATTATCATCATGGACTTAATGCTGTAGCAAGGCTGAACATTTAAGTGTTATGTCATGTTAGCACTCTAGTGCCCAAACCAACCCGGCTTCAGAATCGTATCTGATATAACAGACATTAAAGTCAACATGAAACTTTCTAATCCTGTAATCTGATGTATTTTAGAGATGCAGTTGTAAGCATTTCCTATTAAAACATTGAAGTACTTGAAGTACTACTTTTATGGTACCTTTATAGTGTTTATTTTGTCATTTTACTGCCATAAGTAATGCCACATAAAAAAAAAATAATGTAGAACTTGCTTTTATCCATCACAAATTAATTGGATTGTGAAAATTGGGTGTAAAAAAACAAAATGGGTTTTCTGTCTGCTTTTTGACTGGAACTTGAGGTTGAAGGTCAAGTTTAGCCTTAAAAGCATTTTGACTTATCCCATTGATAATTCTCCTTTTTTTAAATCCAATGCTATTTGATATTGTTAATGTAATATTTTTGAAAAGTTTAGTTTCCTACAACAGTAGCCTAGATGTGGCCTACTTGATGTCAAATAAGAACAGTCCTTTCAGAGGCCATTAATTATTTATTATTTACATATCTATTAAAATATACGTTTATTTAAAAAATACGCTCAATTTCAAGTTGACTTTAACAGCTAGGAAGCTCCGTAAAACAGAACACCTCAAACACTCCCTCCCATTCAGTTTAATTTTGACCCCTTTTAAGCTGAATTTCTCACAAAATTAGCCATGAATGTTTTAAGATAATAATAATAATAGCAAATTTGATTATACATTCAGCTGTAACTGTGGAATCTACCAATACAAAGTATCATAAAGTATGGAGTTCCCTTAGGCCAAGAGTAATGGTATGAGAGGGCAATCAAATTCCATGCAAAAATACACATTGACTTGAGGCTATAGTGGCTGAAGTCTATAGATATTACGTTTTTGATTTACTGCATGAAAGCGTTAAAACAGCCCTTTATGTGTCCTTCGTGCTGAGACGCAATGCCCCTGGCCTATAGGGGGAGACACACAAGCAAGTCCCAAATCCTTTCTACTCACGATCCAGTTACAACAGACTAGCACCAACACGACAAATCAATGATCGACACAGAGCAGAGAGAGAGTTAAAGAAAGACAGGAAGAGGAAGAAAACAATGAGGCGCAGCTCACATACAGCAAACAGCAATAAAACACTGCATCTAAATGGAGATAAAACTTAAAAGGAACAGAAAAACAGGAGAAAAAAGATCTAAGAAACAGAACTCAATGTCCACAAGAGACTCCAACACACCAAACGGCTAATAAAACAAAGAGAGCATTAGAAAGAGCAACGTCTATAGACAAGATAATGAGAGAGAGAGGAAAGAAACAAGACAAGGAGAGAGAAGAAGAGTGTAAAGCAAGGAGTTTGGACTCCTGACGCAAAGCAGAGTTTGCGGATGGAAACAGCTCCTTTTTTTTGCGTGGGTTGGGAATAGTTACTCGCGAGTCGAAGGTCCTATGGTTCCTGCGATCATCTTTGAGCCCCTCCAGCCTAGAGTGGAGCTTTGGCAATGAACAGAAACAAAAGGGTTTACAACAGACAGAGCAAAGGAGAAGCTTTGGGAGACCAAAAAAGAAAACCGAATGAGTTTTAAAGGCTCTCTGAGACAGCGCTCGCTCAGTTTACACACAACAAGCTGAGATGACAACGAATGAGCACTGAGAGGTGAAGAGAGATCTGACTGGACGTCATTCGCTCCTGTTGCTAATGTTTAGGTGGGCATTATGCCGGCCAGCCAGGCGGTTTTTGAGGTGAGGCACAATGTCACTCGGCACGCACAGTTAGCGAAATAACACGGCACATACTGCACTTTTGTTCCAGTGAGATTTCAGAGGACACCAGAAAAGACAGTGGTGTTGATTATCAGTGTGCTAATGGCCACCAGAACAGTTCAGAGTTTGTATAATACATTGGATGGATGGATGGATGGATGGATGGATGGATGGATGGATGGATGGATGGATGGATGGATGGATGGATGGATGGATGGATGGATGGATGGATGGATGGATGGATGGATGGATGGATGGATGGATGGATGGATGGATCTTTTAGTTTAGTTTTCTTTCTTTTCGTGAAGTACTGAATGCGCTAAAACAAAAATTGTCAACTAAAATACAGGCAAGTATAAGATAATTTGTCATAATTCAAGATACATTTAATTTACTGATAGCCCTGTTTAAACTTTGTGTAATAATACATTATGATGATCATTTCATAGATCCTAGAAAACCATACACCTAGAGTTACTGCAAATGAATGAATGAAATTTTAATTATTTATTTAAACCAGTTAATGCACAAACTGTTTCAATTTCTTTTGTTTTCTTTCTGTAATTCTATAATCCTAGTACTTAATAAATACATTATAATTGAATGCACTACACTAAAAATAAATATCAGTTCAAACTTAAGTTTGAGGTTAATCATATTAACTAAAAAAATACTATACTAGATTAACTGTGATGAATTTTAATCAACTAGTAACTAGTAAAAGTTATTGTTTAGGTTATTTAGATTCTAGATTTAGATTTAACATAGTAAGTAAAAGGATCATAATAAAAACACAAAAACTGCTTCTAAAATGCAGATTAAAATATCAGGCCATAACTCAATGAATTATAAGATTAATAAAATAAAATAATTATTTAAAACAGTTAATGCACTAAAATAACATTAAAACGGTTCAATCAAATATTTTCTTAAAATAAAAATAAAATAAATAAAATAAACATTGTCTTCCCTTAAAAACCCAGTAGTATTAGTTGTATTAAAAAAATGGGCCAGTTTAACTACAGTATATCAAACACATCACCACAAACATGCAGATCTAAGACTGGTAACATCCCGTTAACCAGCAATCTTTAATCAAGTCCTGTACAGGCAAGGAAGACTGTACATACGTAGCACTTTTTACTCTTCCCCTCCTCCTATTTGTACATCCAACATCCTTTCATCAAAAAACAGACAGCATGAGTGAAGATGCTCATAGTGACTCATAGTGAAGATGAGAGGTAACCAATGATCACAGGACGTTGAAGGAATGGATGGAGGCAATGAAAGCAATGCAGCAATGTCAGGTCTCTTTAAATCAGAGTGGGACCAAAGAACTCAGTGGACTGAAAACACACGCTCACAAACAGACACGTCCTCACACACATAGGGTGGGGAACGATGTGTCAGCATATGGGCAGATGAGAGTTAATCCCTGACCGGTGAAATGAAGATGGAGTAATTGGGAAACAGCAATGGGGAATGAATTATTAACAAGAGAGTGTCAGGCCCAATAAGATGAACTCCGCTCTGTGATTAACCAATCAGAAATGATTGATAAGACAGTATGGAAACTAACAGCTGTAATGCTGGTGAGCCATTTTATTAGCTCGGAAAGAGGGATGGAGAAACAGAGAGAGAGAGGTAAAAAGAGAGATGCTGTATTCCAAAACTTAGTGAGCTGCCTAACTAGACAGTATTTCAAGGCATCATAGTCACACTCCTGACATGAAAGTTGCTCCAAAAGGTAGGCAGAATAATTATATAGGGCAATTAATTGATTTAAAATAATAGTCAACCTGATTAATCTCAAACTTGGAATTTGCATAAATTTCACATATTATTTTATTTTAAAGTATATATTGTATTGTATTGTATAAATATAGTGTATCCAGTTTTTTTGGCATCAGTGTTTTTTTAAAGAGAACCTATTATGCCGTTTTCTAAAATCTTACATTTGGTTGTGGAGTCTACTAGAACAGGTTCTCATGCTTAAAGGTATAGCGGAGGATCTTTCCGAATTTTAGATAAGAACCGCCCTCTCCACTTTTTGAAAAAATGCACATGCGCAACACTCTACTTGCTCCCGATAGGGAACGCCTATTAAACGTGTGCGAGGTTCTCCTCGTGCACGCTCTGTTTACAAGTTGCTGTCGGCATCGCTCATACAAGATTACTTTCCAAAAGAAGATTTGCACTTTTTCTCCAAATAGCATGCCAAACTTTACCTGTCAAGTAGAAACTTCGCGACTGAGGCATCAGTGGGAAGCCCAACCTGTGTTTTCAGCGCACGCCATCGTGTGAAACAATCTCCCAAAAACACTCTGATCTTGTTTCTCTCTTCTGAGGCCTTTCTCTTCTTCTCATACAGTTCGTACAAACTTTTTCTCTTGCGACCCTCAGACATTTTCAAAGGACCCGGTCAAACGGCGAGCATTAATGAATGGCTGAGCTCTAGCTCACCACACATAAACACCTGAAAGTGCGCATGCGCAGAAAGCGAAAACTAAGGGACGAGCACGTACGACGGCCTTACGTAAACATATCACCAGAATGATTGACACTTAGGTGGACCAATAGTTTACACTACCCACCCGGAAAAAGAAAATCCTCCGCTATACCTTTAAATATTTAACAACACATTATTTTTCAGATATATTTACATTGTTCCAGCACCTCCCAGTCTGTCAGTAACGCTATGTTTAGTTCCTGTTTCTATGAAGCTCTTCCTTACGAAAAACGCAATGTTTTCGGATTGGTCGGCTGGACCAGTGTGTTGTGATTGGTCAACCGCTTCGAGCATGTTTCGGAAATGTCACACCCCTCAACATAACCGAGTTTCACCTATAGACTATAAAAAAATATAGACTTAGTGTCCGTGACGTCACCCATAGGTGTCTAAAGAACATTTATGAAGCCCAAAGTGGGTGGAGCCGGCCTTTGCCATCTTGGTAGCGAGTCACTCCCGGATAAACGAAAATGGGCAAAAAGGCAGGAGTAGCTGAGGTGACGTGACGGCATGGCTAACAAACAGCAGACAAACGGCTAGTAGTGACAGCAGCCGCAATCCACCTGTCACTCAAGTGGTCACGCCCTAAATTATGCAGAACTTTAAGGCTTAATATTATTTAAACGGATGAGTTATACAAAAATTCACCCTCCTTACAGTTGTCATGAAGGGCAAAATTAGCTATATAGACCAAAACCACTTTTTGCACCAGGCTGTAAACACTTTTTTTCTGCTGTAAAGTTGGCCATTTTAACATGGGGGGTCTATGGGATTGACTCTCTATTGCAGCCTGTCTCTAGCGACCAGTCGATAAATTGCAGTTTAAGGTTGAATTGCAGAGACAGGAAGGTTGCCGCTTGGTTTCAACACACTACTAACTCAACCAGGCCTCACCCCTTTATTTTGTATGCGTCTTTGCCGGGAATTATTCAAATGAGGAATATTGTTCTTTTCCTGGAAGAAAACTCAAGACTACAATCAAGGCTTTCAGGGAGTTCAGAATCAGTGCTTACTAAAATAGAGAATAACTCCCTTTTTAGGTTGTGCTTTGTAACTTTGCAGACTAGTAACTTTACAGACTTGTAACT
Organism: Scardinius erythrophthalmus; assembly: GCF_964197995.2. NCBI lineage: Eukaryota > Metazoa > Chordata > Actinopteri > Cypriniformes > Leuciscidae > Scardinius > Scardinius erythrophthalmus. The sequence goes on from NC_138239.1 coordinate 10,957,488, forward strand.
TTGTAGCTCAATTAGCTAAAAGTGTCAACTGCATTAAATTATGAATATTTAATAATTACACTGCCTTCTAAAATTACTAATTTGGTCAAATTGTTAGAAGCGCGAGAATGCAGAAATACCAAAATGCATCGCAACAAACTGTGAAAAACATCCATCAAAAATAGCATACAAGTCAAGAAAGATGTTAATGATAAATATATTTAATTAAATAGCAAAAAAATTACTTGATTGAATTAAAAATTGTGAATCGATTCTCCTGTGCACTTCATGTGAGGAGCGCTAAGATAGCCATCTTTGCAGTCGCTAAAGCAAGGTAGTTCACTAGGTTTTGGAACAAAGCTAGAGAGAAAGAGAGATTTTTTTAAGACAAGAAGTCAAAGCTATAACAAAAAGTGTATTGATGCTACATCAGAAGGCTTTGGGCCACGTGCAACACTCTGAGGGAAGACTCTGGTGCATGTTTGTATGTGTGATTGACTGAGTGCTGACTTATGTGAAGATTAGGGGAGAAAGGGATATCTGTTTACCTGGTCCAAGGTAGAGTACCTTGACTTGAGCGTGATGACCTCATCCAGGTGAGCCCTGAACTCTCTCCGTGAGGCCTGGAGGAAGCCACAGGACAGTAACTCACCTGATACAGCCTTGCCCGTTAACAAACACACACACACACACACTTCACAATATACACTGTCACAAACACACACTCTAAGGATCATCTAACACTGATATGAAAAATATGAGGGGGAATCAAGCGAAAAGTCATAACAGCAAAATAATCCTACTACTGTACTACTACTATGCAACCAAAGAGGAGCAAAGCAGCTGCAGCGTGTCTCTGTGTGTTACGGCGATTTTTCATCTGATCTCTAAGAACAAAGGAGGCTTCCGTGGATAATGAGCACTCATGATTGTATTAAAGCTCATTTCTATAACTCCTCCAACTTTGTGAAGCTGGAAGTGTTGCAGAAAAAGTACAATATTATGAGAGATAAAAGTCTTTAGTCTGGAAGGACTAGCGTGTATTTGGTGTTTTTTAAAGCTGCTGTTAGCAAATCAGAAATCATGCTAACTTCCACCACCATTCCCCATCCTACACTCTCGACAAAAAGCTGCCCTCTAAGGATGAATCTCAGATCTTTCAAGAACATGTCTTAATCATATCATATCAAAAGAAGATAAATTATATTATATTAAATTTTATTTGTGAAAAATTACTACAATGCAAAAAAAACTTTCACATTACTGTAATGTGAAAAAACAATGATATATTATTTAAAATGTATTATATTATCTCTATATGTTGTACAATTAACAGTATTAATATATCACTTGTTGTCTTTAATATATGAAATAAATAAAACACTACCTATTAAAGTAATAAGAATCACCACTGACAATAATAGAAAATAATGCTTTAATAATTTGATGATTGGTGGTATTTCATAAAAATTGCTTAGAACAGCTTTAAATGTTGTTTTTTTTTTATCAATCACATATTATGCTATACATTTTTCTAATTACTGATCACTTTATTCTTATTTAAAGACTGAAAAGTTCACAATTCACAAGAAATTGAAGCACACACACAAACACACTCTCAAACACACAAAACAAACTATGAGGCATTTTGGGGGTAAATAAATGAACCGATGAGACAGACTTGCATCACAGGGATGAGTTGTGCACGTGTGAGGTGTGTGAGCAATGATTGGCCGAGTCTCTGAGAGGGGCGTGGTTAGTCGCAGGGTGATGGGCGGCGCAGTGTAAAACATGCTGTACCTCTGTGACACTATAAGTGGATGAGCAGGAGGTGAGCCGGGCCTGGTGTAGGGAGAGAGGGAACAGGGAAGAGGAGGGTTAACACTGCAGCCACAAGCAGGGGGAACACATATAAACAGCATTCCCATCATTACAGCGGCTCACAGGCAAGTGCTCTACAGGGAGAGGACACATTCAAGACACAGGTGGCAGCAACCCCACTGCCAGTTTGACAGGACACAACTGCATACGTTTGCCAAGACCTCCAGAGAGAGATTATCTTCAAACACAAAATGAAACATGCAACAAACTAGTTACAATGATAGCTCGCTGACAAAAAATAAAAAAGTAAATTCTGTCATAAATTACTCAAATTTCAAACCTCAATGACTTTCTTCCTTTGAACACAAATAGAGAAATGTTGAAGAATGTGTTGGCTACTCCATATTATATTCTGCTTTTCCATTTTATGAAAGTAAATGGGATTCTGGGTTGTGGAGTTTCAAAATGAACAAATAAAATTATTAAATGAAACAAAATAAAACAAAAATAAGGAGCTCAAAACTATGACAAGAAGAAAAGAAAAAATAGATATTATAACCAGAAATTAAGAATTTGTTCCCACAACTTGGCCACATTAAATCTATGCATGTCAAATCCTGGTCTGTACATCACATAAAACTATTGCATAACTTTAGAAGGTTTGGAATGTGTAGTGCATGAGTAATATGGACAACTTGACTAATACTTTTATGGTGCTTTTGGTCACTTTGATGCTTTTGACAACCTGGATCCCAATTTACTTACTATCGTTTACTATTATGGCAAATGGCCAGTATTTCTAATGCAGCATTTCTGCTGTTGTGTCACATCAGAAGAAGAAAGTCATGTGGGTTGAAAGATATGAGAGTGAATGATGATGGCAGAATTGTAATTTTTGGATGAAACTATCCCTTTAACGCCTGTTTATATTCTGAAAGAGGATAAACGATGGAAAACAGAATCCTTGCTCTTTTAAAATAAAAATAGTTTAAACATACTCTAAAACTCACAACACAAAGCTTCATCTCTCCATTTGAGAAAACTAAACTGCATTAAAAAAAAAGGTAATTCTGAGATTGGTTATAACATCACAACATAACATGACCGCCAACATTTGCATATCAACGCCCATTCAGTATTCAGCAACTCAGCCCACTCTGATGAACGACGACGTGAATTAGGCTAGTATTTCTCACATGCAATTAGCCATTCATAACACAATTAAAGTCAATTAAATATAGAACTCTTACAGTAGCAGGTACAGTAAAAAAACAGTCTCTTTAATCTCACTGTTTTTGGTACAGTGTAAGATTCTGTAGAAATGAAGAACATGGTCGCTTTAACAGACTGCCAATGTAGCTGTATGTGTCAGAAGATACGTACGTGTATAAACAACAGAACCTAAAGAATGAGCTAAAGGATGGATTGACGTGTGAATATGAAGAACTGAAACTATGGTAAAGGACACACAACTGGACAAACGCATAATTCGAATTAAACAGAACCAATCAAGTCTATAATGTACCACTACGTGTCCTTGAAAACTTGTACCAGCCTTTAACCCCATAGGCACGCACACACGCACAAACGCACACACACACACAACTAAAAAAATTAAATGCAGAGGCACTGCCAGATACAATATGTATCTCTTCCACAACTGCCACACACCTGTCACATTCAATGACAGGGATGTGTAATCGCCACGGCAAGCATAAGGGCCTGTTCTCCCCTTCAGCTGACCTTCAATCTCCTCTCCATTCATCAATGTAAGAGAGAGAGAGGAGGTGGGGGTGGGGTGGGCTCAGGAGCAAAGGGTCATTGGCCTGTCAATGTCCATTTATTACACTTCCAGAGAGGTTAGGCCAGATACGCTGTCTCTCAAACCGACACACGCAACCTAAACATGTTATTAGTGTTTATGTGACTTAAAGTGCCTTATTTCGGTTATCCCAGTATCCTATATTTAACAATTTCTTTTAGACATTTCTTCTTTTTCATTATTCATAATGAAGGTCCGCCCTGTTTACACCTCATATGATACAAGTAACACAAAAGCATAGAATATTGGTTTCTCCAGCACTTTTGAGAGCTATGATAATACATTTTGAAACTGAAATGGGCATTGCAGAACACCTGTCCCACATGCTGACGGGCGAGGTTGCTCCCGTCTTGCTCCCTTTTAAAAGTCAACCCATTTCAAGAGAACAAATGCAAATCACTATACTGACAGCAAACATGCCCAGCGATGCAGCCAGTAACGTATTGCTTTCGATGAAAAACCTTTCATGTCAAACCTCCACTTAAGCAAAAGGGCATGGGAATATTGTTTTCATGAAAATTATATATTGGGGTATTTAGTCATCATGACTTGAGGTATGATTTTCAATTTGAACAGCTACATAGTTACATAGGCCTATATATAGATTGAGAATACTGAGAAACTATATTCATGATAATAGAAATATTGATATTGAATAGAAATATTGATGATGATTATTTACACCAAAGCAATGGGTTTATTGCTCACATCTGTAAAAAGGCACTATAGGGAACTTTCAGCATCAACGCAAAAGCACTAGAAATTAAATTTAGCACTTTTATAGACAAAAAAAAAACAAGTATTTCATTATTTTTTAATTAAAACAAGAATCTTGTATATGGAAAATTGGTTTGTATCTGCTTATTCTTTTTTGTAGTGTTTGTATCAATAAAGAAGTCAGAAACCCAGAAACCCGTTATACTCGGAGTGGTTCGTGACGTTAATCAGAGCGGTTCTTTTTTAGAATTTATGTGTTTCAATGGCAACACTATCAACGGCGAAATGAACCTGCAGCCGTCAGCTGGGGTACAGGTCAGGGTTCTTTAAGTTGTTTACGTTCATTATTATTGTAATGTTATGTGCTTTGAAACATGCGCTAGTTTAACGCCGTCTTGTGACGCTTATATTTGCTCCCTGCTGTACGCATTCATGTGTTTTGAAGGAGGCGTGGCTTTGGAGATGCTCTGAAGGAAGGGTGGGACCTTATACTTTCAAAGCTAGCTCGCTATTGCTAGTCTCTCTGAAAATTGCCTACCACTCCTTTTATTACAGTCTCTTTTTTCTGTCTGTTGCTGAAAGCCCCTCCAGGTGGTATCCTTAGTCAACCCTATCCCGCAAGCACACACCAGTGAACACACCAGGGTGAGCTTCAGTCTGAATCTCTCTGTCTATATCTCATATTGCTGTCATCTCGACTTATTATACATCACACACATGATGGGAATCACCAGTGATTAAGAGGTATGGCACCATCATTACGTGTTCACTTAGTGTTTCTTTACAAAGATCGCCAACTACTATAAAAATACAAATACATACAACTATATGGGAATGGGGATCGTTTTGACAATGTTGTTTGTCTGTATGCGAAAAACGCAAAGGAAACACTTTCTTAGTTTGTTTATTACATCGTTGTCATGTAAATGTAGCCTAAATATTCAATCAGATACTTAGCCTGTTTTTTTTTTTCTCTTAATATCACATCACAATAGATTACATTACATTATATTATACTGAATTACAATACATTACATTATATATGTTTTGCAATAACAATGTGTTGGAACTTATTCATGAAATGTCTGTTATAAAACTTCTGAGAAAATTGTGTCTTTATAACGGAAAATCCAAAGTGTGTAAAATAACAGATTCCCCCTCCCACAAACAAACACACACTATGAACATGAATGCGCAAGCACACACAACAAAAACAAGCATACGTACACTTGCACAACAGGCAAACACGCATAGTTAGCGACAGAAGGAAACAAAAATGCACAAGTCATTAAGGAAACAACACGATTCTCCCTGTAAGCACTTCCAAACAGTGGCACCTAATGGAGCCTCCATTCAGAAAGCCACAGTAATGTATCCTGTACGACCACATCAGACCACTGCAGTTATTACAAAACCAAGTGGCTGCTCCTTACGCTGTAGATCATGCTGCACCCTGAAATCCCCCTGTCCCACGATCCCCCTCAGAGTCTATCTGAAGCCCTACTCACTTACACCCCACACGCACACACATCCAAAACAGACACGTGTATAACAAAACAGAGTGACGCATCAGAGAGGAGAAAGACGGCGCTTACCATGCTTTATCCTGGTACACAGAAGAATGCCGCAAGTCTCCCGTGCACACACTGACACACACACGCACACACACGCACACACACTACACGCATGAAGCCAGAGAGAGTGTAGGAGGGGAGAAAGAGGTGGAGTGAGACAGCATGCAAAAGCGGAGGATGAGTAAAAAACCACTGGGATCTAAATTTGGAGGAAGTGCAACCACAGATTTGAGGGATGTACGGCATAACGGGGTTGACGACTGTGTGTGCGGTTACGGAGAGTGTTTTCTGAAATCAGATCGGCTCAGACGAAGCATGTGAGTGGGTTAAGAGAGGGAGAGAGAGTGTAAAAACGTATTATGCATTATTACCTCTGTGTTTAGTGCGCATGGAGAGCTCACAGCCAAACGGGGTCTTATGTAACAGCTGGACGATGTGCTGAGGGAATGCAGTGAGCATATGTGTGTGTGTGTGTGTTGCCTCTGGCCGTACTGGATGATGTATGCTCGGAAAAGGTTTTTAATCACACGCTGCTTTCACACTGCACACAAATCCAATTTGGCTTCCCATCCGATCTTTGGGCCTGATTGTTATTTTGATGAAATAGGAATTGTTTGTTCAGAATGTTAAGTTTCAGTGAATCCTCATTGTAACGATTTTAGTGTCAGCATGGTTCTAAAAGTCTCTCTCATACAACAAGCTGTCAGCTTGGAAAGAGACGACTGGAAAACTGGAATTCGGCCTCTGCTGATGTCTACTACACCGTTCTGCTGACCAGAACATAAGCTACATTTTATGCATTCATGCATATATTGTGTGCAAAACTGCTGATTTGTTCACTACACAGTGAATGTCACACAGTTCACTATATAACTAAGGAAGGAGTCAAACAAAAAAGAAAATATTCAGACACAGTTCCAAACAATATTGAGCGCACTATGGATTTTTACAAACATTATCATTCAAAGTCTCATAAAAAAGTAGAAAAAAAAAAAAAAAAAAAAAGCATACTGACCTTGAAGTTTTAAAATGCAGAGAACCTGCTTGAAATCTGACTGATCAGAATGCAGACTTTGGATTTAATGTTTTGGTTCCCATTTGGAACTGAAACTGTTTGGTTACCAACATTCTAAAAAAATATATATATTATTATGTTCCACAGAAGAAACAAAGGTTTGGAACGGCATGATGATGGATTTTTTTTTTTTTTTTTTTTTTGATGTGCTATCTATTTAAGTGCCTCTGTCTTGGAAAACAATTGGTTTTGGGAAGTCAAACAATCCAGTATATATAATGTACGGTATAAGCAGTAGAGCTGCATGATTCTGGATAAATTGAGAATTTTTTTTTTTTTTTTTTTTTTAGAGAGATCAAGATTCTCCCACGATTCTAAATAGACAACTAAACAAAATAACATGCAATTTACTAGAGGTTCTGACAAAATGTTAACTGCTGTGGTCCATTTAAAAATATTTAATTAATTTAAATTAATTATTCAAAACCAAATCTGTTTGAATGACTGATTCAATTACACTTATTTTATTACTGGATGAATCTGCATTTTTCAATGAATCTCTTGAATGAATGATTCAATGACAAAAAGATTTTTTAACAGTCACATTTCACCACTTAGAGGTGATATACAATCTTTGTTTGAAGCGTCGAGTTATGAAAGGTGACAGACATCAGTGTTTATATCCAAACTATAAACTTTTATTCCAGTACTTCTGTGATAATTTGAATTATTGTAAGACAGAATTAATGACCCTGTGTGGTAGAAAGGACTGTTTGTAAAGGTGTTTTATACAGTACCTACACGTCAACTGCTCTCTCTGGGTCAGCGGCAGCGTAAACGCAGATTTTAATGTTTGCTGTGATCGTGCTTGTCAAAGGTTTAATAGACACAGGAAAATCGTTGTCAATTAAGAATAAGATCATGTGGGTGTTTGAATCAAAATTGCAATCTTTTGACGATTAATCTTTTAACGATTAATTTTAGCCTAAAAATTTAAATATTCCAAAGTGATTTACAATGATTAAAAGCCTCATTATCCTAAAAATGTTAGGATGATTTTATGATAATGAGGTGTTTAATCATTGTAAACGACAATGTTCATGGGGTTATTACATGTTAAATGTATTTTTGTTTTCCTATTTTCATAAAACGTAAGTCTTTCATCTTGTCTTAATTTACTTGATAAAATAATAAGTATGTTGTATCTTAAATCTAGGTAATGGTATAGTCCAAAGTATTTTTTACACAAACACTAGGGTCCACCCTGTACATGTGCAGCTCGATTTTTCTAAATGGTTGAGTTATGAAATGCTCAAAATAATATCAATGCCATGCATTTAGAAAACAGATTTTTATTTGATTACAAATTTAATTTGGCCCCTCTATGAATGTGAGCCTCACCACAGTCTCTCTCTCTCTCTCTCACTCTCTCACTCACTCACTCACTCACTCACTCACTCACTCACTCACTCACTCACTCACTCACTCACTCACTCACTCACTCACTCACTCACTCACACACAAACACACACACACACACACACACACACACACACACACACACACACACACACACACACACACACACACACACACACACACACACACACACACACACACACACACACACACACACACACACACACACACAAACACGCAATATCCGCATATAAATTCTCCACACATTTGTGAACCTGCCATAACTCTGTTTTTTCAAATCTGGGAATTCCCCAAATGCTCAAGCTGGTAGGTACACTGCTAAACAGCGCATATAACAAGTACACACACACACATACACTTCTCTGCACGTTCTTTACTCTGTAAACCTCTAACTGTTAAGTGCCACCTGACACCCTTGTTCAGCAACTAAAGCCAAACTGCCAGACACTTGTCATAAAAAACAACAGTCAGCAGAATTAAAACCCAGCCTGAGGTCAACGCTGAAGCTTAGAGCACTTCATTGGAATTCTGCTTACCACAGGCGTTTCACATACATCCTAAAAAAATATGATATAAAGAGGCCAAAACATTTCCATTATATACTTCAAGCATTTTGCAGACCAACTTTACATAGTCTGTTACTAAGACAAATACTTGCATCTATTAATACACACTGTGTTCACTAGAGGGAGACAGAGAAACTAGTGCAGCACCACTAATTACTTATTCTGATTATGTTGACAGATTTCACGCACACATATGACTTATGTGACCCACTGTCTCATGAGCTAAATTGACACACATACAGTGGTCCTTACCCATGATGTCCACGTCATCAGGGCCAAAATAGGAAACACACACTAATACTATGACACTAAAAAACAATTGAGAAAGAGCTGCAATCAAAGTAACTTATTGACATGCACTCCACAACAAAATGTAACTTGTTATAAACACAAAGAAATGACTACATTCAGTATACAACTCGATTGTCTACACCAATAGCACTTTTCATTCAAAAGTTGAGATGCGAGTGCATGTTTGATAATGATGTATAAAGTGACCAAATACAGACACAATAGGGGCTTTCGCAATGGGAAGATCTAGGAACTAAGTTATAGGAACTAGCCACCATGGTGGTTCCCCCGAGAACTACTGGTTCCCAAGGAACGTTTTACTGGCTTCATTCGCACCACCAGTAGGAACCGGTAGGAACTCTGAAGTGACGTAAGCCGCAATTGTTGTTGTGACTTTTATTTTGACAGCGCGGCTGACCTTTATTTTGACGTCCCTGAGAACGCCAGCCACAGCCTGAGCACACAGCGCTCCCATTCTCCGTGTTCATTAGTTTACGGTCTGTCTAACAGTCCTGTCTAATACTTTATTAGATAGAACTGTTATACATAGAAAGTAGACAGTAATGAAAAGTTATTAGCGTATGCCGTGTGGTTGATGTCCAGTGTTGCTAACTGAGCAGAAATACATAATCATGTTTCACTTGGTCCCCTCAAAGTTGCGTTGGGTTTTCTCCTCAGCGTAAAGGTTAAGAGGCCCATCGATCACTGTTTTCCATGTTCGTAGAGTTAGTTTGTTGACTAAATATATAGGCTACAATCTGTGTGTTTACACAGCCTTTTTTTAAATGGCGGGTGCTGGCGTTCCGCGTGCGTTCGGCCAATCAGCGTACACTAATGTCACGGATAGTTCCTGTAGTGCTGGTTTAGACCCTACTCTGATGTAGGAGCTAAATTAGTTCCTCCAAAAGAGTTCCTAGAACTAAAATCGTTCCTAGTTCATGCAGTGCGAACACGCCAAAATCCGAGAACTTCCACCGATAGTTCTAGGAACTATGAAAAGGTTCCTCAGGTGTGAAAGCACCTAATGCGAGTTAGGCCCTGTTTACACCTGGTATTAAGATGCGTTTTGGTCGATCGGATCACAAGTAGAGGAGGGAGGCACATTCCCGTTTACACCTGGTGTTTTAATCCGTCTCTTTTGTCCACTTTCAACCACTTATGTCCCGATTTCTTCGAGGGGAGGGTCTTTGGTCGGGTAAATGTATGTTTTTTTTTCTAATGGGCAAACGCGCATGGAGACAACGGAAAAACATACTGAGAGCAACAGCTTTCGCTTCTGCTCTGATAGCAGCAAGACCACGCCGAATTCTGTGAGAGTTTGTTAGAAATCAGGAATGGTGAGAGAACATTGTGATTGGTAAATTTTTCGTCTTCAAACCAAATTTGGGTCTTCATCCGACAAAGTTTAAATCCAGTCTGGCTAGTGTGCTTCCCATAATTTTTCCACATTAGGTCAGTAGGTGGAGAGCAGGTGGTCCTTTGTAGCCTAGAAATCTAGACGCACCCTAGCGGCAGCAAAATTTATTTTGCCGCCCGCCAGTGTAGTATAGCAACTCTCTGTTGACTTTCGAGCTGGAAAAACCAAACTCTAGTCTGGCCAATCAAATCGTGTATAGAGTCGGTGGGCGGGCTTAACATAATGACGGCAGAGTTGTGACGGTTCTGCGTGAATTCCCTGCTACTTGAAAAGAAAGAATGGCAGCTGCTGCTGGCGAACAGCGGTCTTTCAAATCGGCTTTGGCCGCGACTCTGGAGGACTTGGAGTTAAGTTTTTCTTTGAGAAAAGAACAAAAAACGACACTTAAGTCATTCTTAAAAAAAGAAGATGTGTTTGTAGTTTTGCCGACCAGATACAGCAAAAGTTTAATCTATCAATTAGCTCAGCTGGTGGGCAAACGCTCAAGTTGGTTGTAGCGCTATCCTATTGCATGCAGGGGGAATTTGAAAGACAACCGTTTATCCCGCCCCTCGGATTGAGCCGTGCCAATGGTGAGTTGCCAGGCTAGGTCCTTTGTGGCTGTCTGAACGCATTCGACCACATGTGCGTTTACACAACTAAAGCAATCCAGTCGAATGCGTTTTCGACTACCTCTGGAAGTCGTCGAAAGTGGACAAGCTCAAAACATTTCAGACCTTGCGTTGTCCACTTGTGATCCGATCGACCATCTTAAACGCATCTTAATACCAGGCGTAAACAGGTCCTTAGAGACACTTTAAATAACTGTTAATGCTGCCAAAAAAAAAAAAAAAACACCCAAAAGAGCTCCTGAATATCTTAAATAAAATAATAACAAATGTTATGAATTAATAGCCCCCCTAATAATCATACGTTGGATCTAAAACAACAAACTGTCAACCGCTACAGGAAGAAAATCAAATTGGCCAAACTTAAAATTCAGTCAGTGAAGAAGCCCCGCTTCTCCTATCGCACGGCCCAATGAGCAAAGTCACTGCTGTCTGGAATGCAAAGCAGTGTGTCAAGCAGCCAATGAGGTGGCCATGGAGGATACTGAGTGCATGACGAAACAGAAAGCTGAGGGGAGAAGGAATGGTGTGAATAAAGGGAGAAGGGGTGGAGTCTTACTTTAGGGGTGGGGCAGGAGGCAGTGGAGAGGCGGGACTGCTGAGCACAAGGAGACTCTGAGGGTGTGGTGCTGAGAGAGGCGGTGTCCCGCGGCAACACCTGCACGCCTCGTGAAATGATGGACTCTGGGATCTGGAAATAGAAGACCATGACAGTCAAATTCAGTAAAGAATTGTTCAAATTAAGCATTTATACTTAAATACTATTGTTTACACTACCATTCAAGGGTTTAGAGTCTTAATACTTTTATTCAGCAAGGACACAGTAAATTGCTCAAAAGTGACAGTAAAGAAATTTATAATGTTACAAAAGATTTCTATTTCAAATAAATGCTTTTCTTTGGAACTTTCTATTTACCAAAGAATCATGAAAAAAAAACAAGGTTTTCACAAAAATGTTAAGCGGCACAACTGTTTTCAACCTTGATAATGATAAGAAATGCTTCTTGAGCATTAAATCATCATATCATGTAAGACTGAAGACTGAAGAGTGATGGCTGCTGAAAAATTCAGCTTTGCCATTATAGGAACAAATTGCATTTTAAAACATATTCAATTAGAAATTGGTTCACTGAAATTGTAATAATTTCACACAATATTTCAGTTTTTACTGTATTTTTTATCAAATAAATGCAGTCTTGTTGAGCATAAGAGACTTTCAAAAACATGAAAAAATCTTAATTATTCCAAACTTTTGAATGGTAGTGTATAATGAAATAAATTGGCTGAGAAGGACTAAGGTATTTTAGCTAAACTGAAATTAAGTCATTAAATCTAAATTAAATTCAAGTAAAAAATAAAATAAAAAACAACTAAATAATTGTGTATATAATTGTGTATGTGTATATATATATATATATATATTTAAAATATATATAAAAATATGTATATTATACAAATTCTATAGAATAATTTTCAATGACATACACATATTTAATTATAAATGTTAAGTATTTATTTATTTTATTTATTTATTTATTTAAAGAAATTAAACCCCTGATCTTTTACAACAATCTAATTTTTAGTCGTTAACATATGACCTCCATATGTGTTGGCTGGCACGTTGCAAAGCATTAGCCAATCATAACACTGCTTATTTGCATATAGAACTCTCAAAGGTACAATAGCATCAGAGAGGGGTGGTAAATAATGTAACACAACATTAAACCTTGATTAACATGGATTTTCAAATGCTACAGAAGCGCATAATATGGCCCATTAAATGTCTGCAGAAAGCATCAATGAGCATCCACAACGAAGACAAATATTTGAAACGCCATGATCTATACAGAATGATATTTGCTACTGTATTCAGACTAAGACTCTGCTTTTGATCCAGCAGACGAGTCTTCGTGCAGTAACAAACTGCAGCTATGCTGTCTGGGAGAACCGTGGTGGGATTAAGCAGGAGTCTGATGGGCAGAAGGGCGAAGAGCGCAGGGATCTTCCACAGGAACGCTGGGGCTTAACGGAGCACTAATTAACACTGGGGCTAAATCAAGGCCTCGCAGGAAAGAGCAGCTCCACAAGCGCTTTAATTACCCAGCGCAGAAGCTAACCCGGCGCTAATAATAGCATTCGACTCAACCTCTGCCGTCCCAGGAGACCCGTGCTGCGAGCGCTCCCTGTGGAGAACACAGTAATGCCAACCTGCATGACCCCATTATAATTACTATATAAAGACAGCTAATACAGGATATACGCTCAATCCTATGCTATCAGGGAAAAAGCTTTACAAGACCAGGCAAAGCTGAACAACAAGACAAATATTGCTTACTAGATAATAAACTGATACAAGGAATTACAGAAAGAAAGTGAGACGTGCTTGCCAGTGCAACACTAAGGTGTTGTGGGTGGTTGCCAGGGTTGTACTTACTGGCAAAATAAAAAAAGCAAGACCTCAAAGTGCCAAGTCAATGATATTTTGGTCTCTAGATATGGCTTTATGACTAAATAAATAAACAAATAAATAACAGTATAAATCATTTACATTTACAATTAACATTAAAAAGGTTAACTTTGTTGTTATTGCATTGTGATGCAAAATCATTTTGTGTAACATTCAGATTAATGAAAATTAATAAAAGAAATACATTATAAAAAATAGCATTTAAATTATTAATGAAATTATATAATGTTAAATGCCTGGTTTACTTAAAGTTTAATTATTAAATAATATTAAAAGAGATGGTAAAGGTTTATACATATGTTGATGTTACACAATCTACACAAGAGTTAAAGTGCCCCTATTATGCTTTTTCTGATATTTCCTTTCATGTAGCGTTTAATATAGCTGTTTGAGAATGTAAAATGTCTGCAAAGTTTCAAAGTTTAAAGTGCATGATATTTGTAGTTATGGTCTACCAAAAGAAAGAACCAATTCAGAACTGCCTGAAAAGAGTCGCCAGTAATTCCAGCCTTACTTCATGCTCAAACCTATGTAGATTTGTAACATATTTGCATAATGCCAGGTTAATGTCTTCATTAGCAACATCTACTTTAACCCCGTCCTTAAACACTGTAGTTGTAGCTGAGGCCTGGAAGAGTTTGGTTCATGATGTCGCGAGAGTAAATCCACTTTGCATGCACTTTCGAAGGATGAGGACTTGAATTGATACGATAAAAACTGACACCATTGTTATTGTTGGTGTATAAAAGTGCTGAGGAAGCCTTCAGAGCTGAAATTCAGATATGGTAATGGACATTTGGTTTCTGTAAGACGTAGGCCAATCAGAGAAGAGTGGGCTCTTGGAAAGAAGGGGTTTAGAGAGACGAACTGTTTATTGAACTGCTTTAGACACGGTGAGAAAATAGGTGATGCTGCAATGGAGACCTCCAAAACAAATTTAGGAACCTAATAGGGACACTTTACATTAATTCAAGACTGCAGTAGATAAGTAGAAGAAAGTACAAAAAAAAAAATATATAGACCAGGAGGTGTCAACTATTTAATATTTTGGTCTTTAAATATGGTTTTCCTGTTTTATCATCAACCAATAGTAATAGCGACAAATCATGACATTTCATTTCTATGATTGGCTGTGAAACTAGATGTTCAAAAGGGCCAATGGAATATCAGGAGAGGTGAATATGGATGGAAAGGTGGGTGTGCCTTACCGTGTCGCTGCAGGAGCAGGTGAAATGGGAGGGAATGGAAGTGGGCGGGATGAAGCCACTCAAGGGCTGCCCACCTTTCGCCATGAAAACGGCATGGCTGGGATGAGACTTCATGTTCTGATGATGAATATGAGACATATAAACATGACAAAAGACTTGACACATGTACACACAAAACATGAATTAATGGAACATCAAGGGCAAGAGATGATGAAAGAAGGGGTAGAGCGTCATTTTTTCAATGTCAAAATTTCAGTTTTCTTTCTCCTATTCCACTGTTAGGAAAACCTGTTTGAAGGCAGTTGCTGCCAATCCACTAGTGGCACAGAAATTACACACTTTACCTTTGAATACAATACGAAATTACTATTTAATGCAAGCTTATCTTCATAAAGTGATTAAGAATGATTTCTTTTGGTAATTTTTAATAATTTAAAAAAGAGAAAAAAACAATATGATACAAAAACATATCAGTGAAATAAGCCAGTCTTAGATATTAAAAGAACAGCTTGAGCCAGAGTGTTATATAGACTAAATAACCATTAATGGTGCTCACCTTAGCAGCAATAGCAGCTGCTGTGATGTGAGAGGAGCCGCTGTCCTCTGTGGACGCAATGCCACTGTCCTTCTTCTCCTCGTCCTCTTCCTCACACTGCACACCCTTGTCTTCTGTCTGCTTGTGTGGGCTGGTGGTGGGTGGAGGGGAGAGGGGCGGCGGAGGGGATGGCAGGTCCTCTAGAGCGTCGTGTACCTCCTTCACCTTCACTATGGCGTCCCGTAGCAGGTCTATGGCGTGGGGCAGAGCAGGCAGGATGAACTGGAAGCACTCCTGTGAAAAGGAAGAGAAGAAACATGTGAAAGAATGAAACAGCAGGAAGATCTTTTAAACCCAAAACATGTTCCTTTCATATCAATGAGCTCATGAGCAGCTCAATTCTACAGTGATGCCGTGGTACTAATTGCACGTGGCAATAATGTGACAAGACAGTGGAAAAGCGATAGAAATATTAATTATAAATGCACTTATAATTCATTCAATACTGAAAATAACAAAAAATATATAGAAATATCTTTAAACAATAAATTAAATTTAATAAGCAACATAACTTGTCCAGTATTCGAGTGTGTAATGTATATTTATTATGAGTGTCACATTGGTAAATGGCAGTTACTAATAGGCCGTAGGCAGGTTTCAAAGTTGTGGAAAAGAGCCTTAATTAAATTTAATTTAATTTAATTAAACTTTTTGTTCAAAAACAAATCAAACATAACATAAGTAAACAGTACATAATTCATATCTTAATGAATTATTTAATTTACATAAATACAGGATATTAAACTTCGATAAATAGAATCAAGGTTAAAAAGGTTCAAATAAATTATTTCATTCTCTTACTATACTGTTTGATGGAAAATCTTACTGTCTGACATTCGGGGGAATAATAAGAAATTACGATTTTTACAATAAAAATAACACTCTGGGATTATTATTATTATGGTTTGCTTTTCAAAATTTACATAATTTTTACAAATATTATTACAAGAGATCAAGAATCAACATACAAACTAAAGAAATGCCTGACTGAAGTAGATTTTTATTTTTCTTCTACTATATTTGACATTAATATTTGTATCATACAATATTTAACGTGCTTAAAGGAGCTTAAATAATATTTAACCTGAGCTACTCCTTTAAGATTTGAACGGTGGAATTATAAAAAACAAATTAATCTGTTGTATCTCCTCAGAGTTCAACTTTCTCCAGCTCCTAAGCGTCAAGTGTACTGTTTAGCAGTAATGCGAGGTCTTTACGGCGTAAATCCCTCTTGTTCTCCTCCAACGTAATGGGCCACTATCTATCCGGATCCCCTAATAGGATGACATACAGGCCAACCTATTGACACTAACTTAATGGAATTTCTAATACAGTTGGACATCCTCCATTTTGAGGGGATGAAGTCCGATAAGGACACAGCATGTGAACTTAACACAGGTGGCCAAACTCGATTGCTCTTAAACCACATTTCTTAAGTACTTCTGACAAGAGACATTAATAATAATGAAGGAAAGGACGGCAGCGGGGATGGAGACGGTCCAGGGAGGGTTGATGCAGTGGAGTATTTCCCCCCGCAGGTCTGATGTGGTTGCATCTCTCCGTTTTGGTGACTCAGAGTTAAAACGAAGATTAATGTGTGGAGACATTAGAAGTCCATAGGCTACTTCATGTCCTCTTGGTGCATGTAGGAATGGTCTATTTTTGTCTTCCTGGTGCAAGGTGAGGCACATGTGTGTGCGCTGACACTCCAGAACAGAGCGCGCGCTGCTCTGTAGGAATAATGGCACCTGAGCTCAAAGAAAGAGTGATTGGCAACTCAGACACGCTGACCAGACAGGAACATGCCAATATGGATGTGTGATGTGAAGCCACATCACTGTAAAAGCAGATGGACACATTTCACGTCCAGTTTCCTCGAGACAGCAGTAGAAACCCCTACAACGTAGCCCTTATTCAGAGCGGAGGCATTATAAGACATTTTGTCAGTCACTTCACTTGGTTTCTATTTTGTTGTGTTCAACAGATCAACCGTTTTCTTGTCAAAAACAATGCATGTAATGCATACAATTTAAGACGTAGCATTGACGTATGCATTCAAATCCAATGCAATAATCTAAAACATATGGGTTTCAACTTCTGCCAACTTTTGAACTCTTGAAACTCTTGGAAACTTTACATTTTTACCATTAAACTATGAAAATCCATCATAAAAATAATCTAAACAGAGCAAAATAATTGTACAATTTTATGCGAAATTTAGTTCTGATAGAGTTTTTAAAAAATTCTATTGCCTCACAGTTGTGGCATTGTTTTTTTAACACAACGAAAAATGTTGCACCTAATACAGTGAAGCAGTGCGTGGAGCTTTTTTTAGCAGCCTTGGCTCCCCATTCATTTATCCCATAGAAAGTCAAGCCAAACAGGATTTAAAAACCAAACAAAATACAAAAGGTACACTGTGCACTTAATGGTTTTCATAAGGGAAAAAAACTATAGGTCTGTCTTTAAAGAATTAAATGTTAATTAGCAAATTGATGAAATGTGGAGGAAATTAAAAGGATTTGACTTTTCAGGACACCTGACTGTTGACTCTATACAGTTTATTTTAAAAGTGTGAGAGAAAACAAAAAATCTAAGTATATTGTATAATTTCCAATCAAGCTATAATTTTGTCAAATTACACATAAAGTGGGAACATGTCAGTAAAGGGGTACTTCACCGCTGGCAAAATGGGCTTTCAATAAAACTTGGCTGCCTACACAGTAAAAATGGTGGATTTAAAAAATGTTTTAATTGGTGTTACCTGACTAGAGAAAACAAAGAAACGAAAACCGCCGTTCTATCAGTTCCGCCCGAAGCAAAACGCCGTTGCGTGCAGGTAAGAAAGCTGTTGCCATAGTGTTCCATTTTGACCATAATGTATAAAGACAGTACGATACAGTTTTCAGTGATAAACCTAACACTCTGTTCTGTTAATAACCCGCTGTCGATCTGACTGTCTATGGGCGGGGATACAAAAATACTGGAGTATAATCAGTTTTCATGAAAACCCTGGAGCTCTCAAAAGTTTATCTGTCCAGGTAACACAGAGAACGATTACACATTGTTCATTTACATACTACTGACATTGGGTCTCATTCATGAAACATTCGTAAATATTTGAGTAAATATGTGAGTGATTTGCGTGTAAAGAGACCTTCCCGAAAACTCTTCTCCTGATTCACAAATACTTCGTAAACGTCAGATGTGATAGTGAAATGTGTGTGTGTGTGTTAATGAATTCCAATCAGTCGTAAATGGGACGCGCGTGCACGCTCATTCTCAATTACCATAAATCCCGCCCATTAAATCCGACTGACAACTATATATGGGCATCATATTATGATACCAAACGAAGGATTTCAACATGTCTTCTCAAAAGCGAATGAAAAAGAGAAATTTCTCAGATGCAGAAATTGAAGTTTTATTATCAGAAGTTCATTCAAAACGCCACATTTTATTTTTAAGCGTATGTAGTGGCGTATCAGGTCCTAAAAAAAGGAAGCTTGGCAGCATATTACAGATGCAGTTAATGGAGTTGCATCTATTAATCGAACAGTCCCAGAAGTGAAAAGAAAATGGTTCGACAAGTAACTCCGTCAAATAAACCAGATTAAGGTGAATTCATATGCAGACTTATTAATGAGCAAAACGTTTGGATGTTAAACGCACTATTTACGCGTGGCTGGGAGCAGGTGTAGATTTCTTTCGTACCAACTAACATTTGGAAAACACGAACATTTTAATGAATCCAAAAATTTACGCCAGAACCAATTTACACACGATTTACACAAAAATTTGTTCATGCTCGTGTTTCATGAATGAGACCCATTGTAACAATACAAAGTAGGTTGAATATCTATGAATTTATACTTTAATTGTGTGTATTTAGGATATATAAAATGCCAGCTATCTTAATTAGCAAGGAGTTAGCTATTTTATTAATTTATTTATTCATCACATAATAAAACTTAACAACACATTATATGAGATGCAGCGGAAACAGTCAGGAATTTGAGAAAGTGCCCAAGGTTGAAGAAACACCAATTATGTTTATTTTAGCACTTCATGGCCCTTTGAAGTTTGTTTGTGTTTCCCATTCTAGTGCACACTGGGAACACGCATTCCCATTTTCTCAGATGTGCTGAGGTCTGTGGCCCTTCCCCGTTTCAAATTCACTCAGTTTACTTAAACGGTAACAATTTTCCTGCATCAAAGCTCTTGCTGAGAACATTAGTGATCTAAAGGCGTTGCGGAGTTTCTCTGTGGACCGGTGTCTCTCTCTCTAAACCTTCAGCGGTGTGGCCTGGGTCTGTCTCCATTTTAAAAGCAAGAAGGGCAAACTCAGTCCAGAAGCAGAGTCGCTGTCATAGAGGAGGAGCTGGGGATGTGAGGAGGCTGCTTTTATGGGTCGTGGACGTGGGATGGAGGGTGCTTTTATTTAGGAAGGGAGAGGGGGAGTGTAGTCGCTGAGCTGGACTGAGCATAAAGGGGTTCTTCAAAGTTTAATCCCCTTATCGGCTCGGCTTCTGGACTTCAAAGCAGCAGTGACAGCAGAGTTCTCCGTGGCTGGGGCTGATGGGTAATGGAGATTAATTCCACGGCCCTATCAGCAGAGCTGCACGGGAAGTAGCTCTAATAGGATTGGCCACAATGTTAACACGGTAAGCGAGGGTGAACGTATATGTGAGAGGTGAAGGAAGGGGAGTGGACTCATTCGTATACTCATTATATATATATATATATATATATATAATTTAAAGAGCTTTTTACATGGTGCTTTTTTATTTAATTTATAATTTTCATTTATGTAATGCATCATATATATCTATAGTCTGATATAGATTACTCTTATATAAATAAATGCAATTTATAACCAATATAAGCAATCGCTTATATATTTTATAGATATTGCAGAGTAGTTGAAGACAAGGAAGTGATCAGAATACTTATGTACCAAAAGAGAGAGACACACACACACACACACACACACACACACACACACACACACACACACACACACACACACACACACACACACACACACACACACACACACACACACACACAAATAGCTTACCTGTGAGCCCTTCTTGCTCCCAGGTAAATTAATGATGAGGGTTTTGCCTCTGATTCCACATACGGGTCTACAGGAAGGACATGATTAGTATTTAATCCAATTAGTATTCAAAACACATCCTTTACACTTGTGTGTTTGAGAGTGAAAGGCAGAAAGGAGGAGTGAGATAGAGGACATGTCTGTGCATGTGCATTCACCTGGATAGCATGCCGAGTGGCGTGACATTTAGGGAGCCCATGAGCATTGCTAGAGCCATCCCTGGAGCTTCACGCTCGATCACCTCTCTGGTGGCCTGCGGACGGCAGAACACACACATATATAAGAAACAAGTAGTTCATAATCCAATGTCAAAAGCACCAGTATTTTGGAGTCAAGTCTTTCTACAGTACCAAATTGGTAGATGAGTGCTGTTTTTCTTGGTTCCTGAATAATTACTTGGTTACTTGAATAAAAGCCTAAATTCAACCTGTTCATCATATAAAGTGATCGTGTCTCTTCAGAAAATTTTGGACTAAACAGCTCAATTCATATGGATTAGTTTTACGATGTTTTCATGTACTTTTTGAAGCGTCAAGTGTGCATCTGTCAAAGGCGGGACAGAAAGCTCTCAGATTTCATCAAGAAGATCTTCTTTTGTGTTCTGAAGATAAACGAAAGCCGTACGGGTTTGGAACGACATGAGGGTGAGTAATTAATGACAGAATTTTCATTTTTAGGTGAACTATCCCTTTAAGAAAAGTGCTACGCTGCATTTTGTGCCATCTAGTGGTTTAAAAGAGAATAAAGTCAAATTATTAATTTATTTTTTCAACTTATAGTAATACACCCATGACATCAAGTAGTACACTAGACATGGAAGGCCGGAAAGGAAGAGCTGACCAAACCCTAAAAATTCTGTCATCATACGATATTTTTTTTTAAATGTTTCAGTGTCTCAGTGTTTTTTTGTCCATTCAATTAAAGTAAAGGGGTCCAATGTTGTCCAAAACTCTTCAAAATATCTTTTTGTGTGTTCCTCATGAAAAACAAAGTCATATAGGTTTGATACGACATGAGGATGAGTGAATGATGACAATTTTTGTTTCCAGGTTAAAATAAATAGCCTATATAGGGGGCCTTCAAATATTGTGTCGGAGAGTGGCCTTCGAGTCAAAAATGATCATGTCGTGACTGCATGTTTTGTCAGTGTAAGTGCCAGAAATTTTGTTCCATAAATGTAAAAATGTTATAACATACACGCTAACAGGCTAAGCTAATTCATCATTTAGAGCCAATTGTTCTTCACAGCACAGTTGCAGAGAATTATCACTACGAACACAATTCAAGTGGGCCTTTTATGTCTCTACTCTTCCATCTGAAATCCCTGTTCACTGAACCCTTCTCAGCCACCCAAGGGACACATATCCCTCCATCTCCACTGTCCCATCCCAGTGGAACACACACACACACACACACACACACACCCCATACAGTCTACTCAAACAAACACATTCAAGAACACACGCAAAGTCAGAAGAAAAGTGCACAGCAGGGAAGGAAGGAGAAGAAAACGAAAGGGATCTCACTCAGGCTAAAGGAAGGAGAGAATTTCTCACCGACGTGGCGCACTGTGCCCTTGGAATTGAATGACACTTCAAACACTCACATTAGTAAAAAGGAGAAGGAGTGCAGGGTACATCAAAAAAAATATCTACACAGCATCGTTCCACCAGGCACAATCCCCACCAGACAGACTCCCATATGGATATACACCGTTTCACTCGTACACATCAATTACAGCACCTTTGTGTGGAGATCTGCAGGAACACACACGCATATTTTCTCCTTATGGATCAACTAACTTTTATGAGTCAGTTCCCTTTAGTAAATCAAAAACATACTGCGCAACCACAGTGGTTCATCTGCCAAACAAATTACTCTTTTGTATATATAATTGGTGTTGGTAAGATATTTTTGAACCAAGTCACTTATGCTCACCAAGACTGCATTTGTTTGATTTAAAAATGTATTCTTCTGAAAAAAAGCTGTATTTACAGCTATTACTACAGTCCTCACACGATCCTTCAGAAAACATTCTCAAATGCTGATTCAGTGCTCAAAAAACATTTCTTATTATCAATGTTGAAAAAAAGTTGTGCTGCTTAATATTTTTGTGGAAATAATGATACTTTCAGGATTCTTTGATGAATAGAACATTAAAAACAGCATTTATCACATAGACATCCTTTGTATAATCTCTTTACTGCAACTTTTGATTCATTTAATGCACCCTTGTTGAATAAAAGTATTATTCTCTTCTTTCTTTTTTTAGACTTACTGACCCCAAAATTTTGAATGGCAGTGTTTATAATTGTCAATTATACATAAAATGATAAGACCGTATTTATGCCACTTCTAAAAAGACTAGTAAAGCTATTAAAAAGTTATTACAAATACACATATCGCAAGAACTGTTTTTCATAAGAAAGCATCAACCAAGCAGCATGCATGTGAATGTGAAAATAAATTGTGCACAAAAATACACAATGCCCAAATATACACAAGTCACAATTTCTCTCATTCTCATTCGAACTCAGAAAACAAGGACACATGGGGGTGGGGACAAAAACACACACTCACATGGACACAAACACAAACAGGTGGGCTCCCATGTACCTCAGGCGTGACATCACGGGGTGCAAAACCCGTTCCACCGGTGGTCAGAATCAAGTTGAGCTCCTTCTCATCGCACCAGTCCACCAGTGTCTCCTTTAAAGCGTGCACAAACACAGAATATCAACACAAAACATTCAACAGTAATTCTATATAGTGCAAAAAGATACATTCGTATCCCTCAAACTACTGGTGCAACATCATTTCAGCTATTTCGGGCATATGGTCTGGCCTAATAAATAAAACATCCATTTTTATTCTGCTGTTACCAGCAAAAAATATCATATACAGTGGCTCCGAAACGTATTTGCACATTTAAGCCATTGCATCACTGCAGCAATAGACTTTTAACCAATTAGTCCTCCATGGTGATTTTTAGTGGATGTCTATCACAGTAACCACATGTGAAGTTCACCACATTGTTTTATCATTTAAAAACTTCACAAAATTCCTTGATGAAATGTTTTGCTTAAAATGGGTTTAATACTTGTTTTGTAATGCAATGATATGTATACTTGGTAAATGTGCCCATTTTAGACACTTCATTACATTTGTCCATATCTGAGCTTAGATAAAGTCCATGTTATGGATAAGAGTGCAGCACTAATACTGGCCTCTAGGGGGCAGTAGTGTGCAAAGGTGTGTATGGATGTGCATGTTTGCCTCATGGTCTCACTGAAGGGGTGGAGAGGAAGCATTACCTTGATCTCGTCAATCTCATCAGGGACTATTTTGTATGCAGAGATTATGCCTCCGAGCCTGTGGGTGAAACACACAAACAACAACAACTGTTAGTGTATGTTCAGTCCCAACAGCAGGGGAGAAACAGGGAGCGAGAGAGGGAAAAAAACACAATGTGACAGAGTGCAGGAAAAAGAAAGAGCAACACAATGCCAGAGGTACCAGAAAGCTGTCAAAATACATCCCCACACACTCCACCCACAACCAGAATGACAGTTAAAGAAGAAATTTCTTTCTTTCACAGGGCTCTTGCTGTTTTATTCACTTCTGCATTCACAGGGGTGACGGCTCACTAAGGATCAAATTTTGACAGTGCTGTTTTAGGCCACAAAACAGGTGGATTAACACAACAGCTAGGTTTCAAGTACAAGCCTCCTATATAAACGTAAATTTGCACTCGAAACTTTTGAGCAAACCATGTTCAAATACTGAAGTGCAGCGCACACTAGTGGCTGCTTCTAGTACTGCAGCTCGCAATACAGAGACAGGCAGCTCAGACACAGATGCAAGCACACTTACCATTTTTGATTTCGACAAATAAACGTGTACATTATCCAGCTTAGAGCATGATTATATATAAATAATTGATTATATAAATAAACAAATTAATGTTTCATGTTCATTTAAGTTTAAATTATGTTATTACGTGAGAAGAAAGGTGATACAATATGCAGACTCCTAAGTTGGAAATCAGTTGCTGGATACAATGACCAATTAAACAGTTTAAAGCTCTTTAAATATTAAACGGGAAGCTATTAAGGAAACAGTGCAGGAGATGATGCAAGTCAGACTCAAACTTGTATCGTCTGCGTGAGAACCACGTCTTGACGTGGACATGGACCGCAGAGCTACGTGTCCAACTAAAGAGGCTAAAACCAGGACAAACGGAAAAGATTTTTCCTTTTTCAGAATGGCTCAGGACTGGTTTTCTGGAGCTTATTTGTATATTTGGGGCTCTCTCACGTTGTTGTTTTGCATCTACTTTCTCTCTTGAATCACCTCTATCAGTCCATCTAACTACTATGGTGTAATGCCCATAAAAGAGCAAGAAATAGAGAAAAAGAAAGAAAGAGAGAGGGAGAGGAAGGAGAGACACAGAGAGAGCAGAGACTAAAAGAAGAATATGCTGAACACAAAGATGCAGAGCTCTTTAATCCGGTTGCCAGGGAAACCGCTGGTGTGTGAAGATTGGGGGTTTGGAAAGAGGTGCTTTAAGACGGAGATGAGTTTGGGATTTCAACCTGGGTATTTTGTTTGTGTAAGTGAGTACACACATGCACATACGCGAACAAAGGAAGGCGAAGAATGCTGAATTTAACTGAAGCGTCTACTGAATCTGGACGAAACTGTTCGATTGTGGCTTTATAAATGAATGTGTACGTGGGCTGGGCAGCACAGTCTGTCAAACCCAAATCAGTGTGTTAACGTGCGTCTTTGTGTGCTGATTTAGTTGAGGTTTCAACCTGAATGAACCCTGAATAAAGCCATCACACACTATTTTCAACTTTAAAATCTCTGTGGTGCAGTACATGGACGCCACGAATAGCCACCCATGCTCAACTAAGCAGACAAGGATTTGGAATATATAGGGATGAATTTACTAACCAGTTGAACCTCTTTTACACAGTATTTCAGAGCATTATTCAATTACCATCTGCAATTAAAGGCACAGTATGTGGTTGCTTATTTAAAACAATAACAAGGACATAGCTTGAATGAGCGTGGAATCATGGGAGTTGTCGTCTTCACCTCCACAGCCGATGGAAAGCAGTCCGACGGGATTCAGGCAGAAATCATGTTCATGGATGACCTAATGTATTAAGATCATTCTAAACCTAATGTATTAAAGTTTCATTAATGTTACTGTGGTATGAAGCAGGGTGGGACCAATAGCAGAACGATGACGGTGGAGCGAATGCTAGAGACACCTGCACGACACACCTCCTTCTTTCCTGAACTTGTTTGTTACTTTGTTACAGTTACGTTTGATCACTTACATTTCACATTATTTTATTTTTATTTAATTCTAATGAAATAGCCACAAGTGCTGAATTACTACTCCTGCGGGCCAGTTTATATGACAAAATAAAATAGTGGGGTAATGCAGCACTGTTTTACTTGGTCAAAACAATCATACTAAAAATACATTTAAGTGTGTTGAAAGTTATGTTAATGTTACTCTGTGCGTTCGCTTGGTGGCTGGTATGAGACACTTTTTGCACACTGTAGTAAGCTACATCAATATTACAATGAGTACTTGATGTAATGTATTAAATGTGTGGTGAAAATTAAGTTTTTAATGTTGTTTATATGTCTATGTGGTGTTTCTAATATTCTTTGAGACAAACCATGTGCAAAAGTCAGCACCATTGCTGAGTATTTTCTCCTTAAAACTCCAGCGAACCAAAGACAGTCTTTAAAAATGCGGTTTGAAATCGCTGGTGTTTCTGTCGTCAAAAACTACCTTGTAACCAATCACGTCAACGTGTGATCGCCAATGAGTGGATCTCTGAGCTGGAGTGAATGAGTGAGTGAGTGAGTGAGTGGAGGTGGGGCTAATTTGCATATTCATAGAACCACGTATACTAAATGAGGCAAGGGTGTAGAGTTACATTCAAACTATTTTAAGGCATGGAGAATTTTTTACAAGGAAATACCATTTAAATATGTCATTTTGGTGATCATAGAGGAGTTTACTTTTACTGTTCACTCCTTTTCTAGTACAGTTAGCATTGCGCTAAACACGTCTGCGGTAAACGGAAAGTTAAAAAATGTTTTAGTGAGAAGAGACCCAGTAAAGTAGCCTTTACAATGGAGTACTAAGAACTCGGCAACTTGCTTTAGGCACAGTCATTAGTAAACATTGCAAGATGGCTATGAATGAACACCAGTTGTTTGAACGGCTTTGGCCGCTACAATGAACGAGTTAGACTTGGCTTTTTATCTAAAACAGTAACAGAAGACGCTGCTCGAATCGTTCCTTTGCAAGAAGGACGTTTTTGCTGTTTTGCCGACCGGATACGGTAAGAGTATAATCTACCAGTTAGCTCCGCTGGTAGCTAAGAGTATGGGGTTTATTGTTGTGACTGGTCGTAGTGTTATCCAATTGCGTGCAGTGAGATTTTCAAATGCATGCTTAATGCCGCCCCTCAAGCTGGCCGATTTTCATTAGTCGACGCCAGACCATTAATCTTTTAGATTTAGCTCTGGATTTCCAGGCTAGGTTCAAATATGGTCCCATCCCAATCCCATCCCTCCCAATTTCCAGTCTCCTCTCTACTGTCATTGATTTAACAAAAACTTATAAACAGACCACTCTGGCGAGTTAATAAATAACTGTCTGCAGGCCCGTTGCAAATAAAAGCCGGTTTCATAAGGAACTATAACCTTGGTGACCCTTTTCTGCTCTCAGGTGAAGACACGTCCATTTCTGTTTCTCAGGTGAGTGCTCAGCTGTCCCTCTCTCAAACGTCTGCATGTTTACCTCTCTGTAGGTGAAGACGTCAGAATCCTCTCTATCCAGAGGACGATGAGCCACGCGTGTCCCCCACTATGATTAATTCAGCTCTATTTTTACCACACCTCGTTAGTAAAACTGACAGCTCTTCCAATGAATCAATTCACCTGAGCTGACAGAGCACTGGAGATGGAGCTCACCAGTCAACAGACAACACACACATTCATTATCCATCAATACTCTCTGAAGTATCTCTACCTTCTGGCGGCACCCCATGCTTCTCTTCCTCTCTGACACCTTTCAGAGACCTACATCCTGCTGTCTCTGTCGCTTCACTGACCTTGTCGGGGTACAAAGATTTGCTCGGTACAAAGCTTTGGTTTTTGATGCTAAAGTAGAAACAGAGGTGGACAGGCATTGCAGGTTCTGGTACAATGTAGTCTTCGAACAATTGGGAGTTCCTTTAATTCCTGATTCATCTATGATGACCCTACTGCTCAATCCTCTTTACCCATAACAGCACAATACCAATAACCACAGATATATCAATTATTAAAATGGGGCATTGTACACTTGCTGTCTGAAACCAAAAGCAGCTTTTTTTAATGACATAACAAGTAGCATTTTCTGAAATGAAGTACCTCCCAAGGAAACTAGTCTTTCAAAGGCACTCCAGAAATCAACAGATTGGTGCATCTTTTTAGACAGGTTGTTAGTGAACATTGGATTTGGATGTGCCTTGATACCTTCCAACATTCGAATTATGCCTAGAGAAGGCAGCATTTCTACAGAGGTGGAAGGACAATGAGTTCTTCTTCTTGCTGAAAGTCTTTTAAAGAACGAGAAGGTTTCTCAAAGCTCGAGAGGTCTCCGCTGAAGTATACAAGAAGTAGCTGACATTCAAGAGGCCGAATTAAATGAAGAGTCCTCACTACACCTACTATGCATGTGGTCATTTTTTCATGGCCTTTGACGCATGACTGAAGAAAGTAAATATGCTACTTTAGCATCTCATATGCACAAAGTAAAAAGTAGAAACACCTCTGATGTAATCGACACTATAATAGACAATTTCACTAACTGCTTACAGTCTACACAAATTACAGGAAATAAGATAAGTCCTGTTTATATATTAGTTCATCTTATGGACCCAGATTTTTGACCACTGACAAAGTCTGGTCCACTTTGAAGAGTATTCTGTCCAAAAACTTCCTACCTAGGCCATTTAGAAAGGACAAGTTCTTACTTATTTAGAAACCTCTGCATTAGATTTCATTCAGACAGGGAACAAGGGCCAAATAAGAGTTAAGGAAAAATCTTAAATATCTTTCAAAGATCTGATGCCATAAAACTAACAATCTTAGGCAAACCCAGCAATAAGCTGTTACTCAGAAGCATTTATTATATCAGCTTGATACCCTGTCAAGTAAATCTTGCTTCCTGGAAAACTGATAAAAGTCTGTGCACCTCAATTCCTAGAAATTGTATAGAAGCTTTGCTTCAAATTTGGTCGATTTACAGAATCAATGAAGTTTGCAACAATGCATGAAAGGTATTGCAGACAGACTAAGTAAGAAATTGCAGCTGCTGTCCTCCTTTGTCAGGGATGGATTCTTGGGGCTTGCACCAAATACTGTAAACACTCGCAGTCTTCTAAGTCCAAACATTGGTCTGGGTCGTTGGGTAGTAGTCCTTATCAGTGTGGGCTTGACATAAGGCCACATTCAAGGGCACAAAGGGACTATAAAGTAGAGGTCTTCACGGGTCCACTTGAATCCGAAAACCCGAGGTCCGACCCTAGCGGGTTCGGGTCCAAAACTTCGACGAGTGCCTCGGACACGGGTTGGGTTCGGTATTAGTGGCCTCAGGTCACGGTTAATTTGAAATTAATGTGCTTTTTCCTAATGGACCTGAGAAGACCCGAATTCTTTTAAACTATGTTGGCCTTTTAACAAAATGTTATTATTAAAAAAACAATTCTATAGAAGAACAATTCTTCTATGGTCTCGTGGACATCACAAACACTTGCAGTCTTCCTCCAAGTCCGCACATTGGTCTGGACCATTGCGTAGTAGTCCAATCAGTGTGGGCTCAGCATAAGGCCGCATTCAAGGGCACATATAGACTGTAAAGAGGGCTACACTATGGTCTTGTGGACATGTTCAAGTGACAGCAATCACATGTCCACAAGACCACAAATACATATCAAGTGCAGAATTTGGGACAAGGCCTTTATCTTTAAGAAGGACATCCATCCATTCAGCACAGAAAGACAAGGAATGGGAAACCTGTCCGGAAATGTCCTATGATGAACGAGACTTAATGCATGGACAGTAGTATTGTACAAAGCCAATGTGCTTGTGTGTGAATCACTTACAAGGATGGGTCATGAACAAGATCTTTGAGGTTGATTCCACTGCGGTCCTCAGCAAGGTTTCTGAAGCAGCTGTCACTCACTGCAGACAGGAGAGAGATGGAGGAAGGACATGAGACATAGGAAAAGGGAAGAGAAAAGAGGAAAAAAGCTCATTATTGCATGGGAATAATATAATGCTCTTTTGCATACCACAAATGTCTGATTCCTTAAACGTCACGTTAGTCCTGAGGTTTGAGAGAATATGAGTTATGTCAAAACACATTACTCAACAAAAGCACGCAACTACAAGCGTGGAGATTCATACTCTCAGGCCTTCGTGTGTTCTATGTAATGGAGGCCACACTGTTACACACCAGACAGTATTAACATTACATTACTGTCCTCCTCTGCGTTGTGTCAACTTCCTCTGGTATTTTACAACCTGTATGATGGTGAGCAGATTCAGCACCACTGATAACCATCAGCTGAGCACACATCCTCAAGCACCAGCACAAAGCTCCTAGTAGTTACAATTACAACAAAGGGTATGTATTATTAAAAACAGGATTTTTCTTGCTCTTTCCCTGTTCTTTTTGAAACTGCTGCAAAAAATCTGACATTCAGAAATTTTCATGGTATTGATGCCTAAACCATAAGCTTATTAGCATATGACCAACCACGCCGCTTGCATATCAATGCCTATTTAGAATTCAGTAACATGACAAACCTTGATGAACAACAATGAGAACTTTGTTATTAAAAGGTTAGCCAATTATAACAGAGGTCACTTATAGAAGTCTTATGGAAATAAAAATTCAATGTTCCATGTCCTATGTTGTTTTGGACTCCACTGACTTTCACTGTATGGACAAAAACAGTTGAAGCATTCCTAAACATTATGTTCCACAGAAGAAAGTCATACCGGTTTTAGAATGAAAGGAGGCAAATGAAGCCTAGTTTCCCGTCAGTGTCACGCAAACCTCTGCAATGCACACACAGTGTGCTCTGGTCAAACAATACCACAGAGTGGAGTCGGCACAGACACCACAAAACAAGTCAAGACCAAATGCTCCAAAAGCTCAAGGGTCCATGACAAGACCAAGACCATGAAAATATGGTCAAGATTAAGTCCAGACTCGAGGACTACAACACTGGACACTGTTCAAGACAACAGTGAAACCCCATTTAAACCAGGTTTTACTGTGCATGTTATGCCAAAGAAAAATATCTTTAATGTTTCATCAAAATATATTGGAATCAAAATATATTTCATCAAAATATAACTTGCTCTGCCTCTAAAATTACTTTTTAGGGTCGCTCTTATTTTTCAACCACCAGCTATATTTATGATAAAAAAAAAAAATCCATTGAATATCATGCTTTACCTAGAAATATGCGCATTACCGAATTAAAAAGGTTGCAAATAATAGTAACAGAAATAATAGTAATTTCAACAGCATTATGATATAAAAGGGTCCAGTCTTGCTCAAAACAGGTCAAAATCTGTGACGAGGGAAGAGAATGACCCGTGTTGTGTAAATAAATGATAAAGTGCTGCCATTCACCGTCACATTCTCCATCACGCACAAGGGCTCGGTGCAACACTTGCTTCATAATTGCAGCATTTTCTCACCCTTCTCTCTTTTCTCCACATCTCTTGCTCTCTCTGTTCTCTCTCTCTCTCTCTCCACCCTGCTAACCCTTGATCTATAAATAGGCTGGTGTTCCCTGCAGGAGGCAGGAGAAGTGAGCTCTCCTCAGAAAGGCGGCAAAAAACTTCTTGTCACAGGCACGGAAATGCAATGTCTGTGTGAGCATGAATGAGGGTGAAGGAGGATTGTTCTGCCGATGCATCGTATACAAGTGGCCATTTGTGTGTGTGTGTGTGTGTGTGTGTGTGTGTGTGTGTGTGTGCGAGAGAGAGTGAGAGAGAGAGACGCAGCAGTTGGAACATTCATCAGAGATGTTAAGGCATCAGAATGTTAATGTCACCAGAGCTCTGCCCAGCATGAGAGGAGAGGAGAGTTGTCTATTTTCTCAGAACTGCTAAAGAGCTACACTTCTCAAGTAAAGCATTACGTATATCAATTCATTGTTAAAGTCAATGTTCCTTTAAAATATTTTTTAAAAGCTGGCAGTAACCAATGGTAATACCATGGTGCTTATATATATATATTTTTTTTTTTTTTTTAATTCCTTGGAATACTATGTGAATGTTTAAATCTGTGTATATATATATATTTATATATATATATATATATGTATATATGTATATATGTATATATATATATATATATATATATATATATATATATACACACATATATATATATATATATATATATATAGTGAGGAAAATAAGTATGTGAACACCCTGCTATTTTGCAAGTTCTCCCACTTAGAAATCATGGAGGGGTCTGAAATTGTCATCGTAGGTGCATGTCCACTGTGAGAGACATAATCTAAAAAAAAAAAATCCAGAAATCACAATGTATGATTTTTTAACTATTTATTTGTATGATACAGCTGCAAATAAGTATTTGAACACCTGTCTATCAGCTAGAATTCTGACCCTCAAAGACCTGTTAGTCTGCCTTTAAAATGTCCACCTCCACTCCATTTATTATCCTAAATTAGATGCACCTGTTTGAGGTCGTTAGCTGCATAAAGACACCTGTCCACCCCATACAATCAGTAAGAATCCAACTACTAACATGGCCAAGACCAAAGAGCTGTCCAAAGACACTAGAGACAAAATTGTACACCTCCACAAGGCTGGAAAGGGCTACGGGGAAATTGCCAAGCAGCTTGGTGAAAAAAGGTCCAGATTATATACACAGCTTTAAACATTCACATAGTATTCCAAGGAATAAATAAAAAAATACTACATGACAACATATGACTGTTCTATATATGAGAATAGGAATGATGATTAGTTGACTTAACATTCGCCCAGAAGCTGTAACTGATTTGCTGAAAAGCAAGTAAGTGAAGGTGGACATAATAGGAGAACCAGTCACTGATTCATTAATTACATCGACAGTCAATTTGTAACCAGTTGACAAAGGCTTCTGCTTGGTTTTAAATGGCTTCGTTTTATGTAGCCGGTAGCCATTTTTTTATTTGTACTATAAAAAGAATCTCTGAAAATATATAATGTAAATATTAAAAATATATAATTAAATTATAAATATTTAATGATTATATAATGACATCTTACAAAAAGTACTGTAGTGACTGATGGTCATGGTATTTACATAAATTTCCAGAGGTAGCGAAAAATACCATAATTTCACTATGAGTAACATATGTGACCCTGGATCACAAAACCAGTCATAAGTCGCACGGGTATATTGTATATATATTGTGTATATTGTGTGTCAAAATTATCGATTTTTCTTTTATGCCAAAAATCATTAGGATATTAAGTAAAGATCATGTTCCATGAAGATATTTTGTAAATTTCCTACCGTAAATATATAAAACATTTATTTTTGTGAGTGAATGCAGCACAATCGCGAACATAAATGGACAACTTTAAAGGCGATTTTCTCAATGTTTCGATTTTTTGCACTCTCAGATTCCAGATTTTCAAATAGTTGTATCTCGGCCAAATATTGCCCTATCATAACAAACCATACGTCAATGCAAAGCTTATTTCAGCTTTCAGATTATGTATAAATCTCAATTTCATAAAATGTACCCATGTCACATATGGTAATGCCATAATAATTAAAACGTCGTTCTGAATGAATACACTATTCAAATAGAGTACAATAGTATTTACATGGTAGTCCAAGTTACTTAAAATAATTATTTAGTATAGTGTTACTATAATATTTTGAGATATGAACTCAATATGTACAATGTACTGTATATACATGCCATGGTATTTACATACAGTAGTACTCTAAATGTACTTCAGAGAAATTCCAGATCCTATCATACAGTGATGTAACAATTGTTAATACCACAGCAATCTGTTGCACTCCACTGTACGCATTGAAAAAAAAAAAAAAAAAGCATGCTAATACCATGCTTATGCTACATGTACAAAAATCAAGAAATTAAAGGGGTGGTTGATTATGATTTAACTTTTTAACTTTAGTAAGTGTGTAATGTTGCTGTTTGAGCATAAACGAAATCTGCAAAGTTACAATGCTCAAAGTTCAAAGCAAAGGGAGATTTTTGCTTTTAAAGAAATAATTTTTTAAGGACTACAACAAACGGCTGGTAGGGACTACACAAGCTTCCTATCAGGTTAGTGACATCACTAACCCTAAAATTTACATAAACCCTGCCTCCGGGAACACGCAACAAAGGGGGTGAGTCCATGTTGAGAAGAGGTAATAGGATTTGCTAACACACAAGCTCTTGAAGCTCCGCCCTCTGTGCAGGGAGCAGCAGCTCATTTGCATTTAAAGGGACACACACAAAACGACACATTTTTGCTCAACCTCAAAAAGGGACAATTTTAACATGCTATAAAAAATTTATCTGTGGGGTATTTTGAGCTAAAACTTCACATACACACTCAAGGGACATCAGAGTCTTATTTTACATCTTGCAAAAGGGGGCATTATACCACCCCTTTAATGTTACATTGAATTCCTTTTTAGTTAGTAAAAAGGAAATAAAGTATTATATCAAATAATCTAAATATAAAGTAATTATTGAACACCACCAATTCTAAAGTCACACAGAAATGGCATCTTTCAAGCTCTGTTTGTAGGAAGGTGCGCACACACAGACACACTAGCTCTTTCTTTCTACCTCATGTCTGTGACTCACAGCTCTGCAGACGGAAAAGTCTGTCTGCATGGACACTTTGGTGAGGTGAGAGTTTCCCTCTCAGCGTGAGACTGTGTGTGTGTGTGTGTGTGTGTGTGTGTGTGTGTGTGTGTGTGTGTGTGTGTGTGTGTGTGTGTGTAGGTTGCCTGTGGCTGTGCGTAGGAGTTAGACTTGCATGAGCTGAGCTGGTGTAAAACCCTGTCTCGTTAACCCCTGCCTACATCCAGAGAAGACCTGTGGACCTCAAACACCACAGGTCCAACACCTGGGAGCAGATAAGCCCAGCTTTGAGCATCAAACCTCAGTGGAGGAGCATTCCCTTTGAAAAACACTCCTGCTATAAAAGACTACATATAGAAACATCCGATACTAAAGCTTACAGTACAAGGGACAAGTCTGTCTCCGATTGGATGATCAGCTAATCCATTTGGTTCATTTACTTCCTGGCTTGTTTCATCCCACTTCTAGTTTTTCAAGGTTTATTCTGATACCAAGTAGCAAATAAGGTTGAAACTTCCATTTAATAACTCTTACACAACTAAAATATTCTTACATTTTCTGAGGCATATACAGTAGGAGTGGTGCAAAGTTTCTGTGTGTAGTTTCCAGGGCGTTCCTATGCATTTGCTAAGGTCTCCTGGGTGGTTACTAGGTGTCCTGAGTGTAAAGGCCCTATTCACACCAAGAACGACAACTATAAAAATAACTATAATGATAACTGTGAGTCCACATCAGCGGACAATAACATTGTTTAAAAGCCTGCTGCAGTTATACATGTCATTTAAAGTCACCATGAAATCGAAATGGACAAACAATTCTTGTTTAAAAAAAAAAAAAATAATAAATTGTGTCGTCCTAATGTTTAATCAAAATTACGTCCCCTCCCTCTTGCATCTCGACGTATTTTCTCTGATGACATGTTTACGGGCGCGAGGGCGGGACATCCTGTCACTCACATGAGATCACAGCAATAGCAAACCACAACCATCCAACGATCCAATCCACAACGATCCAAAAAAGTGATTCAGAAGATTTTGCTTGATTCAGAAGATTTTGCTTCTCTGTGTCCTTCTCATATCTGTGGACTTCACTATTCTCATAGAATTAGAGACATTATTAAAACTTTGTAGTTACAGGTTTCATCATTGGTGTGAACGGGCCTTTAAAGTCGCGATGAAATGGAAATAGCAACAGATCTTTTCTTCAGTATTGTGACATATATAGTGTGAATGTAGGACACGGACTTAGTTATAGACATGAACTGTTTAATAAATGGAGGCAGATCGACAGAATATGAGCTTGCAGTCGATTGTTAAAATGGGTAGGGGGGGCTTAAGGGGACTAAATGATTGGGAATATCAAGTAATGATATTCTGAGTAAACATTTAAAAACTCTCCACAAAAATAAATAAAAAAATAAAAATAAATTCACACAATACAAGATCATTCATGTTCTTACTTAGCATAAAATGTTCCAGGACCAGGTATGTATGCACCAGAGTTCAATATCTAGTGTTAGTGGGTACTCTTTTCAAAAATGAGTAATAGTAGCTTTCTCAAGCACCACTAGCAACATGATTTAGAGGCGTTTGCTGTCTTCAGATGTGTGTCCAATCAGACTGAAGAATGTGTAACATCCTGCTGACCAATCAGAGAAGCCCCCTAGACCAACTCCCCAAGAGCAATGTTATACATTACTCACTCCTAGCTCTAGATTTAATCAATGACTATCTCTACTGCCCCCTGCCTCCACCTTCATGACTATGCAAAACTGCTCTGGATACATGGAAGGTGTGGAAAAAATATGGGAAAAGGGCAGAAAGGAAAAGGGCTTTCAAGAAAAGAGAGAGTCTGTGTTGGTTTCAGGTGAACTCCATTAGATCAGTGACAGGAACACGCTGATCCCCAGGCACATAGTTAAACATGCTGGACAGGACAAGTTGTGTGTGTGTGTGTGTGTGTGTGTGTGTGTGTGTGTGTGTGTGTGTGTGTGTGTGTGTGTGTGTGTGTGTGTGTGTGTGTGTTGGGGGGGGGGGGGTGTGGGGGGATTTTTCAGGAGAGAAGAGAGAAAAGCACAATGGAACTCAAATCTGTGAGCTGCATTTCAAAGCACCTTTATACAAAATGTATCGTATAGAGTCTACAAAAGCTGTTTCTAGATAAGCATTTCACAAAGGCAAAGGAGGGAATAGAGAAAATGAAAAAATAATTTATTTAGGGGGGAGGGTGCAGAAGGGAATGTGGACGTGTTCTAGAGAGGAATGAGGAGCATCTAATTAAATCATTGAGAAAACACCAACATCATGCATCACGATATATATATATATATACACATATACATATATACACACACATATACATATACATATATACACACATTTATACATACATACAGTGCTATGCATAAGTGAATACACCCATGCTAAAGTTGACTAAAAAGAGGAATAAAAAATCATATTTTGGAAATTGAACTTAATGCCTTAATTTAAAAAATTAGGAAAAACCCAACCTTTAAGGACACCAATTTTCTTTGTGAATGAATAATGTATCGTAAATAAATAAATGTTCTTCCTTAAAATACATGGTGCATAAGTGAGTACACCCCTATGTTAAATTCCCATAGAGGCAGGCAGATTTTTATTTTTAAGTATTTTTTTTTTTTAGGATACTATGCATCCTGATAAAGTTCCCTTGGCCTTTGGAATTAAAATAGCCCCACATCATCACACAGCCTTCACCATACCTAGAGATTGGCATGGTTTTATTTCAGTTAGCCTAATAGCTGGTTTGATTTGCATTGAGAGATGATCTTATGGAAAGTACCCCATGCCAAACTCTAGGTATGGTGAAGGCTATGTGATGATGTGGGGCTATTTTAATTCCAAAGGCCAAGGGAACTTTATCAGGATGCATAGTATCCTAAAAAAAAAAAAATACTTAAAAATAAAAATCTGCCTGCCTCTATGGGAATTTAACATAGGGGTGTACTCACTTATGCACCATGTATTTTAAGGAAGAACATTTATTTATTTACGATACATTATTCATTCACAAAGAAAATTGGTGTCCTTAAAGGTTGGATTTTTCCTAATTTTTTAAATTAAGGCATTAAGTTCAATTTCCAAAATATGATTTTTTATTCCTCTTTTTAGTCAACTTTAGCATGGGTGTATTCACTTATGCATTGCACTGTATATACACACATATATACATACATATATACACACATATATACATACATACACACATATACATACATACACACATATACATACATACACACATATACATACATACATACATACATACATACATACATACATACATACATACATACATACATACATACACACATGTACATATATACACACACATATTCATAAATACATATATATATATATATATATATATATATATATATATACACATATACATTTTTAATGTTACATGTTTTTAAAGCTGTCATTTTATGTGGTCAGGGCTGCACGCTGAATCAAAATAAAACCTAAATCGCAATTTAGCTTACTGCGATTATGAAATTGCAAAGGATGTGAACTGCACAAGCACTGCGAGCTTGAATTTCTTATAACGTGCATTTGAAAGAGCAACAGGCGTCAAACATCTTCCTAAACTTGTAATGCAAAGCGTTTATAAACCTGTTGTCCAACAAAAGACATATAATAACGTTTTTACTCCAAACTCACTTCATAACATCAGTTGAGTGTTTGAAATAACTTCTTTTTGTACGCTGATATGGCTTCTTATCATAGAATAAGGCAGACAATATATTATTGCATAGTATTCTATAGAGTGATAGTCTATGTCGATTAGCATTGCATTATAAATATACTTCATTATGATGAAAATACCAGAGGCTTGAAGAACAATAGTAAAACACGTTTGTATTGTAATGTTTACTGCCTTGACCTCTGTGTTTCCACTGTAAGTGCCTTATTGTACGTCCCACGCTGCTAAAATATTGACACTACAATTTAGACAACAGTTCAAATGACACAAATATCGGTGTGGAAAAAAGTATATAAGTGCTTTAACAAAATGACAAGCCCAATGTTCTGGTTTCCCCATAGTAAGCACATTAATGTAAATAAGTCAAGCATTTTCTGTAATTGTATTTAA
The DNA here is from genome assembly GCF_964197995.2 of Scardinius erythrophthalmus. NCBI lineage: Eukaryota > Metazoa > Chordata > Actinopteri > Cypriniformes > Leuciscidae > Scardinius > Scardinius erythrophthalmus. The sequence continues at coordinate 10,996,222 of NC_138239.1, forward strand.
AAAATGTTCCCTAAACATCAGGCACATCAACCAGATCATCTGACCTCACTGGACTTCTGCACCAACAAAATGCGCTTTAAACATTCCATCATGACATTCTGCGAAGTCAGACTTTATAAGAACACCACCCTGATCTAAGTCTGAGTGAAAAATAAGAAAAAAAAAAAAACGAGTTAAAAGTTGCCCTCGTCGTCTCTCTCTTTCCAGAGCAGATTAATAAAACATCATACACAGCAGCTCCACTGCTAACTTACTTAGTCAGCGAAATGTAGCCCATCTCTCAATACTGAACACACACACACACGCATGCAAACAACGGAAAGATCACACAATAACAAAGCAAGCACACACAAAAATAAAAGAAATCATACTGCGAAGAAGCGAATGCTTTCAGTCCGTCTTTTAAAAATGTTCAAGTTCTCAGGGACGATCAAAGTAAAAAAATATATATATTCACAGTATAGACCACACTCGCATCTTAAAAAATGATTATGTGAATTATGATATGGGTGAATCCACTAAATGGGGGATTATAAAGCTGAAAAAAAAAACTAATTATGAATAACTGGAAACTTTCATTTGTTTAAACATACCAACAAACAAAATCATTTCATGCTGTTTTCTTTCATCAGTTTGACCAACTTATCCTTTTTAAAGTTAACTGTTATTAAAAAAGACATTTTTTCCCAATTTGTCTTGTTATATGACTGTCAGTAGGGGATGATCTTTTAAAAAAATCAACACTGTTACCATGATATTCTATATTTAAAAAGGGTATAGATATATCAGCATCAGATTGTCTTTATAAGCAGCACCTTTTAGTTTCATGACCTAGAGAGGTTTATAACGTCAACTTAAACTAAAACTTACCACCCTGTTACGTTTCTGAAGGGATAATTATTCATCAATGTATATTAAAACTAATCAGCTTAGCAATGCAATTTGGTAAATGCATTATTTGTCTGATAGAATGTTTCCACTTTAATCAAACTGCAAAACTACACATTTTATAAATTAATATATTTTTATTTTCTAGTTGCTCAAGATTTCTGGATGAAGTTTTCTAAAACATTTAGGAGGAGCAATATTAAGCCGATTAAATATTTTATTACTTTTCGTGACTTTTCCAGATGTGGAAATCACTGAAAAAAACTGATAAATTCCCTTATAACAAGATGAATTAGTCTTTACCGTGAGTTTTTCCATTTTAATTACTGTGAAATAATTCCAAAATTTTTCCCCCCAATGGCCTTTTTTTATATCTGTGAGATGGGATTGTCCACCATTATTAATATTTCATTTCCAAGTTAATAAATATTGAGGAGAGACTCATTCAGGAAGCCGCTGCACACATAGAGAGGAATCTCAGCACTCGTCTCTTTATATCCCTCCATCCTGCCACTCCTGTCATCTTCAGCTCTTACACTCATCTACATTTCATAAAAATCAAAAGACACAGATAGTTCATATTGAGAGAGACAGAATGACAAACAGAGATGGATAGAGACAGATGGTCAGTCAGGAAGAACAATGGGGAATGATGAAGGGATCTGAAGACTGAAGAAGAGAATGGGGGAGGTGTAGAAGGAGCGACTGAGGAAGAGTTGGATTAGGGAGGAGAGCGAGAGACTGTGGATGAGAAGAAAAGGCATCAGAGTAGATAAATGATGAACAAGATGAAGCATACATCCTGAGAGAGCGAGAAAGAAATATAGAGAAAAGACATCAAAGAATGAGAGATTTCGATTTACAGAGGTATGACGCAAACCCTTACATCCAAAACACACACACAAACACACACACGGCTATTCCCCTTGTGAACACTGGTAATTATCTTAAAGCCCACTGCTGATGACCCCTGTGCTTTCATTAGCACTTTTGCCTCATTTCTGCACATACTAGCACACACACACACACACACACACACACACACACACACACACACACACACACACACACACACACACAGAAACTAAACTGTTTACTCTCCTGCAAGACATTCATTAAGAGCAGAGCTGTCACTGTAACACATATGAAAACAAAATTTTGGAGTTCCTCTTGAGGGGATATTATGGCTTTAATATGAGTTAAGGTCTATGGGAAACATCTGTTATCAATTATGAAGAAAAAAAAAGAAAAAAAAACATTTCAACCTTTCCCTCTTTTTGCGAAAGCAAAGAATAAAACGCACATAAAGGACTTGCAATGGACTCCATTGCAATTATAACTCCATAGTAAGAGCATTTCTGTCTCACCTTTTTTGTTTGTCGAAAAAAAAAAAAGGTCACCAAAGTGAGTGCTTTTTGCTCCAATACTGCTGAAACTTGCATTAAAACGCACACAAAGAAAGAATAAAACGCACAAAGAAAGATTAAAACTTAACAAAAATGACCCAATGAAAATCAAACAACTTTTGTAGGCCATGTTTGCTTTAAAGCTAAATGCTAGTGTACTCATAAAAAGTCAATCACACTTTTAAAATTAACCGTTTTTCTTTTCTGGAACAAAATTGTTGTCTGGTTACCAAACAGTTTGGGAACCACATGAGGGGAGTAATTGACAGAATATTTTAGGTGAACTCTCGTCTCTAACTCATGGCCATGTCAAACTGTTTGTCCAATCACATGGTCTCTAGAATGAACATGTCCCTTCTCCTATTACCATCTACCTTATAGCAATAGCAAGTAGCAAACCATGGTTTAAGAGTCTGACAAACTAAAAGTTAGTGGCTACTCAGAAAAAAAGAAAAGGAAAAATATCTTTAATATCTTTCAACATAACTTCCTTTTTAATAGGAAACAAGGGCCTTTAAAACAGAGAAATGAGTTGGAGAAGTGGCCTAGCCAGACGTGCTAATTCAGGATATTTCATGGCTTCCTATGCACTCTCGACTACTTCTAAAAATAAAAGTGGCAAAATCCCAAAAATATAAAAGGCACCAGCCTTGAATCACCCTCAGAGTGACGGGGTGCAAAGCTTCTCATTAGTTCTCATAAAAAACATCATACTCCGATCTTTTCTCGATTAAAGCGGTAGTTCACCCAAAAAATTTAATTCTGTCATCATTTACTCACACATTTACATGTCGTTTCAAAGTCATAAGACTTCTGTTCATCTTCAAAATAAAAATTAAGATATTTTTAATGAAACCTGAGAGATTTCTGTCCTGAGAGATTGGAAAGTCCATGTAAACACAAAATTTGACACCTCAAGTTTATAAAGATATTGTAAAAGCAATCCATATTAACGGAGCGGTTTGATGTGCTCTATGTATGCGTGTTGATTAAAAGCCTAAATTAACTTGGTTTATCATATAAAGTATTCCTGTCTCTTCAGAAGACTTGGAAATAACTTGATTTGCTTAATTCACTTCATAAGGATTACTTTTACTATATATTTATGAACTTTTTGAATTGTTGAACATTTTGGGTGAATAGACTTTTGACAGAAATCATTAAATATACCTACATTTCTGTTTCAAAGATGAATGGAAGGCTTATAAGTTTGGCACAACATGAGGTTGAGTAAATGGGTTGAACCAACCCTCTTTCATGGAAACTATGTACAAACCTTAATTAAACAATTTAATAAACAATTAAAAAGGAATTTATACTTGTGTATTACACTGTACCCACATTGGACCAGCATTTTATAAAATGGAAGATAAAATTATCTTCGAGCGCCATCGTTTTGCGAGATGTGGGAATTCCTTCGGCGCAACTCTGACAGTGCATTATGGGTATTCTCCAGCCTAGTGTTTCTCAACTGGTGGGTAGCAAGACCGTTTTGAGTGGGTCGTGGACTGTGCAGTCAAAGAAACAAACGTAAAATTCAGTTTTTTCAGATGCAAGACTTTTATTTTGATGTTGACACTTCTGTCAGACGCAATTTAAGTAAAGAGTGCCTGTGAAAAACACATTGTCCCGATTCAGTATCTGCGGTCAGATGAGATGTTGTCAGGCTATATGTCGAACGTTATTTTTGTAACTTGTTATGACATAAAAAGTCTCTCACCTCAAAAAAAGCGAATGTTCCTGTCCTGTCAGACATTATACTGTTCTCATAGCGTGCACTCTTTATTTGCATGTCCAAATGCGTTGTCGTGCGCTGTATAGTATCAATTCATTCTAAATAAAATTGCAAAAGAAATTAGTTATGTTGTCTATTATTAAGTCATGGAAGTACCAATACATTACATAACTGGTACGTCATGTGTAAACTGGAAAGACTTTTGGATGCAGCTATGTTTATTCAATTCATCAGGAGCAGTTGCCATATGTTTCATTAACAGTTCATGTTAGTATTATGTATTTACCGTGGTAACTGTAGTTTCAGTAACCCCAAAATGCCACTAATTTTGTATATTTTTACTGTAGTGGCTCATGCCAACTTACTAACTTTATTGTATTAACAAAAACTAGTTTACTAACTGCGGTGCATTATGGGATTTAATAAGTACACTTGATAACGTCCACTATGGTTTCGGACACCAAATGTCTGTCCCCTCAAATAATGCCCTATTAAAGGTTTAGGGGCTGATTTCAAACACAGCCCAAGACAAAAAGAACTTCCTGTAGGCCTCATGTTGCAGACTAATTTGTAAAAATCATTTTTGGGGACTGTGACAGCAGGACTGTCCTTCACTAGACTGACACTGCAGATGAAGACAGTCTGCTCCAAAATGTGAGAGCTGTAATCCCACAATCCAGCTCTGCATCCGAATCAGAAGCTTAATCTGCTGCAGAACGACTCGCTGGGTCTCGCACACCACACTGACTTAAAGGTGCTCTTTTCATTCACCTTGTGGATTGGTGTGTTTTGTGAATCAATGAAAGTGTGATTGCATCTGATATGTCCAGGTAGTTGGGATCACCCATGATAAACAGGAAGATCTCAAGCATGACTAATGATCCAAAGCTGCCCGTCTACAATCACAAGAAAGACACAAAATTAAGCAAAGCAGAGAGACGGAGAGATAGCATGGATTAAGAAGATAGAGTTGACAGAAGTTGAGTTCTCCGCTCCTGCAGGAGTTTGAGAATCCCTCTCACCAAAACGCATCAGTGCTAAGATCATATCAGAGATTTCATTATGTTATACTACCAAGTTTTTTTTCAAAGTAGGTTCACTTCAACCAATAGACACAAACTGACACTTTAGACCAGTTAGACTTGTTTCATTATTAGAGAAAGAATTCAATCAATAGAATATATTATTATTATTATCATCTTTCACCAATTTTTCATTATAATACAGAATCACCACTCTGAAGCAAACCAAGCATCAATGCTTTAATTAGCATTTGTTGTTAAATCAAAACAAATTGCACTGCTTTTGGTTATTTGAGAGCAGTCTGAAGTTATTGTAGTACGGTTGCGCAAACTTAAAGACGTCTCATTCTACATACGCACCGAGAGCCTGGATTCATTTCACCTTTAATAGCATTAAAGAGAAACAAAAGCCTGATATGAAAAATGCAATTTTTAAGAGATGCCATATGAAAGCCTTATTGCAGTTTAATAAGTCTTGATGTTCTGTAATACTTTCCGTATTTCTGCATATTAAAGAGGCTGAAACTGTACTGCAATATGACCCGAGAAATATGAAGATTATGACGGTATTGCGGGATCCTTGGGATTCACACCCCAATAATTAATAATAATAATGGTGGTGGTGGTAGCAAAATGTTTGCAGTTTCAATTCCAAGTAGGTGTGTGACCTACTCTTTATTCACATTGAATGGTTTTTGGAAAGATCTGTGCTTTCTACTCATCAAAGAACGCAGAAAGAAACTTCCCACCTTGCCTTTCTCAGGACAGGCACTGCACTCACAGAACTCTGAAGCAATGCCGACACAGAAACACATCACATATGCTCTGAAACACACACTCCAACAGTTTACAAAAACGTAAAGAGCAGCATGTCCATTTGATCAGCGGTGCATTCCGGGGGTTCCTTTAGCCGTAGGTGAAGGGGGTCTGTGATTAATGTCTGTATTCTATTATCTAAGCCGCTGCAGTCACACTGTGTCCAGATAAGGCTCGAGTTAAATTATTCATCCAGACACGAGCCAACAGAACACAGGCACATTCAGATGGGAAGGCATGTTTAAGAGAAGAGATCATTACTGAGACACTTTGGCAGATTCTCTCTCTCACACAGTCTGTTTCCACCATATGGGCCTCTTGTACTGTTACTGATACAGTTTCTACCTCACTGTGAGAAGTGTTCCCGGAATATAACCAAGCTGTTCAGGCATCAACAATAAGGATTTTTTTTCTGCTGGCCCAATCGATTTGTCAATAAGCGTTCAATTTTTTTTTATATAATTTACATTTAAAAGTAAATAAATAAATAAAATAGTAAAAAAAATATATATATATATATATTTTTTTATTAACAACATTTTATTTACTTTTTATTTAGTTTAATATTATTTCATTCACTTTTTAAATATTAGACTAACAAGGACTAGTCATATTGTTGCCCTATTGTTGGTTTGATTGCTTCTATTGCTCTCCTCACTTGTAAATTGCTTTGGATTAAACGTACAGTATGTAATTTTTTTCAGCGCTAGGGGTCGCTAACCTCTTACAATAACAAAGGCGTAGTTTGATGACGCAACATTTGCTAAGAATTATGGATCTTGTCGTCAACGTCAAGCCGACCGATTTAATAATGTTTATGGATGAGTAAATACATCAATGTTTTTATCATGACTGTGATATGAAGCAGGTCGGGATTGCTAAGAGACAGCTATCAGCTCCACACGCGACGCAAGTCCCGCGGATATAAAAGGAATATGGACATTTCATTCAACCGAACTACACGCAAGTGCAGAATTACTACTCACAGGTCAGTTTATTAGACAAATTAAACTTGTGAGGTAACGCAGCGCTGTTTCACTTGGTCTAACATTACACTATCACACTAAACTGCATTTGAATGTGTTGAAATTAATGTGTTAGTTTGTCTGTATGAGACTAGCAGTAAGCTAGATCAACATTAGAATAACATACTTAAAAACTTAAAACTTAAACAACTTAAACTTAAAAAAATATATAACATAGATATTGTGATTTTTGCTATTTTTAAAGCAAAAAAATTACATATTGTACCTTTAAGTCTTAATTTTACATGATCTTAAAGGGGTCCTATTATGCTTTTTCCCTTTTTCAACTTTAGTTAGTGTGTAATGTTGCTGTTAGAGCATAAAAAATATCTGCAAGGTTACAAATATCAAAGTCCATTTCAAAGGGAGATATTCACAAAGAAAATTGGTGTCCTTAAAGGTTGGATTTTTCCTCATTTTTTAAATTAAGGCATTAAGATCAATTTCCAAAAGGTGATTTTTTATTCCTCTTTTTAGGCAACTTTAGCATGGGTGTCCATACGTATTCACATCACTGTATATAAAGCACAGAAACACTATTATCATTTCTTCTTGCCTGTTGCCATGTTTGTGTACTCCAAAGTCACATTTGACCATGAGAGATTTTGCGAGATTTCCCGTGTTCACAGTTGGGAATCTCGTTGTTTGTGAATGGAATCTGTTAGTGTGTGGTGTGCTGTCTTGGCACTCCACATGCTATAGAAACAAAACTGTTAAATCTATGATGTTTTATTGTCATGTTTGCGGTCTCTCACATTTTGAAAATCTGATAAAATTGAAAAAATCTTTTAGTTTGTGAAAGCCTTAAGCAGTTTATACAACTGGCCAGAGGTTCTAAACGAGCTGATAAACGGATAGCCTTTTTCAGTCTAACAAATAATATGGGCATGTATGGCTGTGATATAAGATATGCAAATAGAAAGGCATAATAAACAGCTTAGAGAGCTGGAGCTAAACATTTTGACGCGCTTTTTATGGCGATTAAACGGAAAACAATACGAACCGTGTCAGGCATTGCTCCATGGGGCTGGTGCGGTGAGAATAGCTCCCTGAATACAAACACGTGTACACGTTCACATCACCAACATGCTCACAAACATGAAAATAATCCCCCCCCCCCCAAAAAAATCACCCAGCATTATTAAGGAACGATAAAAACTACACAATTAAACCACGTTTGCTCACACAATCACAAAGCCATTACAAAGCCATGTTCTCAATCAATTCCACAAACACACAGGCTTTCTCCTATGTATTCAGAGTTGTATGTGTCTAGCGTTGGACAGAAGTGTGTTTGGAGTGCCGTTGACAGTGGAGGGGTGTAATGAGAGTAATGATTAAAGGCCGATTAAAACTGCATGAGGATTATCATGCTCATTTTCAGCCTCTGCTGTGCTAACTATCAAAGTGCTGTATTTCAGCCACTGCGCTAGAATATCCTGCAGCATGCATTCGTTTTATACATATTCCTATACGTGGTATTTAAATCATTGATTTTTAATTGGTACACAACACTGCTTTGTGTTTGTGTGTGTGTGTGTCGTGATCTGGGCTGGTCTCTGAACTCTAATGGTGGAGCATGATAAATATATGACCAGCCATGAACCCCTTCAGAGGACCATTTAATCAGCAGTCAGGAGGCCAGCGTGAAAAATCCACCATTTCAAGGCCAGCACTCAGGGCATCATGGGACAGAGGAGGGCAAAGGTCATTTCTTGATCATTAAGAGCTGAAAGAGGCACGAGTTTGCTGAAATAAAAGTCATAATCGGAAGTGAATTATATCTTGTTAGGCACTTAGGCTGATATACTGTCATACTGAAATGGATCTCAGGAGCATTTGAGCATATAAATATCTTATGAATAAGCAAAATCCGTTTCTCATTTACATAGATGTTTATAGAAGACAAACTATTTTTAGCAGATGCGCTCATATTGAAACAACTTTACAGTGTTTTCTTAAACGTGTAATTGGACCACTCAATATTTCACTATAGCAAATACTAAAAAGAATATGAATAATGAATTATCATCAGGGCTGAGCATTATCCAACAAAACAAAAAAACTCGTATATTGTGTGTATATTTCAGACCTTTGGTATTAAAAGAGAAAAGCCATTATAATTCAATAATACAGCAAAAAAAAAAAATAGTAAAATGAATAAAAAAAAAAATTCAAAATAATAAGAATTACATTTAATTTAAACACACACGCACACACAAATAAGTTTATCTTTACTCTGAAAAATGCCACAACGAAACTTTATGGAACATGGACATAAATCAAGGTCTATTAGCACTTCTGCTAATGGACATTAGACATCCTTTAAATTATAATATAAGAAAGAGAATTAAAAGATTTCAGATTTTACTTAAAACAAATGAAACGTGGATGCCTGACGTCAGCAAACAGGCCAGTCTGGTTCTATGAGGGTCATATACACTGTGTGTAAAACACACAATATACCATCTGCAATGAGTTCACACACTCTCCACACACTCTGAGTGTAAGTGGGAAGTGAAGCATAGGCTAGACGGCATGGTATAAATGTCCTGCTGGATCATATTTCCCACTGCTCCAAATCCCCAGCAGGACACAGACACAGAGCCAACACGTTCATGAGCCATTACACATTTATGAATGAAGCTTGTGGTGTGGTAATAGAGGCAGGCCTCTGAGCCAACACACTGCGAGAGGACAGGAGAGCTGTCAGTCACTATAGATCAACCAATAGCAGAGCAGATCTCAGACAGGTGACCTTCTTGAGAAAAAAAGTCTTTAATAAATCATGTGTAATGAAACAATGTTAAAACCATTTTGGAAATTATAGGCTACACTGTTCATTTTGTATGTAATTAGGTGCAAAAAAAAAATACATAAAAGAATAATTGGTCTTTTTGCGGAAACATGCTCACATGCACAATTGTTCTTTATTTTGGCTCTTAACATTAAACACAGCCAAATAAAGAATCATTTGGCATGCAAGTATGTTTTATGGAAAATAAGAGCCAGAATAAACTATTCTCATGTTAGAATGTTTATGTTTAAGTATGCTGATGCAAAATTATTCAAATTATTATCAAGAAAGAAATGCTTGCATGCAAGATTATTCTTTATTTTAGCGCTTACTTGACATACAAACACGCATGAATGCAAAATTATGTAAAAAAAGAGCCAAATAATTTGACATGTCAGCATGTTTTATGGAAAATAAAAAAGACATGCTTTTGTGCAAAATAACTTTTTGCTTTTTATTTGTCAAAAATGTACTTGTTTGCATAATCATGTGAAGAAAAAAAAATTAATTGTATATGCACGCATGTCTTTGTAATATAAGAGCCAGAATAAAAATATGTTTGCATGTCAGAATGTCTTTACTCTTTATGTAAAACATTTGCAAAAATAATGAATAATTTGTAATAATACCCAAGCAAGCAAGCATATATGTAAAATAATAGCCAAAATAACTTTGCATGAAAGAGTGTCTTAATGTAAAATAAAAGCCATAAAGAATCATTTATCTTAAAAATGAGCATCCTAACGTTTAACTGTAAATCTGTGAGTAGTACTTGCATAGAGGACCTTCCATTTCAATTCTGTCTGTTCTAGTTGGACTAAGTGGACCCCTAAGGCGTTTCAAAGAATACATCATTGCCATGGGGTTACACTATAGCCGAGACTTACATTAAGTATATCTCAGTACAAGCTATGGCTCTCTAAACGGCAGAGAGATGCTTCAAAGATAATCCGCTTCAAAAAGAAATTCTTGTGCCCATGCTGAGAGATCTGAGCTCTAAACATATGCAGATAACAACTGCAGTGGATTTATCATGAGCATGCAATTTCATCTCGCCCACATCTGGACAGAAATCCCTCGATGGAATAGATTAATAATCCGCTAAACTGAAGATACCTTCAGCATGCAGTTACCAGAAAGAGAACTGCTTTCGATGGGTCTCTCTGGTTGCGCCGTATGACAGCTTGGTCACCAGATACATGTAAAAGGTTGCCCGTGAGCATGCAGCTTAGTGCTTTTTATGCCAAAATGCCTCAGGAATGATATAGTATTAAGTCACTGTAGGTCCAAAGTCTTTCAACATCCTAATTAACTTTGAAAAAACGACAGTGATCTTTAAAAATACGCACCCATATGCTTCTATAGTGACGACTAACCTAGAATACCATAAATGTATGTACATGTATACATCATTCTGAAGTCATTTGTCCTCTACATCCCCAAAGGGCAACTACAGTCAGAAAACAAGGAGCATAAATCCACAAAAATGTCATCCATGTCGCCATGGAAAGGAGTATTCGCATAAACCACTACATAAAAGCCGCACATTTGCCTTTAGCTTTGATTTGATATCTAGCATACGTGCCGTTTTGAGAACACTGACCAGAATGCTTTGTTATCTGTGTTCTCCGGGGCTGATCTTGTCTGAATTTTTAACACCTGTGAAATGATGCCCCTGTAATTCAATACTGATAGCTTCGAAACGATACCTGGGGACTGACATCTGAACTATCTTTCATTAAGGCTTATTAATGGCAACTGTTGACGTAGAGCTGAGATTAGATCTGGGCAGAGGCCAATGTCTTTCAAATACAAGGTCCTCTATTGCCTTTAAGTCTGGCACATGAGTTCCCAATTGCTATTCAAGTGTCTGCTCCCTCACCACTGGAGGGTTTCTGGAGGTGTTAAAGGGACTTGAAGTGTAAACTTTTGGAGAGCTGTTTGAGTGTTAGCACAAAGATACCCTTCACAAGGGTGCTAACATGCTCTGACACCACAATGGCCTTGAGGAACTACATCTGAAGGTGGATCTCAAGACAGGAGCAGCTTACTGGTGACTAGAGATGTAAAAAAATGCAACAATTTGATAATAAAAAATTCAATACAACGATTACGGTACTTAAATGACTGCATAACAGAGTGTTATGACTATAATAGAGTGCTGCAGGGACAACATTTTTGTATGCCAACCTGGAAGTTAGCATCACCCTGGACTGGTTCCCTCGACATAAAGCCAGATTTTTTCCATTGACTTTTGGACAACTACAGAAAATAAGCTCTGTGCTGCCAACAAAAGTTTATGATACTTGCATGTCTTCTTGATCTTCACAAATGAATACAACTTTTAGTCATTTTGAAGCCTTAATGCAATCGCCAGAAGTACAAATCTAAAGTTAGGCTATAAAGAACTACTCCACGATCGCATGACTTCAACTCCCCCACTGAGCTTCTGACAACTCTTTGTCTTTATTTAAAATCTACAAGTTAGAAAGTATGAGTTAGAATGGTTTGCAAGAGTACGAAGGCTGTAAAAGCCGACTAGTGAGTAGATGAGTTTATCTGTTTGGCATGATGATGTCCTCAATGGCCTCTGTAGTCCCATTTCGACACTCCTTTTTCAAAACATCTAAAGCTTAAATAAATCACAAGGGTGTAATCCTGATGTATTTTATTGTCAGAATAAAATGTGAAAATATCTTAAGCTTGTGTTAACCACGGATCTAATTTCAAAGCATAAAAGTTATGCTAACTAATTTCTGGGTTTTAGGATTCATTTCTGTGGCAGACTATAAAACCCAATGTGTTGTATCAATATAACGCCAAGGTGGCGCTCTCTAAATCGAAACTTCAGTTTAATGGTAAAATATCTGGCCAAGTAAACCAAAGTTACGTAGCCCCACACACAACACAAGGGGGAAACTCTTATTCATTCGCTCTCTCGTTTTAGGTAAATCGTGGCCACATTGTACCAATTCGTTCCTTCGTTTTAGTCAAATCGTGGCTACGATTTAGCTTAGTTAAAATCAGATAATGAAGTAAGTCATGGTTGCGAATTCTAAATTCTTGGCCATGATATCTTGTATTTCTTCCCTGCATGTCATGTGTGGGGCCGGCATGCTTGGCCATATATTTAACGGCTAAGCTGATGGTTTGGTTTAGAGAGTGCCACCTTGTGGTTGTATTGTTGTAACACTTTGGGTATTATTATAGTAATTAAGAATTCTTAATTTGTGGCAACAATATCTAGGCTATTTTTGTATCTATACAATGACAGGCATGTACCTGACTTAAGTTTATTCGCTGAAGTACGACAGCTGTTCAGAGGGAGGAGCCCTGCCCACACGGGAGGATCACTCCGAACACCTCAGAGACAAGTCCTGACAGCATCCACAGCCGTGAATGTAACTCTGATGCTGGCACCTTTGAATTGAAAGATGAGAGCTGGAGAGGAAATGATCTAAAAGCTTGGGATTTTTCTCTATGTGTTATTTCATGTATCCGATATCAAAAAGCAACCAACGACTTACCGATAGATGTGTCTAACCCTCCATAGCATGCACAACTACAGCTCAAGCAATCAGAATGAAAAACGCTTGGTTGAGCAAACCTGATGAATGCAGTAAATATATGGCGTTTACAACACGTTAAATTTGGTCCAAAATCACAATCCCCTTCAGGAGGCGGTTTGTAAGATACACAAATATTTTACCATTCTAGAAAAACCAAAAGCAACACAATCCCAAAAATTGAAGCCTTTGAGCTCAGCATTCAACCAAAACCTTGAGACTCATGAGAATTCTGCATTTGTCCTTTATATGCATTCATTATTTCCCTTTCTCCCCCAAAATGTTCCAGGCTATGAATGTTATATGTAAAACAATCATAATACCAGACATCATTCGGAACAATGATAACGTTCTGGAAACCACTCGGATATCAAAGCATGTCTCGACTGCCACCCCAAAAATAAACACCAAAACAAATCAACTTTGAATAGCACAAAATCAATGGTTTCTAATTTAAATTATTTTTGAATCCCATTTTAATGCATCAGTTTGGAGACCTATTAATTTGGAAGTCCCTGTTATGTTTCTATCATACCAATTTAAAACATCTAAAACAAGGGGTCAAAAGGTTTTTGCCCTGTCAATGCACAACTGTCTAGAAATGGCGATGTGTCACTCGCTCACTATTAAGTATGCACGTTTCGTATTTCTTTGTGTTTGGTCCCTTTTTCGTCTCACTCTAAGGCATCCATACTCGCTCTTGCTCCCTTCCTACCTCCTTTACACACACACACACAGAGCTCCTCATCAATAAGCGTGCGCTTCCATGAAATGCCCCTACACAGTGCAGGCATGCTAACCAATCTCCTAGAAGGGTTTGCCGTGACTGCGACTAATGATGGACTAGATCAGCTGATGTTAGTATAAGAGAAAGGGGAAAAGGGGGGTGCTTATAATGTCCTCAGGAAAATCCCTCTCACCTTTTCAAATATGTTTCTGTTACGGCTCCACATAGCTGAGAAAAACGTTGCGACAAGCACAAATATGAGGCTGACAGCACTTCAGCACCAAAAAACAGTGGACAGCACCCTCAGCCAGAAGTCATGCTTATACAGGGGTGCATGTGTGTGTGTGTGTGTGTGTGTGTGTGTGTGTGTGTGTGTGTGTGGTGGGGGAGGGGGATTCCCACACTGTTTTATGCCATTCCCCCTCGCAACAAGCTCAAAGACTCGTGCTCACAGAATGGGCTTGCGGAAGCACGCCGAAAAGAATGTCATGAACATGTGACACACTGCAAAGTCATTGACATTTGCATTCAGTCAGTGTGTGCATTTCATCACTTGTGATCCAAGTCCAATTTATTTCCATGAATCGGTTCCTTTAAGCAGTTTGTTACAAAGAAGCAGTTAAAAAAATGATTCAGCGATTCTTTTACATCATCATGTGATCCGTGACATAACTGTGTGGTATTACATCCTCTAAAATGTTCCAATAGAACCATGCAGCCACATAGTTGGATAAAACTGCCATTAAGTTAGTGTTATTAATAAGGGTGATTTTAATAACTCTTAACTTAATGTGATCATATTTATTGTTGTTCGCCAAATTTTCAGGACTAAATCCAATTATTTTATCTGGAATCAACAGGAATTTCACACAAGGGCAAAAGATTTCCTCACACAGATTTCACAATGGGTTCAAGTTGGTCACACAAGTTTGCAGTGTGGACCAATAGTGAGCGATTGCTACACTATATATTGACAATAGATCACACAAGCAAAATTTCGCAGAAATGTCACTAATGGGACTGCTTAATCATGCATGTTGACAAAAAGTACATATAATTAAGTTTTAATTTATTTACGAAACACTGGACATTATTTACGAGTGGGAAAAACTGTTCTCGAATCAATGAGTCGCTAATACAATCGATCAATTCGACTCGTTAATGAACGAGTTCCATACGACTAATTGTGAACAAGTTCATTGTAAAGATCTCTGACTCAAAAAAAAAAAAAAACATTCGTTCACGAATCGGACATCGCTATTCATCACTCATCACTTATTCCCTCCTGCTCCCGAGGGAAAGCAACGGCAGCGATATTTAACAGGAAGGCGGCTGCTTCGTTCCCCTGTTTTTAGCCAAAATTGGGGTGGCGATCAATGCAAACGATTCACATGCATACACGAGAATAGGCTACTACTTAATCGCGCGCATAGTAAAAGCCATTATCGTTAACCCTGAAAGTCGTGTTTCAGGTGCATTTCTAAGTGGATCTATCTATTGCACGAGACGCTGTATATATTTAGATATCACCGTGCATGTGTACAAATAAAGACTCGAAGCAAACCCGAAGCTGAGATGCTGCTGTGCAGAAATCCATGAGGAAGGAAAAAAAAAAAAAACACACTGCGTGACCAACTCCAAATACCAACTCGTATCTACATAACAGCACTATTCAGCAGCCACACACGTTAATATGACCATAAACAGACATATGGCATCGATCGGAAGGTTCATTCACAGATATAGGAGGGTTTTCCAGCTATCTGCTTTATGTTATTTGGATGTCTTGCGTACAAGCTATGAATAATTCATCACACAAACTGTTGTCTTGACACTGAGCTGTGCTGCATGACAGACCAAAGGCAGATCTCACAGAGCCGGATACGTTATAGCATATGTGTATAAATGAATACGATAATATATAGATAAATAAACGCACAGCTTTTTACAAATGAGCCGAGAAACGCGAGCGATAGATGGGCAGAACTCGCTGATAGGAATCACCACCAACACGACTATCAACAGCGGGCAACAGCGTGAACGGACACACCAGCACGAGCGACGAGGCGTAAAAGGAGCTAGTGTCATTTCGTATTTACCTGTCAATATTCCAACTCGGATTTGGTGGTCGTGGTTGGTTAAAATCATCCCGTCCGACGCCATGTTTAGCAGCGCTCTCGCCCGCACTGACAAGCCTGAGCAGAGCCGAGAGACGAGCGCATCGAACTCGGGGGGAGGAGTCAGGTGAGAGCAACCGAACCCTGAGCACAACACTGTAGATTTGGCAAAGTTGCTGGTGTTGGTGTACAATAATATAGGCTACAGTTTACTCTCAAGTCGCTTTTTTTTTCTTCTGAATGTTAGAGAAATGACTGGGGATTGATGCCCTATATAGGCTAACTGGTGTTTTAAGCCTAACGTTACTCCTCCATGAATATGAGATGAAGACCGGAGTGTAGCCTAATAGATTTTGTATAACGTAACGCTATTATTTTAAAAGTCTGCAAGAAACAGAAGATGCTATAGTCTTTTCTTCCCTATTGTGACTTATATATCCGAGTGAAACGGAGAAATGGCTTATTGAAGAAGTAAATGTAAAGTGGGACTTTCTCATGTGATTGACAGGTTGTCCTGCCCTCCCGCCAGTAAACACGTCATCAGAGAAGAGATGTCAATTAGTGTGTGTGTGTACAATAAATATAATTTTGGCATACTTTTAAATTCTAAATAATTGTATTCCATCCTCTTGCACCGCATGAATTTCATTTTATATTCAAAATGGTAAACGGGAAATAAAAGGGAATCGTCAATGTATATAGCCTATCAATGAATATATCTCAAACTACTTTAGTTTAAAAATTGTTTAAATGTTCATTGTTGTTGTCCTGAAAATGTTTATACCCAGCAATAATACAGTATTTGGCAAAAAGCCTAATAGCTTGACATGTTTCAAATATGTGTTTCATAGTTCGTGAAAAATTATTTAAATGTATGATTTGTATATACAATGATTTATTAGTGTGTATTCTTTGGATGCTTTTTGTATGGGTTCACAGTGAGTGGAAAAAGCACATTTGTGCCTTTTTATCTACATTTTATTTGTTTGAGCTTGAAGGGGCAAGATAAGGAGTAGGCCTATCCCAGCAATATGTCAGTTGCAAAGATTTACAACTCAATTGTTCTGTGGCCTTTGGCATTTGAAAGTTTCAGTAATACCTCACATATTTAGTTTAGTTTAGTTTAGAAACCTTTTATTATTTATACCCCTTAGCGATAATTTGTTCTGCATCGTGGAAGTTTACCATCACAAGAAAAACACATTCACAACATCAATAATACTTTAAAATACAGGAAAAATATATCTAACCTTTCCTATTTAAATTGAGGAAATTTATAGCACATGGTACAAACGAAAATTAATGTATAATTTTAATTAATTAATTAATTAATCCTATCATAGACAAATTATGTAATTACTGCAAATGATTAAATAAACAGACCCAATGGAACTCCGCAGAAAGATAAGTAGATTTGCATGGAACTGATAAACTTGAGTCATACATGAGTATTTGGTTAGTACATGTTTTGGCTAATTTGATTATGCTTTCTGCTACTAATGGGAATGTAGTAGTGAACTAGTGTGTGGAAATGCTGAAAATTGTATGCAAAAACTGAGAATCTGATCAGTGCTACAGACGTTTAGAGTAGGACTAAGGGATCATTAACATGATATGGATTCCTTGAGGTTCACTTATAATGTTAATAAAGTTTTTTATGTGGGAAAAACGATTATTTTCAACCTACATTCTGACTCTCTGTCTGAAAAGATTAGTTTTTAAGGGGCGGCTCCTTTAAAGGGATAGTTCACCCAAAAGTTATTCCAAACCAGTATGAACTTCTTCTGCTGAACACAAATGTAGATATTTAGAATAAGAATATGGGTAACCAGTTGATGGGCCCCATTGACTTCCATAGTATATATTTTTTTTCCCACACTATGGAAGTCAAGAGGGCCTATCAACCGTTTGGCAACCGACGTTCAGCAGAAGAAAGAACTGCATACAGATTTTGAACAACTTAAGGGTGAGTAAATGATGACAGAATTTTATTTTTTGGGTGAACCATCCCTTTAAGTCTTGTCAGTAAATGGCCACTGTTATGATTGGCTAACATCTTTGCATAGGAAACAGTATCACTATTGCACATGAGTAAGTGTTTTGAAAACATTTTCCTTATAAAACTGTCATTTAAAGACAAAGCATTATGAAATCATTTACTTACGGGTTGTGAGCTGCTGTCAATAGAGCTGACTGCTTCATCTTTCAACAAAAGTTTTTATGCGAACTCTCCATTTTAAAGGGGTGGTATCTTTTTACAAGATGTAAAAAAAGTCTTTGATGTCCCCAGTGTGTATGTTAAGTTTTAGCTCAAAATACGGTTACCCCACAGATCATTTTTATATCATGTTAAAATTGTCCCTTTTTGCGAGTGAGCAAAAAACGCGTTTTGTGTGTGTCCCTTTAAATGCAAATGAGCTGCTGCTCCCTGCACAGAGGGCGGAGCTTCAAGAGCTTGTGTGTTAGCAAATCCTATTACCTCTTCTCAACATGGACTCACCCCCTTTGTTGCGTGTTCCCGGAGGCAGGGTTTATGTAAATTTTACGGTTAGTGATGTCACTAACCCAATAGGAAGCTTGTGTAGTCCCTACCAGCCGTTTGTTGTAGTCCTTAAAAAATGATTTTTTTAAAAGCATATATCTACCTTTGCTTTGAACTTTGAGCATCATAACTTTGCAGATTTTGTTTATGCTCAAACAGTAACATTACACACTAACTAAAGTTAAAAACGTGAAATCATAATCAACCACCCCTTTAAGCTTGATTAAACAAATGTTTTGTTTATAATGAGGACGGCGTTTTAAGCTATGAAACTTACAGGATGTTTTAATGGTACAAAGATCTTATATGTCAAAAGATCAAGGCAAATTAAATTTTTCATGTCATGACCCCTTTAAATCTAAAACTTCTCTGGTTAAATGTTACTCTGGTACATTATGCATTATGAATCCCATTTAAAAACTCCAAATATTTTACTGTTTGTATGTCATTCCCTTTTCTCCCTTCCAGCACATAATGACATGGTGGTCAATCACCTTTAGCATCCCTCTAGAGATCATTTATTAAAAAAAATATTCAGGTTCAGTATAAGTTAAGCACAATCAACAACATTTATAATTTTGATTACCACAAAAACTTTTTTCAAATGGTCCCTTTTAGATTTAAAACACAGACACACTTACAATGGAAGTGAATGAGGCCAATTTGTAAATGTCTCAGTAGCCAAGATCACTATATGCGTGATTTTCACATGAAAAAAATCACTTACTAACCTGTCCTGTGTGAAGTTTCTTCGTTGTCATGACAATGCAACTCCATAAACCCTAAATTATTATACAAATTATGATTTAAACAGCTTTACAGCTTAGATAATACACACGTTTTAAGATAAGAATTAATGGAAGTGCTTTTATAATATTATAAGCTTCACATTTCTGCTTTTAAATCCTTGAAAAATTTACCCCATTCACTTTCATTGTAAGCTTCAATATTTGCTTCTCTCTTTTTTTAGAAAAGAAGGGAGTCTAAATTAATTTAGTATTGGTTCACAAATGCTGCTGATTTTACTTAACTTGAACTGAGCCTGGAATATTCCTTTAAGGGTTGATGTTTAGCGATGATATTATTGGAGTGTCAGAGCGGGATGGATCCAAGGGAGTTGGTACCTGTATCAGAAATTAATTACACACTTTATTGCATCACAGAATCACAAGCTTAGATCTGGCACTAAGGTGCAAACCTCTAGAAGAAGCACTCCAGCTTTATTAACATGTGCACAAGAGCATTGTGCGGGAAAAAAATAGGGAAGGCTGTGGGGAAGCTTGGGTCTTGTCCATTAATAGACATGAATGTTTGCAATGGTGTTATTAGAAGAAACCATTTTCTGCTGTTGCAAGGATCATAGGGAGATTTTCAGGCAAGCACAGCTAAATCTAGATCAGCGCTCACCATGTAAGCCCAGGATGTCAGACTTTACTGGAGTTGAGTGAAAAGTCAGCACGTCAGCGCAGGCCTCCTAGGAGGACAACGGCTTTCTGCAGGTCATTATTTAAGCATTCTTATTAGGCAACAAGCTCAAGCCAACAAAATGAGCCGCTGTTTTCTGCTGGCAGAGCACAAAAAACACAGCATAGAAATCACAATCTATCCTCACATCTCAAAAATACATGCAAACACATTTGACAGCATTCAACATGGGGTTGCACACTCCCAAACGAAGTGTGCTCTATAGAATTCTATGGTGCAAATGACACTGATGTAAATTACAGTTTGAACATTTTTGGAGTAAAAAAAAATATTTTGTCTTCATAGGGGCAATTTCACACTGTTTGAATAAGCAGCTTGGTTAAATTAGATATTTTATACATTGATAATTACCTTGAAATTGATATTTACCTTGATTAAGGTCATCAATTTAATCTCAAGCTCTTCACTGACTTGTTAAACAAGTGCAAAAAAAACTTTATTAGGGACAAAATGGACAAATATTGTATATATTTCAAGTTTGGAAGTCTGGATAAACAACACATAAACAATACAAAAAACTATTTATACATGAGGCATTTCAAAAGTAGCAAGAGATGAAATTTAGATAAAAAAAAATGTTGTGAAGAAAGATGAAACCTGCTAATTGATAATAATTTAAAATAAATAGCAACTCCTTGGATGTAAAACAAGTGTCAAAAGTTGAAGAAACACCCATGTAAATATGTTTTATGTCTCTGACATCACTTTCAGGATCTTTCAGTGTCTTCATGTATGACCCTCCTCTGCTTTACAGAATGTGTGTGCATTACTATAGTAACACAGGAAGGCCTTTCACTAGAGCTGACAGGAACATTTCCAGCTGTTGGCACTCTGTGAGGAAAGCCTTAGCACTCTTAGATGAGACGGCTCTCCAGTTCACACATACTGTATGCAGGCAGAATTTTAACCAACCTGAATTCCAAGTAGGCACTAGCCTGTGAACCCGCTCCACTCGCCCATTCGCTCACCTACCCCATCCTCTCAATCTCTCTGTCTTCCTCACCAATGTCTTTTCAGACATTGAAAAAATAATTAAATGTAATTAATTAAAACAGACTGCTACCATGATCTATAAATACTACTAGTATACTGTATATATATATATATATAGTGAGGAAAATAAGTATTTGAACACCCTGCTATTTTGCAAGTTCTCCCACTTGGAAATCATGGAGGGGTCTGAAATTGTCATCGTAGGTGCATGTCCACTGTGAGAGACACAATCAAAAAAAAAAAAAAATCCAGAAATCACAATATATGATTTTTTAACTATTTTTTTGTATGATACAGCTGCAAATAAGTATTTGAACACCTGTCTATCAGCTAGAATTCTGACCCTCAAAGACCTGTTAGTCTGCCTTTAAAATGTCCACCTCCACTCCATTTATTATCCTAAATTAGATGCACCTGTTTGAGGTCGTTAGCTGCATAAAGACACCTGTCCACCCCATACAATCAGTAAGAATCCAACTACTAACATGGCCAAGACCAAAGAGCTGTCCAAAGACACTAGAGACAAAATTGTACACCTCCACAAGGCTGGAAAGGGCTACGGGGAAATTGCCAAGCAGCTTGGTGAAAAAAGGTCCACTGTTGGAGCAATCATTAGAAAATGGAAGAAGCTAAACATGACTGTCAATCTCCCTCGGACTGGGGCTCCATGCAAGATCTCACCTCGTGGGGTCTCAATGATCCTAAGAAAGGTGAGAAATCAGCCCAGAACTACACGGGAGGAGCTGGTCAATGACCTGAAAAGAGCTGGGACCACCGTTTCCAAGGTTACTGTTGGTAATACACTAAGACGTCATGGTTTGAAATCATGCATGGCACGGAAGGTTCCCCTGCTTAAACCAGCACATGTCAAGGCCCGTCTTAAGTTTGCCTATGACCATTTGGATGATCTAGAGAAGTCATGGGAGAAAGTCATGTGGTCAGATGAGACCAAAATAGAACTTTTTGGTCATAATTCCACTAAACGTGTTTGGAGGAAGAAGAATGATGAGTACCATCCCAAGAACGCCATCCCTACTGTGAAGCATGGGGGTGGTAGCATCATGCTTTGGGGGTGTTTTTCTGCACATGGGACAGGGCGACTGCACTGTATTAAGGAGAGGATGACCGGGGCCATGTATTGCGAGATTTTGGGGAACAACCTCCTTCCCTCAGTTAGAGCATTGAAGATGGGTCGAGGCTGGGTCTTCCAACATGACAATGACCCGAAGCACACAGCCAGGATAACCAAGGAGTGGCTCTGTAAGAAGCATATCAAGGTTCTGGCGTGGCCTAGCCAGTCTCCAGACCTAAACCCAATAGAGAATCTTTGGAGGGAGCTCAAACTCCGTGTTTCTCAGCGACAGCCCAGAAACCTGACTGATCTAGAAAAGATCTGTGTGGAGGAGTGGGCCAAAATCCCTCCTGCAGTGTGTGCAAACCTGGTGAAAAACTACAGGAAACGTTTGACATCTGTAATTGCAAACAAAGGCTACTGTACCAAATATTAAATAAATAAATAAATACCAAATAAATATTAATTCTGGATTTTTTTTTTTAGATTATGTCTCTCACAGTGGACATGCACCTACGATGACAATTTCAGACCCCTCCATGATTTCTAAGTGGGAGAACTTGCAAAATAGCAGGGTGTTCAAATACTTATTTTCCTCACTGTATATATATATATATATATATAGTAAAAATTTGTAATAATTACATTTTTTAAATGTCATTTAAATGTGTTTAAATTAGTCCCGAAAATAAAGTCACAATGCAAAAAAAAAAAAGGGGGTGATAATGTAAAATGATATTTTCCTTTGGTTTTAACCTGGATATTTCTTGACGGCTTTCATTCTAAAAAGCTGCTGTAGTATGATCATTTCAATGTGATGTTGATATAGAGTCAAACTCAAACGAAATCCCTCGGCATAACTAGAGATGATGGACTGGATAAGGGATTGTGAAGGCTGGTTTAAGTGGGCTGTTGGAGAACACGTACCACAGTCCCAATTTCTAGCAGCACTGCTCATATATTCCAGGAGGTAAATGAGGATGGCTGTGTGGTTACAGAGATTGAAATATATTCATTAACTTTTCCCTTTTTGCTAATATAAGCCTTTTAACGCCACGCATCCCTGAAATTTACATTTAAATTAAATTGACTGGGGGCCAGATGAGGAGGCACCCTAGATCAGGCCCCTGGGGTGACTGTTATTTACTGATCTCCTCTTCTCGTTGGTCAGTCTCCACTGCATGTCCCCCTCCCAAACCCATCCCTCGCTTTTCCCCCTCTCCCATCGCCCCGTGATGGGGAGGACACAGGCCTAAGCCTTTAAGCAAAAATTCCTGTCAAGAACTTGCGAAGACCCGAGCTTAGAGATGTGTTCGCTGACAGCTCGTGAAAGAAGACTACATGTCTGGAAATGGAGCGGATGACATTGTGACACGCGTGTAGAGGTGAGCGGCGCGTTGAAGGGTCAGGAGGGGTCAACCTGAAAGGTCACATCTTCATTACTGTCACGCGCACGCATGCACACACACACACACACACACCTACACAAGCTCTTCGGTCCACCCCAGATAATTCCACAGGACAGAATTGAAGGTTAACTTCAATGAGAATCGATAACCCATTTATGCTAATGTCAGCGTAATGTGCGTTTCCAGCGAGTACGACCTAACCGAGTTTGTGCTCGAGTATCGGCCTGCCACGCGAAAACAGCTCTAGCGAGCAAAACGCTCTCCAGATTCATTTTTCATCTTAGCGTGTTTCGGCTTAGCGTCGGTTTCTTTGTAATTGGATTTCAGGCGAATTACAGCCAGCGAGACAAACATCCATCGCTGGACATCGCTCTGACTGCAAAAAAAAAAAAAAAGAAGTGAGCTTTAGGTTGATCAGAATTCATCCCCCAATTGATTTGTTTGAGCAGGGGAACATAAAAGAGGGGAAGGGGTTTAGATGGAACCAGTGGCTGCCATCATCACACGTCTTGGAGCACCAACACATCATTTTCATATTGTACACGCTTTGCCACAATGAGTGTAATTTTATTCAAGCCACAAGGATAATGCAACTCAATAACTACATCACCAAATCCCAGTGAAAATGCATAGATAAATGTCTCACCACGCAATTCAATAGCATCCATCTATCCAAACCACTTATCCTCTAGTCTACAGGGTCGTGGGAATTCAATAGTATTTAACTTTGAATTTCCTTTTGAATTGCACAGAGTCTATGTTTTATATTTATGTTGCTTGAATAGGCCTGTATGTTCAAGGTTTGAGCGGCACTGAGCACTGATTGGAAAATATCAAATACCTCGACTTTGTTTCATTTCTATTTCATTTTTAATGCATCTTTTCAGTTTAGGTTTTGTTAGTTTATTATTGTTAGTTTTGGCTTCAAGTTTGGTATTTTTAGGGCTGCCAAAGTTAATGTGTTATCTGGCGTTACATTTCTCAACACAGTCTAGTGTTATTTAGTGGCATTTTCATTTTCAATTTGGTTAATTTGTGGTTCACACACCATATATCAAAAACTAAAATTAATTTGTGGCCATTTATTTTTTGGAGTCATAAAAATGTATCTCAGTTTAGATTTTTTTTTTAATGTTTATTTAATTTAGTTTTCATTATGCTCATATAACTGCCTCACAATGCAATTCAATAGCATTTCATATTAGTTTTAGAGCTGAGAATGCATTTATGCATTTATATATATGTATGCATTTTTATTTGATTTCGTTTTCATTAACAACACTAATCCTCATAGAGATCACCATTTCCAGCTAGCAAACTGGTGAGTCTGTATATGACAGAACATACGGTTACATCGGCAGGCTGATCAATGAAGACATCCAGCTCATTAATATTCCACATCTCCATGTGACCTGCTCACCTCCGACGCCTCCTAACCTGACAATACTGTGTGACCTGAGCGCCCTCTGAAACGATCAGCAGGGGACAGCTAAAAGGCTCCGTAATCCAATAAATAGAATAAAGGCTCATTATTCAATTCTCAACAATTAAGTGTGTCTATTCTTTGTAATCAAGCGCTGAGTAAATGTTTCTCATATGAGGCCCACCTCTCACCTCCACCCAGAGCGCACTCATGCAAATGCACGATTAAAACGAGCCATTACCCTTCCAGAATGCAAAACTGTCATCCCATTATCATGACTAATTGAGGCTTTATAACATGGTGTTGAGGTCTGTTTAGACAGTGACTCTTGTCACAACAGAGAAAAATAAAACGGTGCAACTGTGGAACATGGCGGCAGGGTGTTATTTAAGTAAGTGCAGAGAGAAGATTTATTTTTAAATAGGCTACAACATATTACTATTTGGATAAGAAGGTGTGTGTTGAAGGCCTAACTCATGAATATTAATTATGATAAAAAAAAATGTTTTCACACAAATAAAAAGTCAAGATTTGTTTACTGGAATGCTGTTTACACAGAAGGTTCACACACACCACTGAATTGTGCTGTGCTCTGCATCAGTCCTGCAGGCTCATTTTGCAGTGCCACACTGAAATGAACAATATAATTAGCCAGTAGATGGCAGCAGCGTGTTGATAAAAGGTGTTGGGCCTGGAAGGTTATGACTCCAGCATACCTGTTCATGCCAGCCATTCATATCTACACTTATTTGTGTAGCTTCAGCCACCATTTTGGCATAAACGGTGCCACAATCATAAAATGAAAACTGCATGAAAAAAAAGCACTGGAAAATACAAAAAAGCCACTCATAAAGGCAAATGGGGCATTAGTTATTTCACAGACTGTGGTGATAAAAAGCAGTGCCAAATAGCCTATAAGTGAGATAATCAACCATCCTTGATTAACTCAAGTACATTAAGATGGTTTTATGTCGAAATAGTACCATCTACATTTAAGGTCATGCAAATCTTATGGCTCAGATCTCAAGTGCTTCATACCAGACGCCCATAAACCTGTTGAGCTCAAGATGGGCTACATCTGCAGGGTCGCCAGGTTTCATGTAACAAAACCAGTCCAATTGCTATTCAAAACCCCGCCCAAACACGACCAAAACTAGTCCAATCGCGTTCCGTGATGACAAATCAGGTCCTCTTCGAAATCGGGTCTCTGTTAGGAGTACCCCAAGTTACTTTTAATAGGTACTCTCTTTAGCATCTGATTACAATTCCTACTAGATCATGTTATGATAAATGGTGTTTGAACTACCTTATAATGACAATAATGTCTGTATTAGTTAGCTTATGTACTAGCATAGCATACAGATACCAAATTAGCCTGATAGCTTAGTTTATACGCGCATTTGCACTTACCCTACATGTATTCACGATCATCTTTTAATGTAGTAGGCTAATTACATGTTAAATTGAGTGTTAAATGTCCAAATATTTCTGATGATGTTCAATTATTCACTCAAAAGGCTATTATTATTATTCGTAATTAATTAACAGTTTATAAAAGAAATTACGTTCAATTTGTTTTATTATGCACTATAAGCTGATAGCAACCTGATTTTGTGGGAGTACCGTGACACCGGGGAGTAAAAATCGACTAAAAAAACAACCCCCTTAAAAAACCTGTGGCAACAGTGTAAAAGTAGCTCAATGCCGTGGGAAAACCGTGGATGACAACACTGACATTAGCAGGAAAATGAATTTTGAGAGGAAAAAGAGGGGGAGGTTTGCACCGTTTTTGCTGGGAAAAGTGCTTGTGAGGTAAAGGATATGCTTGAGGAGGGAGAAAACAAAAGTCTAGTGAAGTGAACAGGATGACAGATAAGAGTACGAGCCATGCTGTGATCTGTGAGCCGTGTAAAGCCTAACCTCACAAGTCTGAGTGCTCGCTCTTATGTCCAGATTTATAGCTGCGCCCCAACTTAAAGCGAAATATTCCTGTGCCGGTCATAAGATATAGTTGGGTTACAAGTGCAGGTCTCATAACGCACGATGAGCCTCGGCCTGTGAAAACAGCCCTCTGATCTTTATTGCTGTACTGAGGTAAGCACTGTAATTATGAACACTATCTCTGTGTGACTCCAATTATGTAATCTTTCCCTCCCTTTCACTCACTCTTTAAAGTTATAAGAGTCACAGATTTATAAGAAGGATGAGCAGCGGGAATGGGACAGTAGATGAAGAAAGTATGCTGCTTGCCCATGCAACTCGCCAGTGTGTGGCTAAGCTGTTTTGAATGTTTTTAGCACATAAACACTCAAATATAGCATGTGGTTGCTAAGGCGTTGCTAAGATGTTTTCTCTGTGGTTGCCAATGTGAGTTTTTTTTTTTGGATTTTGCAATGTGGTAGCTAGTGTGGTCTTGGTGGCTGCTGGGAATTTCTAAGGTGTTCTGAGTGTTTTTAGCATGTTGCTACGCGATTACTAGAGTGTTCTGGGTGGTTGCCTGGGCATTACTAAGGGGAGTTGAGTATAGGTAGTTGCTAGAGGGCTCAGGTTGTTAAAATCTACACAGTAAAACACTGTGTAGATTACATTTTTTTTAAATCTGGCAACCGCATGCATGTTGTAAGATCTTTGCGGCTCTTAGCGGCTAGACTTAAGTCTGTAATTTTTTGTCTCCTCTTTTTTTCCCAACAAAAACAAAAAGTGATTCACTACATAGTCTCGTCTTTTTATGTCAATGATATTGCATGTTTATACTGTCACAGTTGTCGTTTAATGACGTTGGTGTCGTCGCGTCATCGTCTCATCTTGATCATGGAAAAAAAGGTTGTCAACGAACATTTTTCGTCATAGATTTCGTTTAACGAAATTAACACTATTGCCATTATTATTACGTTTTCGGATGTTGCTAGCATTTTGTCGGTTGTTGTTGGTTGCCAGGGCATCACTACAGTGTTTTAGTTTTAGTGCATTGTTATGCAGTTGCTAGGCTCTTCTTGGTGGCTGTTGGGCATTGCTAAGGTGTAAGGAGAGTTTTTGCAGTTGCTAGGCATTGATACCATAGGTGATTAATTAGGGGTGGATCAACAAAGAGCCATGACACTCATTTGGGTTGCAAGCGTTTGAACTTGTGACATTTCCTGATTTTGGTCCCACCTGTTCCCCAAATAATGTAGCTACTGTCATCTCTTTCCCTGTCCAACAATCAATTAAAAAAGTAAAACATTGTAATTAACCAAATGTGTCTATAATAGGAGTAAATGATTTAGCATGTGTTCAAATCATATCCATTTATGATTTAGAAGTAAACTTCTCTGATCTGTAGATTAGCACACAAGCACTTTCATATTTCACAGATGGTGATACTGTATATTACCATGCAACACACACACATCTCCATGGGGAGGATATCCATCACATCTTCTTTGATCTTCAGTCTTCTGGAGGCTTACAGAACAGCAAAGGGACCCTCAGTTTTTGCATCTGTAGCGAAGTGGCCAATTACACTTCAAAGTAAAACCAAGGTTTTCTTTTTTTTAAACGCACCCCATAAGGCGTCCCCCTGGCTCTTTTCCCTCTGCTCCCTGTTTTATCACATTCCCACTCTCTCGTTCTCCCACTCCGGTACATGGAATGTAGACACACAACTACTTGGCATGCAGCGGTCTTTTAATACCATCAAATATTAACAAGAATGCTTGACAGCCCAGGTGTTTGAGTATTCTAGACAAGCTCACTGAAGCCTCTTTCCTACTTACTTTCAGGTAACGCATTTCCTGGCAAACTCATTTAACCGACCCAGCTCTGACACTCTGTGGCCAAGTTGCATGGAATTTTTCCATGCAAGTCGATATGCAAACATGAGAAAGCCAGGAAGCATTTAAATGGAGATGGTAGAGGCCAAACCATATTTATCAGTTCATCAGAGGAGACAAATGAAAAAAGACATGCTTTATTTTGCTCCCATTATTTGATACTTGCAAATGGAGCGCTTCCCTCCCATTCTGCCCCCGTCACAGTGAAACAAAAAAGCTTTTTAGTTGGGAGGAATTATTTGAGATAATGTGTGTTCTCCCAGTGCGACTCACAACTGATTTAACCTGGCTGCGAGTTGCCGTGGAGATACGCGAGGAGGGCGTGCGCGAGCGTGTGGCGTCTCTCTTGGTTGCTGATGGGAATAAAGTGGAGAAATAAAGAACATTGGGTTTCTAATGAATCTGTGCTGCACCTCCTCACAGTGTGTGCAAATGGAAATAATGTCTCCAAACAGCCCAGGTGAAATTCGGCCTTGTTTGACATTGTTGCAATCATATAACATTACTTGAAAATTGGCTGTGGGTTTGTAGGGATGTGTAGGTTTATACTTTTTACTCTTATTTGAAGGGGGAAATGATCTAGTTCACTTTAAATTCATACTGTTTCGGGGCTCAAAAGTGGATTTGGATCTCTTTGTGTGTATCTAGTTGTGAAGGCCTCATTGGTTTTTTTTTTTTGAAGCGTTCACATTTAAACTAATCCTGCAAACCACTTTCAGACACAAAAATGAGGTAAGTGTGAAAGCACTGTCATTTTGTGTAATCAGCATCTTTAGTTAGTAGAAATACAGCAACATTTTTCATATTTCCATAAAATTCACAATTTCTTTCAAACCAAAACTCTCACAGATTATTAGAAAGAATCCTAGATTATTACCAACCCTGTCACAATATGTTTGGCATTCATATACTTTTCAATACTATTTGAATAGAGAAGTAAATTAACCCTTAAATGCATACCTCGGGTCTTTAGTGACGTTATTCACTACCCTCCTCCTTAATCAATTTTTTAAAGTTATACATCATTCTTCTTGGTTTTCCTCAATCAATTCATTCTAAACAATATAACAAGAAAAAAAGATAAAAAATTGCCTGTTTTCCATTTTATTTTTTGTAAAAATGGTATATAGGGTCGCTACCGACCCAAGGTGTGTATCAGTGTAAGTATACTTTTTTCTACATAACAATAATTGAATCTTTGATGACTGAATAAGTGCAATTCACCCTTTTTTATCAGACTTTCATGTCTGAAACGTCTGATTAATGATGCTTCACTTATAGTTGCCGCAGGCAGAAAACAAAAGAATAGGAAGTATCATCAGCAAAACCTGAAATGGCTCAGTGATTTACTACAGAGCAAGTACTGAACACAATCAAATATTAGTGTCTCTGTCACTTGATGGTGGATCTGGTGAAGAAGCTGTCAGCGATCAAAGTAGGCTAGTGATTTTAAAGATGTTGAAAAGGATAGATCGCGAATATGAGCCAGATGTTGAATGTACTGGGAAATGAGCTCTGACGAGGACAGTGATGATGTTATAAAACATCTGCTTAAACTGAACGCTTCCAAGCTCTAAAAGGTAACAAAATGCGCTTTATTTCATTCTTCTGTAATTGTTACTCTAATATCAGGAGAGTTTTATATTATAACGACAGGTAGAGATCCATCCGTGTTAGATATAGATCCAGGCCGCTAAAGACCAGGATATGAATTCATGATTGGCGAAACATTCATGTATTTAAGGATTAATATTTAATGTATGAATAATTTTTGACACATTTTTAAATTACACATTTTTGGTGTGTCTTCTAAAAATAATAACATTTATCATAATTATAATGATAAAAAATATGTATATTGAAAAGGTTTAAAACTAGCTATACTACATTAGTATAAATCATTACACATATTATTTACAATTAATATTGCTGCAAAGAATCTTTTCTATAAAAAAAGATCATTACATGGATTTATTCCCATCTAAGTAAATGAAAATGGGTAGATGTCACAAGGACACTCATTACACCCAAATGCCATTGTATCCTGAGAGTAACCCTAAACTGTTCTCAACACCACTAATCACTTATTTAAATCCGTTTCACCGGAAAAGCTTATTATTACCATATATTGTTACTACATGGATTTTCTTTCTTTCTTATTCCCTCATTTATCCATCCACCCATTCATTCAGCCATTGAATTTCCCCAGGCTATTTTCCGCTGCATTGTTGCAGGTGCTCTTTTGCCATCTTTAGTCGTAATAAGACGGGATCTGATTTGTTTCTTTTAAGCAGCATTGTATTCATCTGTCCTCCCTAACCTATTATTCCCTTTTGCATTCTCATGTCCCAGTTTTTCTTTTCTTCCCTACAAACAGACCCACCCAAACACACTCACAAAGTCATTTTATATCTATCTGTGGACTCCGCCCCAGTTTTGTTACATTTGTTGCTCTCTGGTTTCTTTTTAACTTCACTGCATCTCTATATTTCATCATCCTAACACCTTATTTCCTCCCTCCCACGCGCTCAATTCTCCTATCCCTTTCCTTGTCCTTTATATCTTTTGTTTTCTTTGCTTTCATCCCTACTCTCTACTTTTCTCACTCTCATTCCACATCAATCACTCTTAACTAATCACCGATGATGTGGAGTTAAATATGGAAATGAGGTACATGCAACAGGAGGGGAAACTTACTCCATTTAAAGCTTGCCCGGCCGTCCCATCCATCAGTCTCCCCGGCACGGCCTCTCATCTCTGCCCCGTCTGATTAATCATCACGGTCACATTACAGAGGCAGCGTTATGTGAAATGGGCCTGAGGAATTTTTAAAAGATTCAATTTAGAGTATCACTCCTCATCCGTTCCCAATAAATGCCAATGTGAGCATCATTATGGTGGCCTTGTTAATCAAGATATAGAGAGAGGAAGGATGAATCAGAAAGGTGCTGCTTAATTTAATACTGGAAAGACTTTATGGCCAATCCACCAGATTACCCTGTGTCCACCTGAAGGAGTATGTTGGATTTTGGGTAAGATATAAATACAATGACTCAGTTATAAGCTAAGGTGTTTTTTTTTCCTACTCTGGCTGTATTTAGCATAAAATAGCTCTTTGTTTTGAAGGACTGTATCTGTCTTTTTGACAGACGGATAGATGGATACTAGCAGCACTGCATTCTATACTAGTTTCTATACAGTATGCAAATGTTCTTGGAATATAGTATGTATGTGTGACTTACTATATTAGTCAAAATGTCCAGTATAAAACAGAGCACACTGCATAAAATATTGTCCCACAATGCAGTGAACTCAATTTGAAACTTCAATTTCCAGTGTGACGAATGAACCGGAAGCAATATCAATGTTAAATTATAATATTTCCTTCTTGGCCCGTGTATTTCATCAGACATGTAACTCAAAACTTGATTAAAATGCAAACGATATTTATTACTCTCTGGAATAATTTGCTTCATGTCTAGCTTCTGAACACTGTCTGGATTTAGTTCAAATGTTCACCTGATCATCCAGTTGTGTCAGAAAAAATACTATATTTTTGGTTTGGTACTAGGCTATATATTTATATATATCAAATATAAATATATAGCCAAGTACCGAACCAAAAATATAAACTTAAACTTAATTATGTATATATATATATATATATATATATATATATATATATATATATATATATATATATATATATATATATACATATATACTACTAGTGTTCAAAAGTGATGTCCTGGGGGATATTTGTTTTTTAATGACCCTACAAATTCGATTAAACAATCAAAATATGGGGAAAATATTTGATATTTTTGAAAATATTTGAAATATGAAGGATGAAAAAAACACTGAACTTAGTTAAGGTGTTTATCTGACAAAATGATTTGGCTACAGCTAAAGGTTATATTTTACTGTACAAAAACAAAAAGGCATAGAAAAATAAAAAGCTCACAGGAAAAAGCATATACGTTGACCACAACTTGCAACTGTTTTTAGCACATAAGGTTTTAATTCAACTGCTAAGATGCTGTGAACACACAGTACAAAAGGGACATCCGAGAACAGGACACCACAAAACGGGTCGTCTGGCGACGCTAGTTTTCCAATAGGAGATTTAGCTAGCGGAAACACTCCGTCTGTGCGTGTGTTTTTGTGTGGTGTAATGGAGACAGAGGGAGATAGACAGCTTCATCATCTCCTCACAGTGTCTCTCTGTCCATATGTTCACCAGAACTAACTCAGTTCACTACATCGGGAATGAGACGCTTGGAACAGCTGCTGAAATTGAGTATGTGTGTGTGTGTCCTCATACATATGTCAACTCGGAGGAATTATTCATCAAAGTGAGAGCTTCTGCACACTGAGTGTCAGCATTGGTTTGGTGATTGGATTCCGTCTCAACTTGGCGAAGAAGTTCCTCCCACGGAGGCGAGAGAGACTTTGTTTGTCCTTTCTCTCTAACGGTCGGGGATGCCATGGATCGTGGTGTTTGTGTCAGCTGAGTAAACAAGTCCATTTAAGCTGCTTCATCAACATAGAACAAACCAAATCGAGCCCAGGCAACAACAGAAACCACACAGAGACTGTATTGACTTAAAGGGTTAGTTCACTTTGATGAATTTTGTACTCTCATTGTGATGAATAATGAACGAACTAACACTTTAAGGTCAAACATATCTGATAATTTCACCTTTTATGACAAGATTAGTTCAGGTTGTAAAATGTCATGTGGTGTATATATACTGTAGGCTATATATAAAGTTTACCTACAGATATTTTGAAACATTCTCTTAAAAACAGTAGATCTTTATCATTAACATGTTCATCCAAATTGACTTCCAGTACACTTATTACAAGGACAGTCCCAATCAATCATCCTGGAGTTAAGTGCCTCGCTCATTGACACAACAGCTCATATCTTGCTTCTTGCAAGTCTTGAACCAGCGACCTTCTGATTATCAGCCTTAGGCTGTAGCCACTGCACCACATAACTAAAACAATAAATCATCTTTAGCAGATGACTCCGTGTCAGTCTGCCACCCTTAAGCCTGCAAATGATCAGCCCAAGCTGAACACTGAACATTATCCGAGGGAAGTTTCAGAAAAGACACGTAGAATGTCTCTGTATATAAATATGGCTAATATGCGACCCTATTTGTGTTTTGTTAGAGTGGATGTACTCTACTAGATCCATTCTAATCAAATGAAAGTCTGTAATCTGGAAAAGGAGCGTATAGCTCCGTTAATTAGAGTTATAACCCCATTTTCTCTGGCCGTTTGCCCCAGCAGAAATGAACAGACTCAAATCGAATGATTTTATCATGGGAAATGAAGCTTTTGTGCTTGTTGAACAGCTTTGTCTAACATTAGAGTTTAATTGGAAGACACCGCACTGCATTACACAGTCTGCCACTGTGTACTGAGATAGAGTAGTTTAAGTTTTTTTTTTTTGTTTTTTTTTTTACAAATCATTTCTTTTTTTCTACGATCTTTTAACATTAGTCAAGGTTATTTGTACCATAAAATTTAAAATTATACATAAAATTAGTTTTTACCCTCTCTAAGCCTTCAGACCCAACTGGCTGTTTTGCATAAGCTCTGTTTTTGCATGTTTTTTGCATCATATGCCATCGATTTCCCGCAAAGGTGTTAGGCTACATTAGCTGTATAATTTCCAAATGTACTTTTTGTAAACTGGTGCTCTTTGCGTGTCGGTCAAAACTTTTTTTTTTCTTTTTTTTATTATTTCAATGAAATGAATTTACTATATTTTAGTTTGATAATTATTTTTATGTAATATTTTGTATTTTTAGGGGATTTTATGGTCCTAAATTATATTATATTAACTGTCGTTAATCTTGAATGCTTTAGAGCACAGACTTAAGTTTGATCTCTTTTCAAAAATGACACTTGGCAGATTATTGCTGAAGTGAAAAATGTAGAAAAAAGAGAATTTGGAAAAAGTTACAGAATTTTACATTTATTGTTATGAAAATTGCTCAAAAATAAAAAAAAATATTTTCAAAAACACATTTTACTCTAAAACTGCAAGAAAATCAAAGCCATAAATCTAAACAAGCTTGATATATATAAAAAATAGCTTTCAGTAAGATTTTGTTTGGCCGTAGTACCAAAACTTTTCACTAGATGAAATTCGTCTCCCATTAATTTCCAATGCGGTGAAAAAAGAGCACAAGTGTGACCATTTTTTTCAGGACCATTAACCTTTTTGAATCATGTCCATGATTTGTGTGTGTGTGTGTGTGTGTGTGTGTGTGTGTGTGTGTGTGTGTGTGTGTTCACATCAAGTACCAAAACCTTTACCAAGTTTCGTACCATGAACTAAAAAAAATCTCGGCAAAAGAGCACTAAAGGGTTAAATAAAAAATAACAACAATTCTATATTTTTAGTGAACAAAAAATGGTAACATCTGACAATAAGGTCCCATTAGTTAACATTAGTTGCAATTATTAGAATTAACTAACAAAGAGCAATAGTCAAGTCAAGTCACCTTTATTAATACAGAGATAACAGGAAAATGATGCATGTCGGCTGTTGTTCAGCTGAAGTAAATTGCTTCATTTCTGTTGTAAAGATCATCAATTATTAAATTAGTTCATTTCATCTATAAAGAAGTTCTGCAAAACAAATGATGTCATCGTCCAGCTCAGTTTAGTTCTCATACAACAGCGTCAGTACAGTCAGATCAATAATATGGTTGTATATTAAGTGTCCCGAACTTAGCAAGCAGAGGAGACAGTGACAAGGAGCCCAAACTCCATCAAGGTGACAATATGGAGAAAAAAACCTTGGGAGAAACTAGGCTGAGTCAGAGAGCCAGTTCTGAAGCTGGTCACGCTTGACCAGGGTCAAGGGAAGCAGGACATTGCTCGACCAGGGTCATATACCGCCTTGCTTTAGTAGGAAATACTTCTTAGCAAACTTTTAGTCATAAAGGTGTCGACTTGTATTGTTCCCAGGTGCAAGAATTCAAAGACTAAACGTTTAGTGGGAGTGAGTTACTTTCGGTCTCCAGGGAAGGATCCAGTGCGTTGTAGTCAGTGGCTAAAGGCAAAGAATCGGAAATGCAAAGAGAATGGCGTAACGGAAAAGCCTTCATGTTTGTCAACAGTTAAAACAGGATGACCACATACACACAGTGTTTTCTATCAAACGGAGGGGAAAAACATGAAAAAAACTGCCAATCCGTCAGTTCCGGCCAAAGCAAAATGATTTTGCGTGCAGTTAAGAAAGCTATTGCCATAGTGTTCCATTTTTATCATATTGCTGTTGTAGACAAAGTACTACAAAATTTAGTGATAAATCTACTCTTACAATAACGGTTTTGTTAATAACCCTTTGCCGATCCGACTGTCCGTGGGCGGAAGTATAAGCTGTAGTTTTCATGAAAGACTTTTGCTGACAAATAAATGTGATTTTTTTTACATATACTGGCGACATTGTAACAATACAAAGCAGGTGAAATTTGGCGAAGTTGCACTTTAACTGAGATTAATAAATGTTTTAGAATGTTTATAGAATGTTTTTTTCATTGTTAGTGCATGATATAAACTAATACACAACTTTAAAGAAAACTTAACATTTAATAAAAAATATAAATACTTCCAGTAAATATAAAATGTGAAAATCTTAACTAAAAAAAAAAAAAAAATCTTTATTGTTAAGTACCAAGCCATTTCTGCAGCTAAGTTTAAAAAAAAAAAGTATTTTTGGATCGAGGGGTTCTGGAACGTACAGTATGTTTCCAAGTGCAAACTTATTTGTTTTAAAAGATCAATAAAACACACAGAAAGCACAGGGGGTCTGCAGTAAAAGGGTCCTCCGGTGGATCCCGCGGAGTCTCGGCACTGCAGAGTCAGCACAGCCCATCTCACAGCCTTCACCACAAGGGCAGACCGCTTCTCCTTTATCACTATTTCAAAAAGCCCATCAAACGGGACCGCAGACGCTGACAGCTCTGCAACAGCAGCTCTCCATCCTGTCAGTCAGGAGCTATTACGACTCCATGTTTGGCTGGGTAGATCTGGGCACTGTCCCAAAGAACATCTTTAGGAGTCGAGCCCAAAGAGCGAGTTTCAGTGTCCATAGTGGGACAGCAGATTGTCAGAACACGAGCCTCATCAAATATTCATCAGAACGAGGCCCTCTGGTCTCAGATCAGCAGGAGAAGAAGGGAGAAGAACAAGATGTCTTTCATTCCACACATGATAGCAGAAATGAAACATGTCGTTTCAAGCTCTTCAAGGACATCTCCCATCTAGAAACACTAGAATCTGACCTGGTTTAACGGTCTGAAAAGGAGGAATGTTCTGAACATCCTCTGTCTACACATGAGCACTTTGAAACAGTATTGCTAGCAAGCTAATATTCATTTAAAGTAAAGTTCAACTACAATTGAGACCTTCTTTTGGAACTACATTGAAGCAAAGTAAAGGGGCAAAATATGTTTTGAATGTAATTATCCTATTATATAATTTAATTTAATAAGAGCCAAAATAAACAATTCATATTTTATATACAATGAAATTTATACAAATATAAAAATAGAAAACTAACAGTTACTTCTGCTTGTGTTATTTTTTGAGTAGCTTTAGATAAACATTTAGTAAAAAATAATTAAATGTACACATTTCTATTTCAAATAAATGCTTTAAAAAACAAAACAAAAAAACTTTCGCCTCAAAGGATTTCCAAAACAAAGTACCACGTTTTATAGCAGCACAATGATTTCAGCAATGATAATTGTTTAAATATAAATCAAATAAAAATGTTTAAAATGATATAAAACATGATATAAAATGTTTCCTGAGCACCAAATCAGCATATTAAAATGATTTCAGAAGGATCATGTGACATAAATTTAAAATAATATGAAAACGGTTATTGTAATTTTAAATGCAGACAAAAAGAAAAGACAAAACGTGAAAAAAACGGTCATATCCCAAACTTTTCTACTTTAATATAAAAAATAAAAAAACATTTTCATCATTATATTCCTAAAGATTCTCCATTTGCTCTCTATATTATCTCATTGCTGTCTAGGAGAAACAGTTTGTATATATTTTTTTCTCTAGCATGTTTACTGATTTATTCATTAACCTTACTAACCTAGACCTGCACAAACATGCACACACAGCAGAGACAGAATATACATTGCTTATCAACCAAAAAACCTGAGAAAAACACTAGATTTACAGTTTAAAAACTTCATTGGGAGCCCATGGTGAGAGTCCTGAGATACCAGCTGTGGTCACCAGTGACTGAGTTCAACAGTACTACTCTGTTTAATGGCTCTTAAAGTCACAGCGCACTGAATAGACCACTCTTCAAAACTAGCATATACACCTGTTGCATGATGCCACTTGAACCCTTGCCATATTTTTGGCCATTATATCCCTCACTGGTTTAGATTAAGACTGACTGTATTGTGACTCTTGGATCAATATTTAATAAAGGATGCAAATACAATTCAAATGCAGCATATTTCTCCACCATTATTTCCTTATTAAGGAGAGGATATAAAAGGAGGAACGGGATGTTCTTTCAGGGGAGGAGAGTAAAAATGAGTTATACACTACTGAAGGATTCTTCAAAAAGAGATGGGAAATGGAATGATAATAAAACCCTCTCGTTTAGCACACCTAACACCCAGCTGCCCACCGAGCCATTCACACACCATCACACAGGATCTCTCGTTTTAACAGACTCATTATTCAGCTCTAACCAGGCGGCAGTTCCAGCAGCTGAACCAGAGAGGACCCTGGGAAATCAAGCTTTCAGAGGACTATTCCCTCTCCACTGCTGCATCACTCTCTGTCACACACAACTCATTCTCACTTTTCATCCAAAGACAAAGCTTTCTCGCAGTTCTCGGGCGTTTATTACTGTATACACACACGCGGCACACACAGATGTGAATGATTTCAAATACGGCAGATGATTGTTCAAAATGAATATAAACTAGGGAGAGGTAAAAAAGGGAGAAAGAGAGAATTGACTTAAATTAGGCAAAATGGACAATGCAGAAAGTTTTTTTTTTTGCCACTTTAATTGAGAGGGCGATGGAGAGGTGACAAAATGCGGAAAAGGAAAACAAGTGTCTTTGTGCAACATGTCAGATCTTCTCTCAGACACAAGCGGACTTCCCTCAGTCTGTTCACTGGCCGTCTGCATATTGCAGTGCATTTTCAAAGTCAGGGGACAGGTTTTTTTTCTCAGTCCACCAGGAAACAAATCATTGGTCAACCTGGACTTGTGGAATCAAATCAGTTTTAAGGCTAAATCTCAACAAGCAAAACTGTACATTCCACTGTGTTTTCTTTCTAATGAACAATAAACAATCAGTACTTATTAATGGGCATACAGATAATCTGATAAAAGCCCAGACACATTTAATTTTCCAATAATTTTCAATTTTAGTGCTTCCTGTAAAATCTGTATTTTCACATGATATTTTCTGTTAAATGCGATAGTAGTTTATCAAACATATCTGATAGTTCTCAGTTCATAAACATGGGCTATTTTGCTTCAAGTGCTTTAAAAAGTAACACTAAAGAAGAGTAAGCAATTTATACACACGCAATGACCAGAACTGAGGTAAAACTTAAACAGTTAGGTTTATTTGCAGACATGGAAGGAACACAATAAGTGATGACACTTCAGATTGTTACTTGAGATTGTTAGCAGATGAGATTATTATTAGTATAGACTAGTATCAGTATTAGTATAGTATTGTTAAAGGGGGGGTGAAATGCTCATTTTCACTCAATCTCCTGTTAATCTTGAGTACCTATAGAGTAGTATTGCATCCTTCATATCTCCAAAAAGTCTTTAGTTTTATTATATTTATAAAAGAAAGATAGGCTGTACCGAGTCTTTCCGGAAAAAAACGAGCGGCTGGAGGCGTGCTGTGTGGGCGAAGCTAAAGCTGTGCAAACGCGGCGAGCTAACAACAACACACAGAGACAATAGAAGCAGTTTTACTCACCGCCCGGTTCCAACGCACGACTGCGAACCTTTATCGTTGTGACTGCTCGATCCTTAAGCATTAGACGATCTGCAAATCCGTCGATCTGGGCTTTGTTTATAAAACAATCATCGTCGAAATGCAGGGAACAAACAGTCTTACACACAACTCCGTTGATGCTCAGAAAAAACAAACTCCATCCACTGGTCCCTTAACGCCGGGTTCTTTGGGAATCTGTGCAGGGTTGTCTTGCCCTGGCAACCAAAAACCCACTTCTTTGGTGACATTGACTTCCCAAAAGCCGAGCAGGGCGCTTTGATGAGGTACTGCTTTCGCTCTCTTCTCTCTCGGGTCTACGAGTGCGCGCGCGCCCGCGATCTTACCGGAGAAGTGCCCTTAGGACCCGTATAAGGAAATTCCGCCACATCTGACGTCACACATGCCCATACTCGAAAAAAACTTTCCGAAACTTGTGACAAACCAGACGTACAACTTAATTTTTGAAACTTTGTCCATGTTTAGCATGGGAATCCAACTCTTTAACAGTGTAAAAAACTCAGTATGCATGAAATAGCATTTCACCCCCCCTTTAACTTTGAGTTTTTGTCTCTGGGCACACACACACACACAAGGGAACAACATTGAGATGAGGGATGACTGGAAGATAACTTGGATGACATGATGACTGGAGATAGCGGTAGCTAGCAAGGTTATCAGGAACATCAAGCGGGGAAGTAGCAATCTGTAGTATCAGATGAGGTCAGATCAGGGCTGTGTTTAAGTCCATTTTTTACGCCCTCCATCTTGTTTACGTGGAGGTACATCATGCTTACGTTGCACGAGTGTCCACTACTGGTGGAACCTTGCGATGTTTTTAAATGGAACGCATTAAGGCCTTGATCACTTGGAAACCACAATGGAGCTTGTCTATTAGTTACAGTTTTTTTTCCTTATAAATTTGTTTATACGCACCATTCTATACGAATTCGTACAATTTGGTAGGTAGGTAGGTCATTCGTATGAATTCATACGAATTGGGCAAATTGTAAAATACGTATGAATTGCCATGAGATCGGGTTGGGGAACACCAAATGGAGTAGCGTTAGTATTTATGTAACAGACACTTACTGTATGTCCAAAGCACCTAACAGATGTAATACTGGGACAGGTCTACTGGTGTAACATGAGGATAAGTACTTTGTTCAAGGGCACAAGGGTAAAAGCTCAGAGATAAACCCTCACATGGATTTTACCCACACCTTTTCACTTACCAGCCCAGATCATTACCCACTACAACACGCAACCAGTCAAATAAGCCTTTGTTCTTTCACTGTTAAAAGAGTTGACACCATATGAGCTCACCTGAAAAAGTACAGCTGGACAATTACTGACAAAAAATAAACCAGCAGAATGCCTGTTCCAGTAGGACTGTGGAATAAATCCCCTCAGGATCCAATAAAAAACGTCTCGCATCACCTACAGAGAGGGCTTTTCTTTCACTCATCATCCTTTTCAGCTTTGTTTACATCTTTATCCTCATTCTTTCTCTGCTGTCAAAAGCAGCACAGTTCCTTCATACACCTTTTCGTCCTTTGCTTTCACCACATATTTATTCGAGTGTCAGAGAGTGACACCTTAATTACAGCAGATGACCTGCAGTCCCAGAGAGAGTAGCGATTCTTTCACTCTCCTCTTCTCTCGCTCACCAACTGCTGGACAAGGTTATGGCCAGTGTTCAGCATTTTATAGGGTTTATTTTTATATTCAGCCTAAAGCTGAAAAAAAAATCATTATATCATTAAACACGTCAATTTAATTGCTTAATATTCCAATAAAATCGGAAACAACTAATTTAGAAGTGATTAAAGACCCATTTAGGTTTAAGTGTATATTTTTGGAAATTATTTTGAGTTTGCAATTAAATAACTGCCACCATTGCACTGAATTCAACATTATTTAAAAAAATCATCCCCAAAATATGTATTTTATATTAAGCTGACAGGGTATTTGTTTTTATAAAGCTGAAATATAAATTTTTTATATATATGAAATGAAACAGTAATAATGTAAAATAAAAAAAGTTAACTTTTTTGTCCTTGTTTTTCTATAAAAAATGTTGCCGACTCCAAAGTGCCCACTTGAAAACTCCTGAATTAATGTGTCTCATGCTTAGATGACTAAAGCAGTATTGCTATGATGGTAAAAGACCTTATAAAGATTGAATATTGGTTGAACACTTGAATGAATGAAAAAAAACAACAACATAGATCTGTGTTTCCCCTCATATTGTCTCGCACACACAAGCGTACACAGTCCATTTAATGACAGCACAAATGACAGACAATTACTTCTTTTCAATGCAGAATTCTGCAAAAAGCTTTTAAAGTAACGGATTCCATCTGCTGTCTGATGTGGTTCAGTGATTTCTCATTTACGAAGCTGACGAAGTCATTTGTCATTTCAAAGCATCCATACGACTCGTCGCCAGTTGGCTGAAAGAAAGCGCGAGGGGAAGTTTCACCATTTAAAAGCTGCTGGGGTCACTGACATCATTTCGAGAAACGTCAGAGAATCTCTAAACTGCTTTTATATTTGTAATGAAGGTCAGTTTAGGACTGGTTTAGAAGGGGTTGTGTCTGAAAAATGCATGAAAACCACTTATCTGCAGGCCTATGAAGCAAGAAGCCATTGCTGTGTTGTTTTGAAGACTGACTGAATTACATTTACTCAATACATGCAATTATCGCAAATGTAGTGGGGGTTCAACTTAAAATCCCCCTGTAGTCAATAATTGTATATCTTTGATAACCAACTGTGCACTCTTGCTTCATTTAATATAGACCTTTTGTAGCCCCGCCCCTTTCTATCTACTGTATCTATCTACACCAAACCAAGGTTGTTGTGTTTAGTTAGTGTACTTGTTTAGCAAGACAGTGAGTAAAGAGTGACGAGTAAAATAGTGAATTCTGCAACAAATCGAAATGAATGTCAGCGGTAACCGACAGCATGTTACAGATGAATGACAGAGCTTACCTTGTATTTAACCCCGGGCGTTCCTTTAATCTTATTAGATCAAGCCGACACTACAAGACTGAAGGTCGCCGTCCAGCAAATGTTACAAACTCACAGTTTCTTGTTTCCCGACTGGTTACGATCCTGAAATTCATTTCTCACACAAACTTACACATTTACAGTCATGCTCATAAGTTTACATACACCTTGGAGAATCTGCAAAATGTGAATTATTTTAACAAAATAAGACTGATCATACAAAATGCATGTTATTATTTATTTAGTACTGTCCTGAATAAGAAAGTTTACATTAAAGACGTTTACATGTCCACAAGACAAAATAATGACTGAATTTATAAAAATGACCACGTTCAAAAGTTTACATACCCTTGATTCTTAATACTGTGTTGTTACCTGGAGGATCCACGACTGTTTTTTTTTTTTGTCCTTTGTTTGACCTGAGCAGTTAAACTGCCCAATGTTCTTAAGAAAAATCCTTCAGGTCCGGCAAATTCTTCAGTTTTCCAGCATATCTTGCATATGAA
This sequence comes from Scardinius erythrophthalmus, assembly GCF_964197995.2. Classification (NCBI taxonomy): domain Eukaryota; kingdom Metazoa; phylum Chordata; class Actinopteri; order Cypriniformes; family Leuciscidae; genus Scardinius; species Scardinius erythrophthalmus. Next base: position 11,039,614 of record NC_138239.1, read on the forward strand.
CCCTTTCCAGCAGTGACTGTCTGGATTTTAGATCCATCTTTTTACACTGAGGACAATTGAGGGACTCAAACACAACTATTAAAAAAGGTACAAACATTCACTGATGCTCTAGAAGGAAACATGATACATTAAAGGGATAGTTCACCCAAAAATGAATGTTAGCTCATGATTTACTCACCCTGAAGTCATCCTTCTGTAGGTGTATATGACATTCTTCTTTCAGACGAATACAATCAGAGTTATATTAAAAAAATGTCCTGGCTCTTCCAAGCTTTATAATGGGAGTGAATGGGTGTATGTCTTTGGAAGTCCATCTAAGTGCATCCATCCATCATAAAAGTGCTCCACGCGTCTCCGGGGGTTAATAAAGGTCTTCTGAAGCAAAGCAATGCGTTTGTGTAAGAAAAATATCCATATTTAAAACTTATCGACTAAAACAACTAGCTTCCGGCAGACGGCCTACGCAAGTCGACTTACGCCAAAAGAGTCACCCTTGACGATGTATGAGGTAGGAGTGGCGTAAGCTTTGACGCCTCTCGGAGTTCAAACAAACAGGGCTGGTCAACCGCGTTTGTCATTATGTTGTGCATCAAGTTCAAGGGCGACTCTTTTGGCGTAAACCGATGCGTACCGGAAGCTAGATATTTTAGTCGATAAAGTTTTAAATATGGATATTTTTCTTACACGTACGCATTGCTTCACTTCAGAAGGCCTTTATTGACCCCCGGAGACACGTGGAGCACTTTAATCATGAATGGATGCGCTGTGATGGACTTCCAAAGACATACACCATTTCACTCCCATTATAACGCTTGGAAGAGCGAGGACATTTTTAAATATAACTTCGATTGTCTTTGTCTGAAAGAAGAATGTCATATACACCTAGGATGGATTCAGGGTGAGTAAATCATGGGCTTATTTTCATTTTTTTGGTGAACAATCCCTTTCAGAGCTGGGGGTGAAAACTTTTGAACAGGATGAAGATGTCAAAATTTTTCTCATTTTGTTTAAATATATGTGAAAAGATGGATCTCAAAATACAGTCACTGCTGGAAAGGGTTCAGATATGCAAAATATTCTGGAAAACTAAAGTTTTAGACAGGAAATGATTACATAAATAACAAGTCCACTTTTTAGTCTTAAGCCTTCGGGCCTAGAAAGGCTTACCTTAAGCACACATTGACATTCAGTAACTGAGTCGTGATTGATTTAGGAAGGAATTATACTGTACGCTCATACCTTCAAATCTCTATTCTATAGTCCTGCATCTAGAGCGTAAAAAGACAGATGGAGAGGGAGAGGCGAGGAGCGGCTGTAAAAGTAAAGACGTTTAACGTGTGAAGAGATAAGAGCCGTGCTGCAATTTCTCTGCGTGTCGAGGCAGAGACGCAACCTCTTAATCACCCAAGCTATCAGATCAGCCCAGCTGCTAACAGCGCTAAAAGCCCAGATGCTAGAAGACCAGAAACACGCTGTTTCAGCCAACATGCAAACTAATGCCAACGAGAGAGAGATAGAGGGTGATGTGGGGGTCTTTGGCAGTTAATTGAGGCTGCAGGCAGACAGGACGCTAATCATTCTAGAAAACCTATTCTAGGGGCAATGCTTCAATTCCTGCTTCTACAAATTGTTGCCCTTGATTAGAGCACTTCATCTCCTGCCTCCTAAAGAATTACAGCTGCTGTTTTGTAAATATTCAGTTCAGTTAAAGGGACAGTTGGCGCAAAATTGAAATTCTGCCATTTTAATGTATCATTACAAACCTGCCGTTCTCTCTAAGGCACAAAGGGAGTTAATTAGCATTTTAGCTCTTAAAGTCTAATCTATTTTCTAAATGCATGCTATAAATCTTATTGTGAATGATTAATCCGTGTACGTTTAATTTTTTTTTTGACATCATAATACTCAAACTAAATGTCCATCCAAATCTCTATCTTTTAATGAACTGACAGACTCCTCTCTGGTGAGGTATGCCTGACTTATCCAAAAAATCAGTCTGCAACTACAATCTACAGCATTTCACATTCAAATGTGCCTCCATCCATTCAACAACCAATGGATAGAACCAAGTCACTGCTCTACATTTTTTTCTTTTCGATAAACTGTTTCACCCGGATGTTCATTTCAATACAGAAAAAACTTGTTACATTGTGACTTTTGAGAGTTATGAAGATTTTCAGTAAATAAATTGAAATTCTGTCTGTTCCTCAATCAAAGTTATCAAATGGTTTAGTAATATGGGTCACTTTTATGATACTTTGTTTCATTATATAAAAAATCATAAATATTCTGTTAATCATCTTCTTTTGGCTTCCACAGAAGAAAGAAAGCATGGACTAGCATGAAGGTAAGAAAACACGGACAAAATTGTAGTTACTGGGTAAACTTTGGTGATTGATGTACCTTTAAGACATGTCGTCTACAGTGTTTATAGCCAGGCCCAAATTTATCTGAACTTGGAATCAGGTCATAAAACTGAGGAACCCGAGAGGCACCAGAAAAACAGATCCAGTCTCCTTCTGAGAGCCTCCAAGAACAACATGACATCCTGCTGGGAGAGAGAGCTTATTTCCCTATTTGTTTTATTTTCATAAGCATATGGGGTTCATTGGTCAGTTCAATAAATAATTGTAGGCTAAATAGCAATTTCATTGAAATACCTGCTCAGAGTGTGTTGTGGTTTAATTAACGAGAGCAGTGTGACCTGTGTGTTCAGGAACACCTTGGAGAAACGTTCATTCTGTTTAGCCCACCGCTGGGAACTGAACTTGGTTTCAGAGCTGTAATTTGGGCTATGACGCACACACTCACAGGCATGCATCAGGTTTGTAATTAATTATTGACAAGACTGGAAATCTCACCTCTCTATGGTACTAAAATTGCATAAGCATGTGGCACATGAACACACACGTTTGATTTGAGACTTTTCCTGAATATATTTGCCGCTAATATCCCTTAAAGGGACTGTTCACCCCAAAATTAAAATTCTGTCATCATTCGAAATTGAAACCTGAAGCCTTTCTTTGTTCTACTGAACCCAAAAGAAGATATTTTGAAGAATGTTCATAACCAAACAATTTTGGTTAACATCGACTTCCTTCGGATGGATGGAAAATTAGATAGACAGTCAGACAGAGAGACAGAAAAACATACGGATGCATGAATTGATAGAAAATCAGATAGACAGACAGACGATAGATGCATGTTTGAGTTGTTTTAACAGAAAGCAACTTGCACTGAAAAAATATGTCAGTCCCATTGTTTTGTCTCAAGATGCACACCAGTAATTTTTTTTTTCTAGGGCACGCTTATAAAAGCTACTGTAACGTCATCCTTATGTCATGGGAACGACATCTTCCCTATATTAAGGGAACGACATCTTATTCTCGTGGCCACAACTAACCTGTGTGACCATAGCAACCTGGGATTATCAGAAATTTATGTTAATAAATATAAATGAATATATTTTGAACTAAAAATTACAAAAAAAGTGCAGAATTAATATATATATATAGATATAGATATGTATCGCTATAGACAGGTAAGATACAATAAAAAAAATAAAATATATATTTTTACACATTTATCACATATTTATAATATTTCAGATTTTTTACAGCATAACTATACATCTTCATATTTTAGAAAAGGAATTCTTCCCAATGGGGTTTGTCAAAGCAAAAAGTTTGAAAATACCTGTTGTAGGTACACTCACACAGTGTCAGTGATTGACAACCATATTTTCCCACACACTCTCAAACGGTCCTGCTCATACAACAGCTTTCAAACAGTTCTCGCTATATCGCCTGACATTGTAAATATAAAAAATGCCGACGTCTAGAACATTAGAAAGCTTTATATCACAGATCATATGACACAAGCAGTTAAATAAGGTTCGGTTCACACAGATTTATTGACATAGCGATTTTGAATGCTGAAAGTGTCAGGAAGCTAGTTCGGTTAAAATACTCTTGTTTATAACCAAACTGTGTGTGAATACAGTGGAATTTAGTGCGCTAAAATAGCACTGAAAACATATTATGCTACTGTGTGAATATAGGCTAAATATAAAATATAAAACTGGGACAAAAAACGTACAATGTCGTGTTGTGCCAGCACAATAATAAAACAAAAAATGTAGTTTGTCAGCTTTAAGTCAATTGTCCCTAAAGAATAGCCAAACATACACACGCACACACACGCACGCACGCACACACACACATCACACAATATTAAAATACAGACATACACACAATAGTAAAATACAGACATAGACCAAATTTGGCTGATCAATTTATTTGATCTGCTTACCAAAGAGACAATGCCCGCAAACATAAAACAATGAACAACTCCTTCATGATTAACTAAAATTTATAATGACAGCAAGTGTCATTCTTACCATAATTATTCTTTCTCTTCTCATCTCATCATCAATATCATATCATTAATAATATTAGTATCCTTATCTTCATATTAAGTGTCATTTTCTTATCTGTTTTGTATTTTAAAATGTAATAAAATGAAATGATCTCTTAAAAAACATGATGGACACACGGCTGTGGATAAGACACTACATGGAAAGGAGGGGAGGAGTGTAATTCTGCGTGGAAAGGCTGGTCCGTAAGGCTCCAGAGTCAAAACTCTTTCCGTAAAAGTCAATCGCCCTCATAGGCACCGTTTCCGCACACTTCACACACAAACGCACATACACACTCACACAAACGCATGATAAACCTTACAGTGAAAATAAAAACAGCATAAGTCACATTTAAAAGCACAGTATGGCAGTGGAAATTAATAGCTCATGGGTGTGAAGAGGAGTGTCAGTTGGCAAAGCGATGGCATGAGAGAAACAAGTAGACTGAGGCTAGAGTAAAGGATGCCATCATTTGTGCACAAGGAGGTATAAGAGCATAGGAGGACGAGAGTAACCCGGGTTTATGATTCCTTTGTCATGATCGGTTTGTCGCAATGTTTCTTCTTCCAGTTGTGTTCTTAAATAAACGTATTTAGTCCCCTTCATTACCCGGAGATTAATTAGAAAGTACCTACAGTACAGTGGCTTCCGTTTTTCTGTTGCCTTGAGTTCATGCTCTTTGTTTTTTGTCTTCCACGACCCTGATTCCCATTTCAGGGGGACTCAAGGTCCAAGCACCAGAGTTAGGAAGATTTCCCAAAACCCTTTGAAGAACCCCTAGACAACACACACACATGTACACGAACACATTCATACACACTCACACACAAAGTGCATCCCATTTGGGTGGTCCAGGGTTTCCTCATTTCATAAACAAGAGTATTTGTACTGTCTTTCTCTACGGCTTCTTGAGAAGTTTGTCCGCCTCTGGGTACGTGGGATACTTCACTGTCTCGATCTTCTCTTTGACTTTATAGGAGGGGTAGAGGCCAGTACGGCCCATTTTGCGGTTGATTCCCTTAGAGTATCCGTCCCAATGATTGCCCGCGACGCCAATCAAGTCTCCGGGCTCTAGTGGGATGTCTTCGCTGTTGCGTGGTTGGTGCGGGTAGATGGCGATCTGGTTGTGGGCGTTCTGCCCACCAAAGTAGTAGATGTCGTCGAGGGAGTAGAAGAAAGAGGAAGCATCTGGGTGGAGAGTCTGCATGATCTCATAGGCCACTCGACACACCTGTGCACAGTGGAAAGGAAAACAAAGACACATGTTCACAAGCTCCTTTCAAGCAGAATCCTCTGAGTGGAGTTGAAAGGGATATGTAGTTGCACCTGACAAAGATGAATGGACTTTACAATGGTTAAGTGCTCCTCATGAAGAGATGAAGTGAAGCTTAAGGAATATTAGAACAAAGTACCCACAGTCTGGAGCATACTGCACACAAAAAAGTCAAGATTTCGGATTTCAAAATCAGAAACTTGGATCTGACTAGCTGGCCTCTGCAGGGGTTTTTAATCAGTTTGTCGGGAAACAAAGTCTTGTTTAAAATGTATCGGACTGCTATAATGATGAATGATTAAGAAAAGTCACTGGACCAAAAGTTTTCTTTCTAATTCTCGACATGCTGTGGTCATTTTTATGGATCTTTACGATTGTTGATTGGTAAAGTCTTGCTCTTGGAAGGCTACCATACTGTAGAGTAGGGGTGGGCGATATGGCCAAAAAAATTATCACGTTAAAATTTTTCATATCAGTTAATAATGATAAATGATAAATGTCAAATCTTTATTTCTTTCAAGTTTAAAGGCAGATCTTTGCTCCTTGTTTTTTTTTTCATCAGAAAAATTGACAAAAACTTGTCAAACAAGTGAACATTTTACTGTAGCTTGAGTTGGGATGCAGATGTAAATGTATGTTTATTAACAAAAAACAACCTAATTTTTACAGGGTAAAATTTGGTCTTCCATTGTATTTGGATCTAGTGTTTAGAGTATTTTAACCACAGGTAAAACCACGCATTGCACCTCATTACCAGGGTAAAAATATTAACTATATTGCTTCTATGGTATTTGTTATGAAAAACAGTAGCCTAAAGACATTTACAGTAGTATAATACAAATGCAAACTGCTATAGCTTAATAACAAAAAATACTCCACAATATTCCACATTTCTGCCACAATCCCATGGTTTCAGTTAGTGTTTACAGTAAATCATGGTAAATGTTGGCAACTTGTGGATCGAAAAGCCTTCTAACTGTATTGTTGTGGCTCAGTGTTTCTGTTTCTTCTGTTTTCTGCATCAGTGTTGTTGAGAATGTCAGCGCTGTTTCATCTGGCTTATAAGTAGTTGAAATCACAAGGCATTTGATTTGTGGTTTGTATGTGAGAACTCTGCACCGAACTCGAACGCTTTTCACAGGGTCTCACAGCGCTGTTTAGTGGTGGCGTGATTGAGACAGTCAGCAAGTAAATGCATTCACTCTGAGCTCAGTGTGTTTTGAGCCGAACTGATAAATGTTCTGTGTGGTGGTTCAAACAAGCAGCTCTGTATCGTTCCGCTTTTGGCACATTCACCGTTTATGTTTCTCATATGCAACAGAAATGGCAGGCCTTATCAGTTATTGCCACGAGCTGCGACGGTCTGCAACACGCAGGCGCAGATTTTTTTGCAGTGCATAAACATTATGTCGAACACTTATCGAAGCTGAGGTGTTCAGTGTTATTTGAAAATAACAGACAGGTGTGTTGGAACTGAAGTCTACAGAAGCAGGGTTGACTACCCCTATTACTCCAGTGAGATCTTGGCTAAAAGTCTTGGTACACTGTGACACCCATGGTCTTTTTTATGTGAGAGTGCACAATTGTAGCAAAGACTGCTCCCACTCGTCCCATTGATAGCTGGTTGGAGCAATCACACTGCATGACTGTGACTTCATCAGAAGTCATAATGTCATAATGGGAATTAATCAACTGGCAATAAATATGTCACACTAGCAATTTGTAATATACAAATATTAGTTAATATCATTGATTTTGGCAGTCAAAAATTGTTCAGTGTGAGTTTGTCTTATGTGGGCGATTCCTGGCCAGAATAAATGGACCAGACTTTCTGTTCATAGTAATTCTAGACTATTTTTTGCCAGACACCATTTCTGACATGAAAACAAAAATCACAAACCAAACATAAAATCAGCATGCTATTTCAGAGCTAACCACAAAGTCCGCATTGTACCAGAGAGGACTTGAGTTTAAAAAAACTGAAGCTCAAAAAAAAAAAAAAAAAAAAAAACTAAAGAAAATGGGAAGAAGAACAAGAGGAAATGGAGAGTTATAAAATGGTCAAGTCTTAACCCCATAGAAATGCTGTGGGAGGTTTGGGCACCACATGCAGGAAAACACATGCACAATAAAGACATCACACAGCTACAGGTGTTTGGCGAGCAGAAAGGGACATGACCATATAGGAGACAAACAGAACAAAAACTTCTTTAAGAAGTGGGTCAGACTGTACCTGTGAGGAGAAGGTGCACACTAAGAAGTTTGTCCTGGAAAGGAAGTGGATATCCAAGATGACTCCTCTCAGAGAGTTTTCAGTGTAGCGGTTGTGTAGCCCAGCAGACCATGAAATAGAATTATCACTAATAAATTCATAATCAGGGTACCTGCACACAAACACAAAACAAATGTTGATTAAAAGGCCCTCCTGATGGCCCACTTCTTGCTATGTTCCAAACCCTGGTCAGCTGCCTACCTACAGTGTACAGCAATTTTAAGCATCATTTCAAGCATGCTTATGACGTCAAGGCTGTTCCAAACAGAGAACAGCAAGTATTATTAAACACCTAGATTTGGCCAAATTCTAATGCAGCACTGCATGTATCCTTTGCTAATAAAAGAATTCCAGAATTCACTCTGTGCACAAAAGGACTTCCCTTTTCACATTATTAATGATTATTAAATCTTTCTAGCTATAGTTATCGTTACAGTTATCAACCATGGTGTGAAAGAGCCTTTAGGCCGTGTGTCCACCAAAGCATTTTTAGCCAGCTGAAAATGCCAGGTGGTCTTCTGAAAATTGCTAGATGCGGGCGCTTGAAAGCGTTTCGGTAACACAGCACTTTTTTCAGAGACATTGTTTTAAATGATTTTGTTTCACTATTGTGCTTGTTGTCATCTGCTGTCGTTGTACAAGCAGTATGTGACAGTTGGTCAATGTCGTATTTGTCTCGTCCCTCCTCCACTGTGATTGGATGGCTGGGTAAAAAGTGATAGTAATGAGCACAGCGTTTTACCCAAAGCTGAACATTTTTCAACTCTTGGCTTCTGGAAAAATAGACGCTCAGCACCTCGTCACATTGCTGCCGTTTTTAAATTCGTGGCACTCCCATTGAAAACAACTGAAAAAATAGTCTGGCCTTGGGAAAAAACGCTCTGTGGACACGGCCTTAGTCAAATTGAAAGTCAAGTCACATTTATTTACATAGCACTTTTTTAAAAATCAGATTGTTTCAAAGCAGCTTTACAGACATAACAGAAAAATAATGCAAAAAAGTTTGTTTCCAGAAGAAAATAGCGTCACAGTTGAGTGATGTTTCATTTTTGTTTTAAAAAAGTTATTAATTTAGTTCATTTATATATATATATAGCCGCTCTGGAGTAAACCATGATGTCATCGTCCAGCTCAGTTCAGTTCTTGTATAATAGTGTCAATGCAGGCAGATCAATATTATTGTTGAATATTAAATCAAATGTTACATTTAATGTCCCCAACTAAGCAAGCCAAGCCAATGGCAACAAAGGTGGAAAAAGGCGACAGTGGCAAGGAACCAAAACTCCAACAGGTGGCAGACTGGAGAAAAAGACCTTGGGAGAACCCAGGCTATACCCTTACAGTGTTTTATTTCAGTCACTTAATGACGATGTTCCATGTTGGTTAAAATGGTTACAACTTAGTGTATTCTTAATGATTCTAAGCTATTCTCTTAATGATTTTTTTTGTCTTCTTTATTTCCAGTTAAAATATCTATCTTAATATATATCTTTAAGAGAAGAACAATTGAATTGATAAGAAACACTGCATGGGATACTAAGACTGTATAAATTGTACTCACTTAGACTTGGCCTCTTGCAGTAGAGAGGGGTCGTCGGTGGCGAGGTAAACTCGTTTCTTGTCCACATGCATGCGCTGGGCCAGGCTCTGGTAGTGGTCCTCCACATGCGCCATGTACTCTTCTATGGGGTGGAATGCCGCCTCCGTCCCTACCTTATCTGTCCGGCGCACATGTACCCTGGAGAGAGGAGCAATTCCTGGGTCAGGCTGATTGTGTGTGTCCGTTTGAGAAAGGGATTCAAGGTCGCCAAAGAACAGGAAAAAATACAGACCAGCAGAATAAAATTGTGTTATTTTTTTAAACGGATGTTTAAAGGTTTTACGCTTTGGGGTGCCGGTTTTCTGAAAATGCCAACCATTATGTGTCTATGTGTGAGTGTAAGGATGGGCGCCTGAATAAAAAGATGACAGAGAAAGTACGAATAGTGTGTGCGAGAGAGATAGAGACAGAAAGATGGCTGTGAGTGGTTGCGCTCCCACTAGAGAGCAAAGTGGGTGTAAGTGGAGATTGATTGTTGGAGCAGTGGTGGTTTGTGTGAAAGGGTCTCTCTCCTCCTTTTCTCCCCCTCCTTCCCTCTCTCACACATAAATACATTCAAAACCTTACAGTGCCTGTGTTTCCTAAGCTTGAGGAAGCTTTAAACACATAGCTTTAAACAATGGGACTAATAATTATTATATATGTTATTTATGTTTTAGCTGATTGCTTAATTTCCCAAGAAACAATGAGTCACAATTATTTTAATAAGTATAGTAAGCATAGTACGTTCTGGCTTCACTAATAAAAAACAGTGAAATATGTAGCGTCTGAGTGGATTTGATGGGATAATGTGTAATGTCTCACCCTATAATGGGGTGCTTGAAGCCCAGCTTGTTGGTGGCCTCTTCCATCTCCTTCATCAGCCAGGCCTGAGGGCGGATCAGGTACTTGACAAACTGAGACACCCACCACACGGCTGGGTCTCCGTGAAGCCTCTGAAGTCGGTCCGCAAGGTCTTCAGGGATGGCCAGGGGCAGGTATGGGGGACGAGGGTGCAGGCTGTCCACGATGGGCAACTCTATGACCTGAACATCCCGATCGTTTGCTTCACCTACAGACAAAGGCACAAGATAATAAGCGGAAAAAATAAAGGAATGCACTGGAGAAATGAAATATTGCAGAATGGACTGTAAATTGGCCCAACATGCTTTTCCAATATGAGATTAATTTACAATTAGCAAGTCAATAAAGCTTGACGGAGAAGCTGCTCACAAGGAATAAAGTGTGTGGGCTGAGAACACAGGAGCAGGAGAGGAAAAAAAAGACACCCTTAGGCCACAAACATAATACACGTAGGTATAAAAACAGATTCAAATGCCTGCTGAACATCCTTTACATTACATTACATTGACGCCTTTGGCAACCGGTTTTATCCAAAGTGACTTACAGTGCATTCAAGGTGCACAATTTGTCAGTGTGTATATGCCACATACATCACATGCCTTCTTGCATTAGTGTGGCGGTAACAAACCTCAAGGGGTGAGGTGATGGAGTTCCCTTCAAATGTCTGTGCCATTACACTGGATGTGTTATTATGTGCTTACACACATGCCAAGAGTATGTTTCAGGCCATGGGGATGTAGAAAATATTGGAAGCCATATCAGTATATATAATGTGCATATGTACAGTACTGTGCAAATGTCTTAGCCACGTTAGTATTTTCACACACACAAAAAATGTTAAGACAGTTATTTATCGTTTGCTGTAGTGTGTCAGTAGGACATATCAGTTTACATTTCCAAATATTAATTTTGCCATTAATTATAATAATTCTCACCAGAAAAAAATGGTTTTAAGACAGTTATTTATATATTTTGCTCTAGTGTGTCAGTAGGAAATATCAGTTTACATTTCCAAACATTCCTTTTGCCATTAATTGTAATAATCCAGTGAGATTTCTGTATGCACAAGGAGTCTGACAACAGCCGGTATGCTCCAAGCGGAGATCTGATCTCACCATCATTGAGTCTGTCTGTGATTACATTAAGAAACAGAAAAAACTGAGAGACTAAATCCAGAATGACTGTGGCAACATCTCTAAGACGCTTGAAGAAACCTACCTGCAAACAGCATACCGGTTGTTGTCAGATTCCTTGTGCATACAAAAATCTCGCTGGATTATTACAATTAATGGCAAAAGGAATGTTTCGAAATGTAAACTGATATTTCCTACTGACACACTACAGCAAAATATATAAATAACTGGTTTAAAACCATTTTTTTTCTGGTGAAAATACTAACGTGCCTAAGACTTTTGCACAGTACTGTATATATATGCGCATTACATGGTGGCTGAAACACTCTAAAGATATCTGGAACAAAAGGCAATAACTATTGAAAAATCCATATTGTTCAACCACTGGCATGTAGTAACAGGGAAAAAAAACTTTATCAGGGAAAAACATCTTCAAAGAGACTGTGTGCCAGGTTTAATTTATGCCTTATGCAGCATTAAATGTTAAAAAGTATTTTTACACAAAGAAGTGTTGGAGAAACTCCCCAGCCGTTCTTATATAACCTTGCTGTTAGGCTCTTTGCATGAGGATGAGGTTTTTCCAGCCCAGCACCCCTCATTGCACTGATAAACAAAATAACTCTCTCTCTCTCTCTCATCCTCATTAGAGCAGCAAGAGAATCTAAATTACATCTTGTCCTTGCATCCCGATGAATAAATTGAAGGGGGGGCTTCAGGGGAGGAGGCTTCTTTATTATTTTTAATTCATGCTGTCTATGCGTATGTACCGCTGAAGCGACACTGATTCATTTTAAATGCTGCATGTGTTTGGGTGTGCATGTTGCTGGGGGTATTTTCTCTAAACGCCAGCAGGATTATCCTTAAGGATTTTGTCTGCCCTTCGACCCCGTGCGTGTTATAGCTAGAGGCATTAACAGGGTTATGTTATGCACATTATTGAGAACCATCGAAAGCTCCACTAGAATTAGCCTGAATTCATTTGGGTATCGTCAGTATGGGCGTTTATTATGAGAAGCTGAAATGTTAATGTTAATATGTTAAAAACTGATGGCATGGCACTAGCAACACCAAGGTCATGGATTCAATTCCCAGGGAATGTAAAAAACAGTGAGTAACGGACCACTTCGAGCTCCATCTTGAATACATTGTAAGTCGCTTTGGATAAAAATGCCTACCAAATGCATAAATGTATGTAACGTAATGAGTTGGAATGGCGTGTTTAATTTCACTCGCTCCATCTCTGTCAATCACACTGGTCCGTGGAGTGCAGAAACTCAGACTTTAGGGCAAACTAAGAGAGACTGTGTCCTCAGGGAGGAAAGAGTGATGGGAAAGCGCTGCTTTGTTTTGAGGTCATTTCTTTCATGTTTTAAAGGCAGTCTCTCCTTCCCCTCTGCTTTCCTTTTAAGAGCACAGCAGGTTCACTCCAGCTGTAGAGAGATTTCCCCGAACACTGGATTCAGCCTATTAGACAGACTCTTACGCAGGACCAGTGTATATAAAAATGACCGTTAGTGTGTTCCCCGACTGAACACTTCAAAAAAATCCATTATTGAATACATTTTCTTGCATTTATGAAAAACAATCAACTAACCAGCACTCCAATTGACAATTTAAAACAGCGAGATGCCAAAAAACATGTGTACTGAGAAAAATAATTAAAAAAATAATTGCAGTATATAAAATAAACAAAATGCACATCCCCAATCTCAACACAAGAAACAAGCAGATGAAGTGTATTATCAAGGTCCCTGATCACTTCTAAATTTCACCTAACCATCTGGCACATTTTTAGCATGGACTGAATTTAAATAGGGATGCGCTAATATCAAAATTCTGCCAATACTAATAAGCTTATAATTTGTTTTGTGTTATGATAGCCTATTTTAGATAGCACATATCTAATAAATGGCAGATATTGTACAATTATATACTATTTTGCTTGAATAAATAAAAAAATTACTATAAAAACTCAAATTAATCATTTCAAATGCTAAAAATTAGGCATCACAATATCATAATGTATAGATTAAAGATGTTGATAAAGGTAATCTGAATGTGCAAATATGGGAAATAAGCATGAACAATAACATACCCAGTACTGACTGATTATATCCCATGTAAACAGACAAATTACTGTGCATCCCCTTTGTACTACAGTCTGATAGTACAGTCTGCACAAACTTCTAATGAATAAGTAAGTATTACTCATTTAACATTTGAAGAGATCAGCCAATCATAGCTGAGGTGATTTGAAAAGTTTGGGTTCAGTACGATTGTTTTTACAATTAATACTTTTATTCAACCAGTAAAGACATTTATAAGGAACACCCTCTAAAAATTCCTTTTTAAATAAATGCTATTCTTTTGAAATTTCTATTCATCAATCGGGGAAAAACAACAACATTGAACACTGAAAATAATAAGAAATGGTTCTTGAGCAGCATACTGTATCAGCATATTAGAATGATTTCTGAAGGATCATGTGACACTAAATACTGGAGTAATGATGCTGAAAATTCAGCTTTACCATCACAGGAATAAATTACACTTTTAAATATATTTAAAATAAAAAACAGTACATTTATAATGAATAAAATGTATTTTGAACAAATAAATGCAGCCTTGCATTCAGCATAAACAAATCTTACCAACCCCAAACTTTTGAAAGTGATCATTATAATAATACTTGTAATAATACTACTTTTTAGCCTTGTATGTGTGTGTTATGTGTCCTGTCTCGTTTGAGTGTGCATGTGTGTGTTACTGACCAGACCAGTGTCCAGTGGAGGCCCCCGTGCGGTCAGTGCAAGAGTCGCTGACGGGTTTAAAGACGGTCTCCCAGCCACCGGTGGCATAGCGCCAGTTCTGTGACTCCAGTATGAGCGTGCGCTGCGTGCCATAGGCGATCATGAAGCAGTAGACCACATGATGCAGCTGGCAGCCGTACCCACAACCCTTATTGATGTTACACACCAGCTTGCGTGCCTTGCTGCAGTCCGGAGGGTTCTACAGATCAGTAAAGAGAAAGAGAGGTTTGAAGGTTTCTCAAATACAGGACAGTTTTTGATACTGAAATCGTACCTCAAAATGTCTGAATTGCATTTCATTACAGTAGAAAGACTGTATTTTTGTCTTTCTGCTGTATTTTTTCAGTCCAACAGGTTCCTTGATCTGCTAGATGTCAAAAACACCACATGATTTTGCATTTGGCAAGACCGACAGCTCAAGCGTGTCTTCTGTACCGTGCTCTGTTCACTGAGCAGTTCAAGACATTTGTATTATACATCTTTCAAGGCCACCAGTAAGAAAAAAACATGATAGAATACAGAGAGAACCAGATTTGTCAAGTTCTCCAATCATCTCTGGCATGAAAATATTTTTAGTATGTGCTGGAGGAAATGATAAATTTGGCCCTGATGGCTGAAGAAAATAATGTCTGAATGATATTGGCTGGATGAAAGAAAACGAAACAAACAGGACGAAAAATGGTCCCTCCATCTATTGCTGTTTCTCTCATACTGGGACAATAGAGAGGAGAATGACTGGAGTAAAGAGAAAGGAAGGAGCAAGAGAGAGATAAGAGATGGATGACAGCAGTGTAGTGAGACAGACAGAGGACCGTCATTCTTCATAAGAGACACGGCTTCTTTGTTATCAACCTGTCTTTCTCTCACACACAAAGTAAAATACACTCCATCACTTTAATCACACTCCAGCTCTCATTACCGTTTCAACCCGTCTCTCTGATGGAGAGCATTGAAACAAAGTTATTAGCCAAAGTTAATGTAGTACAAGCAGCACAAAAATTTTCCCCTGGGCCCAATGAGTAGGTTATAATACAAAGCAGTGTTTCTCAATCTTTGCCTGACCCATCAGACCCAATGCCTACCCATCATCATCATCATCATCATCAATCCAGGAATGTGTAACTTACTTTTAACTCATATCAATACTGAATTTTATTTAGCATTACCATTAAATAGATATTATAAAAATGCTTCACATTTAATGACATTTAATGGGATAAAAATGTGAGTAATGTTTTGCTGTATTCAGCCTCAATATTTTAATATGATACAAATTATAAATAGATACAAAATATTTAATTGATGGATTGTATAAAAAAATCATTATATATAATGTATTGCGACAATTATTGTTTTAAAACGTTTTTTTCTATGATGGCAAAGCTAAATTTTCAGCAGCCATTACTCCAGGCTTCATTGTAACAGAAATCAATCTGATAGGCTGATTTGGTACTCGAGAAACTTTTTAAAGTTTAAAGTTTAAAGTCGTTGCCCTGCTTAATATCTTTGTGGTATTCTTTGAAAAATAGAAAGTTCAAAAAACAGTATTTATTTGAAATGTGTATATGCATACATGTTCTGTATGTATTTGAAAAAAAGAGATATTGATTATGTCAAAATAATTGTGGTTAGCACAATCCATATGTATTCTAATTGCACATAAACCCATTTTAATGTGATTTGTCATATTTTGTCAACTTGCAGAGTTTGCTAGCTTTTACTAAATGACTTGACTACCACACTCTATGGTATGCACTTAAATAACAGAGTTTGATTCGATGCATGGCCTTGAGATTTAAAGTGAATGAAAGCCTAAAAATAAAATAACTAAGCCTATTTATTTTTAGCCTTTATATGCACTTAGCATTGCAGACCAAAGACCCATTTTTAGTTTATACCACTGCTGACGGTATAAAACTTAAAGATAAATATATCACAAATATGCAGCTACAAATATGATTATCAGGTAAAAGACACAATGTGCTGTTGACATTCCATCTTTAACTTCACCATGTGACAGCGGTTTAAATTCTTTCTGCAAGAGAATCAACCCAGAATCAGAATCAAGCTGAGCTCTGCTGATTACAGCCTATTTGCTTGTGCGTGGCACTGCATTGTGTTGCAGCTGAATGTCAGTTTAGTCTCCAGTGTGGAGTCAGTGCAAAACAACCGCCCCATTCCATCTCAGAGAGAGGGACAAAATACTGCTGTCCCGCCAAATGAAATATAATCACCCCTCTCACTGATAAATGGGGAGAGGAAAGGAGGAGAGTGAGTGAGTGTATGTGATCTTGTTCAGCTAATAGACATTATTCGAAACAGACGGCATGTTTAATTTGAAAAAAATAGTGTTGCACGATGTATCGATACTTCAAAAGTATCGCGATACTCGGAAATTAAAAACGTCACGATACCTAAATTTATCAGTATCGATACTTAAAAAAAAAAAGCCTCCCTATGGACGTCTGTGTTTTTTTCCTGACGCACGCAGCAAAGAACCTGCTGCTGTCAGTCTCATGTGACAAAACACTACAGAGATGGCTGCATGTGCGAGCATAATCGTTTATATACTGTCTATGAGCACAAGTGGTCCACGACTCGTAGAAAAAGATGACGCGAGGAGGAGTGACATATGGAAGTAAGTTGCCTACCTTGCTCTGTTGCACGGTGCACCGATACTTCAAAAGAAAACCGGAAATGAAATACGTCACGATTCCTTAATTTATTAGTAGGCTATCGCTTCTAAGAATGACCGCGTTCCAGATTTGTAAAGGCCTGACACACACTGGCTGCGTGTCGTGTCCGTTTTTATTTCGGCTCCCATGATGTTAACTGCCTGCGTGACACACGCGTCTGGGTGCAGCTCGAGACGCGCGGAAAACGCGTGCATTCTAGAAATCTATTTTTCACGCGACACGCACACGTGTTGGAAGCGTTTCCAGGCAAAATAGAATAGGAAAAGATGTTTCTATGTCATTTTGACACGAATACATATTAATCAATGACATTTTGATGTTTGAAAGATTTGACAAATACAATATAAAATGTAATTTAAAACATATGATCGATTTTCAAATATTGCACCTCTCAATACTGAACGAATTATTCTGTAGCCTATTTTGCAGTCAACACTGCCGACGTTGTCTTTGCTGCTATATATATTTATGTTTAACATGAAGTATAGGCCTTCCACAACTCTCTCCCCACGTCAAATATATCACCAATAAGGCTTATCATACCAATATTAAACATTGTTTAATATAATCGCTGTTCATATTTTTATTCAAAGTTCAGAATCAAGATAAAGCTCTTCTGTTTCTTATGATAAATGAGATAATGCTGCTAAATGTATATATTTTTTTACCTTGAATGTCATTGCTCTAATTTATTTTTTATATTTTGATATTTCATATTTTGTTCAAATGTTTAATATATCTGCTGTTCATATGTTCATTAATTAGTGTGTTATATGATTAAATGTTGTCCCGGTTTTAAAATAAAGCACAGCAATGATATTTGAGAGTGTTTCTCCCTTTTCAGGAAAAGTATCGAAAAAGTATCGAAATCGCAATACTTGACTTGGTATCGGTATCGAAACAATAATTTTGGTATCGTGACAACACTAGAAAAAAACAAACAAAACATACAGACAAAATAGAGGCTGTGAGGGATGGAAACAGTGCAATAGACACGAAGGGGGACCCCAATATCAGGGATTAAAGTGAAAAAAATTCTTCTGACTGAATTTTTTTTTTAGGCCAAGTCATATTCCTTTAACTTTTTAAATAGTCGAGACCAATAGCGTTTTAAGGGGAGACGTTTTAAACCGCTTTAATATTGCCAGTAGGCGTATTTTAAAAGCTATATTTTAATCTATGAAAACCAGGCATGGAACATACTAATATTATTAATAATTTGTAATTAATAAATTAATAATATATATATATATATATATATATATGCAAATTATAACACGTTTACACAAAATTTGTTAACACACAAGTAAGTTACTTTTCCCCTTTACTTAACATAAATTGTAAGAATATGACTAATAGTAAAGACTAGTACTAATAAATACAGTGCTATGCATAAGTTTAGACACCCATGCTAAAGTTGACTAAAAAGAGGAATAAAAAAATCATCTTTTGGAAGTATAGCAGAGGATCTTTCCGAATTTTAGATAAGTCCCGCCCTCTCCACTTTTTGAAAAGTTTGATTGATTCACCAGAATGATTGACAATTAGGAGGACCAATAGTATAGGGTATCCACCCGGAAGTAAAAAGATCCTCACCTATACCTTTAATGCCTTAATTTAAAAAATTAGGAAAAATCCAACCTTTAAGGACACCAATTTTCTTTGTGAATGAATAATGTATCGTAAATAAATAAATGTTCTTCCTTAAAATACAGGGTGCATAAGTTTGGATACCCCTATGTTAAATTCCCATAGAGGCAGGCAGATTTTTATTTTTAAGTATTTTTTTTTATTTATTTTTTAGGATACTATGCATCCTGATAAAGTTCCCTTGGCCTTTGGAATTAAAATAGCCCCAAATCATCACATAGCCTTCACCATACCTAGAGATACTTTCCACAAGATCATCTCTCAATGCAAATCAAACTAGCTATTAGGCTAACTGAAATACAACCATGCCAATCTCTAGGTATGGTGAAGGCTGTGTGATGATGTGGGGCTATTTTAATTCCAAAGGCCAAGGGAACTTTATCAGGATGCATAGTATCCTAAAAAAATAAATAAAAAAAATACTTAAAAATAAAAATCTGCCTGCCTCTATGGGAATTTAACATAGGGGTGTCCAAACTTATGCACCCTGTATTTTAAGGAAGAACATTTATTTATTTACGATACATTATTTATTCACAAAGAAAATTGGTGTCCTTTAAGGTTGGATTTTTCCTAATTTTTCAAATTAAGGCATTAAGTTCAATTTCCAAAAGATGATTTTTTATTCCTCTTTTTAGTCAACTTTAGCATGGGTGTCTAAACTTATGCATAGCACTGTAAACATTAGGCCTAGGCTAAAGCTATTAAATAGCAGTCCCAAACTAGTTTTTGTTAATACAATGTTGGTATGAGCCACTACAGTCATTTAAAAATATAAAAAATAACACAAAGAAAAATAGTGGCATTTTGGGGTTATATGGAAACGACAGTTACCATGGTGAATACACAATATTAACAATAACTGTTAATGAAACATGGAAACTGGTGAATAGAATGAGAATCATACCTGCATTACTTTTATTTCGTGTAATTTACAACGTAACGGCGTTGCATACTCGTAGTTTCTTTTGCACTTGATCAGTGAAGCAATACAGCGCGCGCCGCTGAATTTGCGCGTGCAATTGAGTGTGCGCTACGAGAACAGGATAACGACTGACAGGACAAGAAAGTCCGTTTTTCTGAGGTGAAAAACTTTATTTCAGCGTACACTTCCCACACAGCAAAGGAGTCCGTGGCGGACCCGCCCTCAAGCCGCCAGATCCGCCTGACTGTCAGATTCGTTTTCGCTGCGCTAACCAAGTGGTACTCGATGCAGAGCCAAATGGGAGGAGCTAGAGCTCCAGCTCCTCCCCTCGCTGGAGCTCCAGCTCCTCCCCTCGCTGGATTTAGTGGGAGGGGCCGCGCATGCGC
Organism: Scardinius erythrophthalmus; assembly: GCF_964197995.2. Classification (NCBI taxonomy): domain Eukaryota; kingdom Metazoa; phylum Chordata; class Actinopteri; order Cypriniformes; family Leuciscidae; genus Scardinius; species Scardinius erythrophthalmus. The sequence goes on from NC_138239.1 coordinate 11,059,619, forward strand.
AGGTTAACTTTCTTGCTATCAAAGAGTTACGTCACGATCTTTTCCCGCAGCGTTGCATTCCGGGAAGGCGCCGCCATTTTAGGTGGTAACTCTATCAGTTGCCATGGTTACTTCTACAGTGAGGCCAAGATAAATAGCAAAAGAGAGAGAAAAGATCAGCTTGATATGCGTTTGTATTTTAGCGATATGCCACAGTTTCTTGGGAAGATATGGAGAAGAAAAAAAAGCTTAAAGAAACGGCCTATCACGTTAATGACGTAGCCTACGACATTGCCAGAATGTACGATCTGTCCGCACACAGCAGGTCCAAAATGCACATCCAATATCAGATTTATTTCCACATATAAATAAACCCCAGGCAAAATTAATCAGTGAGGCCCATTTTTTAAATATATTTTATATAGTCCTATAATGTTTTTTATATAATATATTAAAATGTATATTTGTTAATAGGCTATCTTCATTGCCTAGATATAATTAAACAAAAACACATCTAACAGAACATAACCACCAGTTGTTCATTTTTTACAATATGTTCTTATTTATTTTTTATTTATTTATTTTTTCATTAACGAAATGTCAATCTTCGTCTTTGTAACAGAAGATACAAAAATCTTCAGCCTATTAGGCTACATGTATAACGGATTATCACCTTATAAACAGTCCTTTGTGGAATAAGGCCTAATGCTATATAGAAATAGCATAGCCTATGGTTATAGCATCTTAATTTAAACTTTATTTTGGTATTAGGTAATTAAAATGCTAACTCGTCTATGTAAAGAGCTGGATACTAGGCTACTTAAATAGTATGTCATTAAATGTAGGCCATCTACGATAGACTAAATATTTTTAACGTTAGTCATTCATTTAAGCAATGACTAATATCGCACGTTAATCAATCCTGGGTGCAGTTCAAGCATCAAGCACCGGCAAAAGTAGGCTAATGATAATAAATGTGTCTAAAACAAAAAATAAAGCATTTTCATTATGTATTAATAGGCTGTGTACAGTATCAGTATCATAACACTGAACAACTCAACAGAAATCAGATGATTTAGATTAATTCACAAATAACACACACGTAAATGCAGTGGACAAAAAATAAATAGGGGTGCACTATCTAAGCTTTCACAGCCTTTTAAGTCTAGTAATTTACATAATAATAGCAGACGCTTTTGTCCAAAGCAGCTTTAAAAGTGAGGAAAACAACGAAACCGTTATAAAGATAAAATAATACATAGATAAAAAGTTTCAACCGTTTTGAAACACACACACACACACACACACACACACACACACACACACACACACACACACACACACACAGTGTGAGCAATGTTCTTATTAGGTGTTTACGCATTTGTCACAGAAACGATAAATATTTAATCATAATCACAACAAATATTAGAGAAAAATACAATATGATGTATGCCAGCATATTGCGCATCAAAACAAACTTGTCCTTCCATCACGGTTGAACTCGCACTAGATCCAGCAACAGTGAGCTAGCTCTAGCTCCTCCCATTTGACGCTGCAGCGAATCCCCGCTCACTAAATTTAGCAAGGTGGAGCTGGAGCTCCAGCGAGGGGAGGAGCTAGAGCTCTAGCTCCTCCCATTTGGCTCTGCATCGAGCACCATCTCGCGCTAACAGGATCAGCCCCGCCTCCAGGATCGGCCCAGCCTGCGGTTTTAATCGGCGGACCCAGAACGGATCACATACGGATCCGCACTTCGGACGCGCCTTAACATGTGCCCCGCCCCCTAACGCACTGTCACCTCGCGGACTCGCTACAGACGCTGGGCGGACCCGCTGACCAAACGCGCCTAATTTCAACTGTCGCCATCGTCACAGAATCATTCTCCGCTCTGTGGAAAAGCTAACCGGCAGGTCGACAAGCACGGAACACGGTAAGAATGGTTCAAATATGCTTTATTTGTACAGTTACTTAGCTGTAAAACATTACCGTTCATACCGTTCAACATACCGATGATTTTATTTCTGAAATGATTGTGGCAAACGAAGTTAGCAAATTGTCATTAGCGTAGATTTGAGTAAAAATGTATTTGATAATTAATAACTTTGAGTAAAAAGCTATTTGGATGGTATATTCTTTCTGTCTGGGAGGTTAGGTGATTTAATTAACGTTAGCTGTCCGGATTTTTATCACACCCTGATCGCGTATTTTCTCCCCTCCAGTAACGTTAAAATGTCAGGCAATATTATCATGTTAGGCCTAACGTTACCCAACTTACGTTTTTCACTGAATTTCTGGTATAACATGTCCATTTTTGTTTACATTTTGACAGTTCCACCTCCCCATGTAATGTTGTTTCAAAAAAATTATTAATATTATATGATACTGTGTGTGTGTGTGTGTGTGTGTGTGTGTGTGTGTGTGTGTTCTGTTGCAGCTTACAGTTTGTTCAAGTGCCACCAGTCTTATTTTGGAGTTTCATCTTTTCCTGACATCAGAGTAAGTAAGATTTAATACTGTTCCAACTGGATTTGTTGTCAAATACTGACACTGGTCCACACTACAGCATTTAATACTGTACTGGTTTGGTTAGTTTGAGTCCATTTTTGTTTACATCATGACAAATATATTCTCCACCACCTCCCCATGTAATGTTGTTTCAGATAATTATTTCATATCATATTAAGATTGTGTGTGTGTGTGTGTGTGTGTGTGTGTGTGTTCTGTTGCAGCTACAGTTTACAGTTTGTTCAAGTGCCACCAGTCTTATTTTGGAGTTTCATCTTTTCCTGACATCAGAGTAAAGTAAGATTTAATACTGTTCTAACTTGATTTAGCCAGATATGTTGTCAAATACTGACACTGGTCCACACTACAGCATTTCAATTGTCAAGGCTTAAAAATTTGCAAATTATCAACTTGAAGATGCAGCACTGGCCCAATGGGGCCAAAAAAGTTCTTCAGCAACTTCACTGTAAGTTGACAGTTCATTGTTGATTCAATTGAGTTCAGTAAGGCCACATTTATACTGCAGGTCTTGATGCCCAATTCTGATTTGTTGACCATATCTGAATTTCTTTTATTTTTTTGGACCAGCTTTTTTAATTTAACCATATGCAATTACACCATACACTTGGTGAAATAACCCAAGGTAGACATACTGACCTGTTCTTGAAACAGGAAGTTAAATTTATCTGGTGCTGTTTGTTACTTCCTTCTCGTTTAAGGATGTTTGGTGCCACAAAATTGGTACAGTGATGGAGTTACCTATTGGCCAAACTACAAAAATGATGAGAGAGTGAACGGGGCAGTGAAAAATTCTAAGGAACCTGGACCTGACTGGAAAAAATATGATGCCAGAGTCATGTGGTATGCTATTTTCTTTTTAAATAATCTAAATGGCTTTTGTAAGCAAATATCAAAGTATTTTGCCAATATGTTATATGGGAAGAAAATCCTTTTAATTACATTCTCATATTGTTCTGTTGTCTATAGTTCTACTCTATTAATTTGAAGGTCTACTGAAGTTTAACATGTAGGCTATTTATTTTATAGATGACTACTTTGTGGCACAACAACTCTTGAAGAAAGCTCTAAATTGCAACACATCAGATCTACAGTCTGAAGAGGAAGAGGAGGAGATTCGGCCAAAAAGAAGGCCAAAGCCGATGTTAGTATAAGTATATTATCCTTTATATTTTACATTAACTTTTTGGCCTCTATATTTTCTCAAAAACATAATTTATTGTTTAGGATATGATGAACCCGACAACCACCACACGTAAAGCCAGCTGAAATATAGATAAATGGTTTCTCAGAGAAACCATTCTCAACCAATTACATTGATTTACAATTTAAGTTCTTAGGCCAGTGAAAATGTTTATGTAATTACATTTACATTTATGCATTTGGCAGACGTTTTTATCCAAAGCAACTTACATTGCATTTTAAGGTACACATTTACATTCTTATCAGTTCTTGCTTCCCCTGGGAATTGAACCCATGACCTTAGCATTGCAAGCGCCAACACTCTACTGTTTGAACTACAGGAAGGCTTTACATTTATTATTATTATTAATAAGAGTAATTAATAAGATGTTTACTGCTTGTTTTTTTCCACCCTAATTTATAGTCATTTCTTGGGAGACTCTGATGAGAGCGAGGAGGAAGATGCTCATAAAAAGAGGCAAACTTTTAACACAACCATCAGCTCCTGTTTTTGCACCACCACCTTTTATCCTAAGTAGCGGCACAGCTGCTCCACCTCCACCCATTTCTCCACCTCACTGTTCACAGAGACCAGCAGAAGAGCAAACCCCTTCTGCAAGCAGGGTCTACAGACCTACCTGGCGGGGGGGAAGATGTGGATCAGACAGTATTGCCTGCTCTGGTGAGCAATACCTCATTAGATACAAGACTCAAATAGAGTATATTTTGTCAGCTTTTTTATTTTTATGCATGCTTAGTCCTGTGTCAAATTTACTATTTAACCCTCAGAGGTCGGAGATCACGCCGGCGTGATCTGCTCGCTTTTTTCCTTATGAGTTGAATTGAGACCCCAAATACTCTTTTGACTTTGATTTTATAAAACAAGTTTCATACATCAATCGATTCTGTTAAATGTGTATTATTTTTGTGTATACTCACAATAAAAACAAAATGTTGTGCTTTTTGCCAAATAAAGAAAAATAATCACGAAGCGAGTTCTGCCTTCTCTCTGTCCGTGTAGTCCATTCTGAAACGCGTCCGAAAATGAACCATAACTCAGCGAATACTTCTCACACAGGCACGTGAGATATGTCTTTATGAAGCTTGAAATCTCCTCTTTTAAATGAAGTAATTTATATAAAAAACAAATGTTTTTAACTCATGTAATCCCTTTGAAAGCAAGGAGAGGTACCGTTTTTCCTTCTCCCTTCATTATCTCTAAATGAGCTGCAGCCGCCCCGCCCCCGGCGCGATTCACATGTAAATAGTTTACCTGATCTAGTATGCATCGCATACGCCCCCCGATCAATGCCATAAAAACACAGTTTGTTCATCAGACTTCAGACTGATAGTTCATCGCGTTTTGAGTATGACACGCTTCTCCGGTAATAAAGACTCCCTTCAGATGATTCTGGACAGCGAGGAAGAATGCACCTTTTCCTCAGAGGACGAACGGCAGCATTTTGAAGAGCGAATTCCGCCGAGAACACAATTTCAGAGTAAGTTTTACTTAAAAGTCTTTTGTCTTTTATTTTTCGTGTTCGCATTTATGAGGAAAAAACAATATTTGTGACAGTTCTCCATTATGGACGCGAGCGCTCTAAAAAAAGCACAAAAAGACTTTCAAACTTTCACAGAGACCTCAAAACAGAAAGTACAAATCCTTTCTTTAAAACGAATTTCGTTTTGTATCAATTGTATCTTAATTTTAATAATTTTTTCATTAACAAATTTCCTGGATTTAAAGTAAATATAGGCTAGCAATCACAACATAAGGTGCTTGAACTGGAGATCATCATGAACCAGACCGTAGCCTATTCTCGCCTCACATGTCTAAAAAATGTGAAATATATTTACAGAAAGCTGGTTCTAAACAAACCATCCAAAACACTAGCCTACTGCGAAGATCGCGAGTCAATAGCCTATCGTCAACTTCATCTTTGCCAGAAGTTAAATTTAAATCGCGTGTGTGAATGAATGATGATGTTTTAGCAAACTGAATTGCTACTGAGATGAGTAAAAATCGACTGAAATATGAATACATAGATAAAATGTAGGCCTATAATCTTTTTTTTTTTTTTACAAAGAAAGAGTACACTTGAAATATTGTTGAAATTGTAATTATTGTTGTAATTGTAACCTTTTTAATAAAATAGCAAAACATATTTACAAGATAGATGTAAGCAAAATCTTAAATGGTCAATATAAGTCTTCTAAATATATCTGTTGTTCTTGTATTGTGGCTCAGTCAGTTTCACACCTGAGTGAATGGCTCATCATTATGCAAAGTGGGTGGGACACTGTAATCTAAGGTGTAAACTACTCCTCCCCCTCGCATATTGGCTTTCCAAGCAAAACCTGTTTTACATCAATTTAAATCAATGTATGGTTTTATGTGAACGATAAAGCAAGACTATTTTCACATAATTTTGAAGAAAAAACACTAGGCGAGGACATCCATTTGTCAAAAGTCTTATTGACACATATTTACTATGTGTTTTGTGGCCTTATTTCAGAATTTTTATTTTTTATTTTTTTCAATAACCACGCATAAACATTATTCTCTCAAAAATGAAAACATGTACATACACATGGCTCACATATTATGGTAGCCCTGTTTGTGCTTTATAGAGTGAATTTACACCTTTGCCATTAATATGTTTATAAGCAACTGAAAAAAGCACAAATGTCAGGGCATGTCAGAACATCTCAAGGACCCCAAAAACAGCCCAGACCCCAGAGGGTTAACTTTTATCATATTTAGTCAACCTTATCCTGTTTTTGTTTAGTTCTTTTTTTAGTCAACTAAACTTATGGGCATTCAAGTTTTATTCAAGGAAAACTTTTTTTTTTTTTTGTCACGCTGTATAATGGTTAAAATTATAATCACTTCATTTTAGTTGAACTTCTGTTTGTGTTTGTGCCAAATTCTTTAGGGAGTCTATTAAAGTCTGTAGTTTTCTTATGTCTCATTAGAACTACAGAAACGCGACCCGATCTGGCAATCTTACATAGCGTGGTTATAGCAGATAAAGGACCGCAAAGCGGAGGCTGAAGTGCCTTTCACCCTGTTACGACTTGACATTATTTTAAGTTAAAAAAAGAATTATGTCTATCCTCTAAAAAACAACAACCTGGTAGCTTCAATGTGATTTCATGACATGTAATGAAAATCTGCTTATGTATTACAGGTGGTGTGAGAAAGAGCCATGTCTCCTGTGCCGCCACCGATGACGACATTACAAAACATGTAATCCGGTGGTTCAACCTGGCATCAGATAGGGGAAGCTCAAGGAGCCGGAGCCCCTGTCAGCAAACCTTGACCCAACAGTAGTGAAAAAAAAATACTTTATCATTTTAGTGTAATGTTTTTCACTAAATAAAATGATGTTCTTGGTACAATTCATGGTTGATTTCATTTTTTTCTGTAATGTCTATTCAATGTATACATGAATAAAACTATTTAAAAAATTAGTAAATACATTTATAGTCTGTAATAACCTATTTTGTTATTGTTAGTTGGCTAAAAATTATTAATGTTTAATGATTCATGTTTTATTCAAAGGCACATACATTAATAACTATTCAAGCTTTTATAGAGCAGTCCAGTCTATCTAATGTTCGTCCACCATTAGATTTTAAATATATCTGTAGCTATAGTTTTGGCCAGATAATCAAGTGTGGGGAAAAAAGTGGCATTGTAGACGGAATTTTATGAACGGGTCCAAAACGGACCCGGGCCGGGCATATGACCGGGTCCAAAACGGACCCGGAGCGGATATGCGGCTCATTCGCGGATCCAAAGCGAAGCCGGGGCGGATGTACCCATTTATGTACGGATACGCAAAGGGACCGCAGCGGTGTCAGACCGGATCCGCGAGCCGCCACCGCGGCAGATCCGGCGCGGTGTGCAAGTGGACGCAGTTTCGGATCCGCTTTCTGGATCCGTTCCGGAGTTCACTGTACCTCCGCGGCGGATGCGTTTCGTAGTCAGTTTGCTGTCTGGGTTATGTCACTGCCTGCCTGGTAGTTCCTATTGTGCTGGGTTTTCTGAAGTAGTCATGATTCGCCTCTCATAACATAACATGCTCTAAACACGCACGCAGTGTGGAAAAGGAGGAGCAGAGGCGCGGGGAGCAAGGATCACAGCGCAAATTTGAACTATATCGATGTGATATGGTCTAATTCCATATCGCATTTAAAAAATATATCGATATATTTTTTATATCGATATCGCCCAGGCAGCCCTACCTGCATTATAAGTGTGTCACTGAAATATAGTTCTACCTCAGCGCTCAGCTGTAGCCTGACATGCACTTTCCGTGAGCGGTAATTGAAAACCCGGAGTGGACTATGAGCGAAGTGATTACAGCAGTGACGTGCGGTCTGGGTAGGCAAACTAGGCACTGCCTACCCTGCCAAAATTCAAAAATAAAATGGTTTATTAAATAATAAACTTGTATTTGTATTTTTACTGTTTATTCTTGTGATTTATATATGCAATATGTGTGTTATTCCAATTATTTAGACGTTATGATGACAAATGTAGCAGTTACGCATAATCAAATAAAAAACAAATCGTAGAATAAGCAGTGCTTTTACCCGTCCATTCATTGCAGACGGCAAGCGAAAAACCCATGTTGCGCATGCGCACTTCGATCCTGTATTCTTTAACACGTACGTCAAAAAGCACAACTCTGCTGTGCCTTTGGACGTAAATATGGTATGCCCGTAACATCTCCGTAACATATCAGACATGGACCAATTAAAATCAAGATATTACTGGACATTTGCGCAGCTAACGTCATTAACGTTACACACCACAGATAGCCTACATGCCTAATCCCCGCGGCAAATTCAAAGCCAAAATGACAGCACCGGAGTTAAAAGGCTGTCATCAGAGAGTTAAATGTTTTAAATTGAGAGCCAGAGACTGTGCAAACTGAAGGCCCGTAAAGATGAGTTTTACAAAGCTGCGATCGACGTCTTCATGAGGAAATGGCGGCGGATGAATTTGATGTAGGCTACAAATAATCTACCGATTGGTGAGTCAAAAACTATTTTGGGCTTAATATTGAATTGATAAATATGGTTGAATTAATGCAAGCCATTTGACTTCATATTCAATTGAGCGGTGTGTGATTTTACTTTTACTTTTGGCCGCTGTGCAACAATAAGGATTAAGAATGGTTGCATTCTAATGCTGGAGTGGAGTGGACATAAACTACTGTTACTCGCGGTGTGTGCCTGTGCCGCGCTTGTGTGTGTGCGACGTGCGTGTATGTGTGTGTGTGTGTGTGTGTGTGTGTGTGTGTGTGTGAGAGAGAGAGAGAGAGAGAGAGACTGAGAGAATACACGCGATATACATCCTGATTTGTACATTTCTTGATATGCCGCGCTTGTGCGTAATGTTTACTGGTATTATTAGCCTTTAAACAATAAATCAGGTAATCTTAAATCAGGTAATCAGGTAAACTCAGTGCCTAGCCTCTTTAAGACATCACCGCACGTCACTGGATTACAGAGTGCTTAGAGTGGAGAGAGGAACGTGCTTTTGCTCCACTCCAGGCTTTGATCACATCCCCCTCAGCAGGGTGAATACACCTCGTCTTTCCTTAATTTAAGACCTATTCAAACTAAAATTAAGATATTTATTACACTATTTGAGAAATGAAAGCCTATTTACGGCCTTAAAATTATGAAAAGTGAATTTAAGACTTTAAGGACAGACTGGAACCCGCAATGACGGAAATCCGTCATGGACTTGCTGCAATTAACGGAAATCCGTCGTAGCGACGGAGAACTTTAATCCCTGCAATATTCATTTGAGCCAAGCAATATGGGATGTTCAATGAAAAGTATTCAAATCTTTACATTTTTCAATCATACAAGACCTTGAAAGTTTGGTTATATTTTTGAACAGATGTCAAGTCCATTGAGTACATCGTACTGTTCATGAGTGCTGATCAATTAATTAAATGAGAACTTATTGAATAAAACGGTTCATAAATCACACACAGAACAGGAGATCCTCTGAGCTTGAGTGCGTGCACGAAAAGTAAGTTACTAATGCCGAATTTATTATTGTAAATGAAAATCATATTTAGGAGCCCACTGTATGAAATGCTTGAATGTGGACATGTTCTTTTTTGTGTATGACCATCTAAACAACGTTAAAATAACGCAAATGAATGTCCATGCATCTTCCCTGCTGCCATAGCAGTTTCAAATGATATAAAACTATTATGTTAGTTTAAAATGTTAACACATTTTGCCCTATGTGACGTCTTTTTTTATATTGCATGTTTACATTTGTCAACAACACACATTTTGTTTTTCCTCATTTTTATATACTATCTCCTGGTTTCACAGACAAGGCTTAAGCCTAGTCACAGACTAAAATGCAAGTTTGAGCTGTTTTAACTGAATGCAACTTGTCTTGCACTGACATATCTTAAAATACTGTATGTCAGTGCCATTGCTTTGTCTCAAGATGCAGATCAGTAATGTTTTTTTTTTTTCTAGGGCACGTTTATAAAAGCTACTTAAATGTCCTAATTAAACTAAGGCCTAATCCTGGCTTAATCTAAACCCTGTCTGTGAAACCAGGCCTAAATGTTATATTTTATTGTTATTTTAACTTCCTTCCAAACTGCACTTTTTTTTTTATTGTGACAGGACAGTAGAGAGATGACAGGAAACGAGGTAGGAGAGAGACAGGGGATGGGATCGGGAAAGGTCCACGAGCCGGGACTCGAACTCGGGCCGCCCGAGCGCAAAGGCGCTACATGTCGGCGCACTGACCACGAGGCCATTGCCGCCGACACAAACTGCACTTTTAGTCAAGTACTTGTTTGTGCACTTCAGCCACCACTGATACTAACTCACATTTTTGGTTCACTGAAGTGTCTTCCTTTTAAAGCATTTGACTGCTTTTCTGCCTTCCAAGTCGTGAGCAAATCACATAAGGAGTCTCTAAGTAGCACTATACCTGCATAGACACCATTATATGAGAACTGAACTGAGTTGGACGATGACCAGGGCCGGTTCTAGACATTTGGAGGCCCTAGGCAAAATTCATGTTGGAGGCCCCCCACCCCCAATAAAAAACACTTGAAACAAATATGATTCCTAACCTTTTTATTTATACAACATTTAATTTTAAATTTAGTATATTTTTACTTACACAGTACACAAGTTTGGACAAATGACTATTTTTAATGTTTTTGAAAGAAGTCTCTTATGCTCATCAAGCCTGGATTTATTTGATCAAAAATACAGAAAAATAATATAGTGAAATATTATTACAATTTAAAATAATGGTTTTCTATTTTACTATACTTTAAAATATATTTCTGTGATGCAAAGCTGAATTTAGTGTCACGTGATCCTTCAGAAAACTTTATAATATTCTGATTTATTATCAAATGTTAGAAATGGTGCTTAATATTTATTTTATAACATGTGATACTTTTTTTCAGGATTTTTTGATTATTAAAAAGTTGTTTTAAAAAAGTCTTCACTATCACTTTTATATATTTAACACATCCTTGCTGAATATTCCTGTTTTTCTGTATTTTTGATCCAATAAATGCAGGCTTGAAGAGCATAATAGGAAACTTCTTTCAGAAACATTAAAAATAGTAATGGGTCCAGACTTTTTACTGGTAGCCTACTACATCAAACTTTATCTAAGGTAATCTCTTTTTTGTTTAATGAAGATGTTATTGTTCTTCTTGTTATTTTGCTGTTTTATTCAGTTTATTCACAGTTCCAGAATAGCACTTCAGTAGATGAACATGAACGTGCTTTTATAAATGTTTTCATAGCTACGTTATGGGCAGGATGTTTCCCTCCCATTTAATCAATATTGACTGCAGATATTGTCATATTATTAATATCAGTAATATGATATTATGTATTGCATTGCTACCTTAAATATGCTATACACAAATCAAGTGGAAGAGAAAGATACGATCGCTACTGAGCAGAAAAAAAATTCTAAACTAATATTCGTATAGGCTAGGATGTCAGGGTATTATCTAATCATCAGCATCAGAATATAGAAGATAGACCCATAGATATGAGATCTTTTATTTGAAACATTTAAAAATGTTGCAGTGTGTTGGTTTTTTAACTTTGAATACAAACGTCTTGTCTTTTACTTTTGTAGCTTTTTTATTAGTCAGCTCCCAACGCGATGTTATTCATTGTACGCGCAAATTCAAAGCGTCGCGTCTGGGCACGTTAATGACGCTCGCGCTCTTTTAAACTCGTAGACTAACAAAGCGATGAATTATTTTTCCAGAAATGACGCTGATCTACAGTAGCCCACAAGTTTATATTTAAAATACATTGCAATCACTCCAAAATCGATGACCTGCATTACGAAATGTGCTTCTTTGCGTGCCTATTTAGGCTTTTGCTTCGCACTCGCAGCACCTGATGGATGCGTTCGTTGACCGCCCCTGACCGCCGCTGACGTCCCCTCGGACTTAACTGGCTGGCGCCTCGCGTTAATGTGATATAATGTAACAGTCTATGGTTTAGATAAACATCGTCACTATTTTTAGTTATTTAATAAATTTTGAAATAAATTGTAGATAGGACATTTGAACATTTATTTATTTTTATTTTTTTATTTTTTTTGTCCCTCTGTCTGGGCCCCATCCCGCCAATCGGGCCCTAGGCACGTGCCTAGTTTGCCTTTGCGTTAATCCGGCTCTGACGATGACATCACGGTTTTCTCCAGAGCGACTATATATAAATGAACTAAATTAATAACTTTTTTACAACAAAAATGAACAATCACTGAACTTAAGCTGGACTGTGATGCTATTTTTTTTTTCTAGAAACAAACTTTGTTGCATTATTTTGCTATCATCACTGTGAAGCACCGTGAAGAGCATCACTCTTATTAGATTTTTAACATGCAATTTTTAATAAAAGATGATTTTGGTTTTTGTAATGAATCGTTAAGTAAATGATTCAGTTATCCATAATATCAATAGACTCACTTGTAGCCAACCTACTGACAAAAGGCACACTAAGCGAATTGGTTTGCAAATCTGAACAAATCTTTTTGATGAACAGCATTCAAAAGATTTTGTACAGAACTGAATCAAAATCTTAGCCCCAAATGTCATCTACACGAACTCAAGTGACAAATGACTGAAAATGTAATCATAAATATAATAAAGCCTATCTAAAAAATTTAAAAAGGAAAAGGAAAACAATTAAGGTGATGTACCTGTAGATACATGATTCTGTTCTGTACTAGGTCGGACACTTCTTTCGCTTCCTTCTCTCTCCAATCTCCAGCACCATCTGCCTGGCTCAGATGATACAGGTCTGTCATGATGGACCTAAAGATCACATAAACACCACTGTAAAACACAGCTCAAAACTACAAACAGCCACATCACAGCGTTTCTGCTAATTAAACCAATTGATTATGGCTAATTACATTTTGTAAAGAAATAATATTAAATTAGTTTTACAGCCACAAACTAAAGTCAGCCTGGCCTATGCCTTGCTAATCATCCACAATACAATTAAGACTGTTCTAGTAATGATTAAAACATTTTTTTTTGCGTCTGTTCGGCATTACATGGTCGCCTTTTTTCTCAAGTGTGAGAAAACGCACTGATCTAAACATACACACCCATTAAACCTCAGTAATGGTATTACTGCCACATGAGATTACAGCTGTTTAGAAAGAGATTAGAGATGGAGAGAGTTATTAATTTTTTTTTTTAGTTTTGATGCCTGTACATCAGATATTTAAAATGTAGTGGAAAAAAGCTTATGTGGTGAATTATTATTATTATTATTTATTTTTTTGTATGTCATTAAATTGTATTGTAGGCTTATCAAGTTAATTGTGTAATGCAGATTTAATAAGAGTATAGGCACTGGCCAATCGTTTCAAATGTATCCTTGTAGAGTGTTTATGTTATGATATCCTACTATTTTTTTTAAAGCTGCTGTTGCGTTTGAAGTTGATTTGGTTGTTCAGAGTTCAGACCACCCCGAATATTTGAAAGGTAGTGTAGATTTACAATACAGGCATATCTGCCTTACTGGTCAAAATGCATATGCGAGTGTATTCATGATGTATACATATTTGTGTGTATAACCTTTGCTGGTGTCCCAGGTCCTGCAGGAGTGTGTCAACATGTTTCTGTAGTGCTCCAGTCTCCACCATTGGCAGTTTCTTCACCTCACTGCGTACGAAATACCACAGTTCCCTAACACCGTTCTCCACCTTCCTCCTTAGCTCCTCCTGGTCCTTTCCTGGGCCTGCACACATGCAAAAACGAGCATTTGTTTATAATGTTTTCTTGAGCACCAAATCAGCATATTCTAATGATTTCTGAAGGATCAGGTGACACTGAATACTGGAGTAATCGAGTAATCACATGAATAAATTACATTGTAAAATATATTAAAACAGTTAATATAAATGTAATCTGCTCATTGTTATTAAACCAAAAATAATAACATTATGCATTATATACTACACTCTCTAGATATCTACATTGACTGACGTCATCCATTAAAAAAACTCATTAAAGAAGTTGCAGCAAATAGCATTCAGGGATTTGTGTTCATAAGTGGATGGAGGTGTAGAGCGTTTGTTTCGTGCTGTTGGCCATATGTGCAAGAATGTGTGTACTGTAGTCTGTGTGTCCTGTGTACATGTGTGGATGCTATAGGCAGCGCAAAGTTGTGAGTGGGATTAAAAAGCGGTGTCATTCAATAAGAGTATCAGTGGCCGTAAAACAATCCGGAACACGGCTATGATCCTCAGTGTATAGTGTTTCTCTAGTGCTTCCTCTCAAAAGATCATTCACTGCAATACTATAAGAGCTGATGACCCAGAAACCAGCCACAGAGGATGTGCGCGTGTGTGTGTGTGTGTGTGTGTGTGTGTGTGTGTGTGTAGGGTTATTATACAGGACTGAGGACAGGTTCAAAGCTTAACACCGTGTCTACAACAGACGCGAGCGGACCAACGTGACAAAAGCAAATAGAACCCATTATAATCAATGATGCTGTCTACATTGAATGTGGCGCGACACAACAAAGTCCCAATTGTAAACTGATGCCCCATTCTATTTCTGATGTACTTCACAACTCGCATTACTTCTACTAGCATGATAAGTGAACCAGCATCCCTGGATCTCTGCTGGTCCACATAAAGTCTTAAATATAAGTTAAACATATACACTATATAAAATATTTAGAATTACATTTATTTTTAAATGTGTCTGGAGAGTAATTACTTTTTGAGGCCACAGTATGCATGTGTCTTTAGACAGAAGGCAAAGGGTGGCTAGAGGACGATTTACACAGACCGCCTGTAGTGATATGACCGTCCTTCACTGCAAATACTCACTCTCATACACACACACTTTTCATCCATATTAAAAGGTTCCTATTAATTTGACATGTTTCATCTCTCCTTCACTCAGTATTAACAGCAAGCTATTACTGCACATGTAAAAAAGAGCCGTCACACACACAAGCGCACGCACACACACACACACGCGTGATTACTCAACACTTTTTTAGGATGCCCAGAAGCTTACTAAATCTGACAAAAATATATTCAGAGATTAAATAAAAAAAAGAATAAATAAAAAAAACATGAAAAATGTTTTCTTTTAGAGTTATGGTTTGGTTTGTACAAGTTAATTTGCCTCAGATATTGAGACATAAAAATTAAAAGGAACTTTCTGACATTTAAGCAAATTATAATTTTACGAATACTTCTCAGACACTTTTATGATTTTTTTTTGTGGTGTGGCCAGCATTTTAAATAATGGCAGGCAAGTAAAAAATATATAATTTAAAATAAAATAATGTATATATAATGACAGAAATGTATATATATATATATAATATATATATATATATATATATATATATATATATATATATATATATATATATATATATATATATATATATATTGACATATTATATATAAATAATTCTTAACATAAAGAGAGAGATTTTTCTTCACTGGTTCAGCCAGTGAAAATGTAGGTAGGCCTGACCAGCAGAAAAAAAACCTATTGTTCTGTTAGCTTTACATAAAAACTATACAATTCTGTGGTGTGCATTTATTTAGATAAACATGTGTGTATTTACACACCATCAGCAGGGAGACTTCGGTAAGAGTTAATCTTCTCCTTCGCCCTGATCAGTTGCTCTTCAAGTTTACGTAATTTACCCACGGCTCCAGGACCACCATCGGCCTGTCCGTCAGGTAACCTGGAAGACAGAGAGAGAGAGAGACATGTTAGCATGGACCTTGCCTGGGGAACTGGCATGTTTATGCGCTGTGCGTTAACTTATGATCTTTTGAACCGGTGTGAGCAAGAGTGAACGTGTGGCCTACTAGGTCAAGGTGAATCGTGGTTGGCTAATTTCCCAGGGGCCTTCGCTCCTTGCTTCCAGTTCCAATTTAATGCAATGATCAGTTGCGGCAGCCACTGCGGGCAATTCATTTGGTGGCAGGGGCTATTCATCACACACAGACTCACAAACAGTTGACCGAAGCCTGCCCAGTGTGGGCTCCTCAAGTCTAACACACACACATTTCCATCTTATAAATTTCATTACCGACGAACATCCCAAGACCTGAACCTCCATCATTCCCTGACACTCCTTCAGCCAAATGTAGTTCATTTATGAGATGACTACCTTTACTAGACTAAAGATCCTGTATATTCTCTCTCTCTCTTTCTATCACACATTAGTTCTCCTAAATCTAAATTGGTACATAACATTTTTATTGCTTTTCTATAAAGCCAATTATAATTTCCATACACCAGGAGTCTCAGACTCATATTACCTAAGGGCCACATCATTCTGCTTTTATCGGCCAGTACCGATTGTTGGCCAATAAATCGGTGCATCTCGATCATCAATATATGCACCGATGTATTGGCCAACAGTCAGTATCGGCCGATAAAAGCAATGATTTTCACTACTCATCGGCTATCGGCCGATTGTTTAAAAACAGCCAATGATCAGGGCCGGTTATATCCTGTCAATCAAAAGGGGGTGGAAAAACTTGTTCAGACTATAACTCATACTGTGTAAAGAAAATATTTTTTTTTTCTTTAACACAAGTTATAGCCCGAAAAAACATGCAAGAATATCAAAAGGTATGTTGAAACATACAGAACCACTTACTGAAATGAATCATGTCTCATGTAATTGCTTAATTCTGTTTCTTCACAAAAAGACGTAAAAAAAAAAACAGCTTGTGAAAAATGTCACTAAACATTGCATTTACCTCAGAAAAGTTATTAGTTAACTATAAATAAACACATATATGTACTGTATATTTGAATAAATTTACCATGAAGACAAGTGTGTATGAAAACTATCTTATGTGCAACTGAGTGGCACACAAACATTTCAGTTTTTATTCGAGTGTAATTATTATATCTGAAAATAAATAGCAGTTGAAAACAATAGCTCTGTTAGCTATTTCAGTAGCTAACAATTGTTAGCTAACAATAGCTCTGTTAGCTGTTTCTTTTAGGGTTTATATATATATATATATATATATATATATATATATATATATATATATATATATATATATATATATATATATATATATATAAACCCTAAAAGAAAACTTTTTTTCATTTTTATAATAATAATAACAATTTATTTTCACAAATATTATTCCACACAACTAAGGATGTTTTCAAATACCCCTATGAAAGATTTTGTCAGATTTTGTGGCCAAAGTACATGCAAACACACACATCGCAGAGCTCGGTCCACCTTTTTCTCATGCACAGCTCTGTGCCCTTGCAGTGGGTTTGTAGTGGAAATCTGAGCTGTATTTGAAATGTGTTTGGCGTGAATGGAAAGCATTGTGAAAACCCGCCTCACTTGAAAGAGAGAGAGACAGCAATAGAGAGAAAGAGGGGGAGGAAAAATGAGAATGGGCTGCAGAAGTCTTATCTGAGGAGAGAGGGATGGAAATGCATTCGTGGGAAGGCGTGCATAGGGTTTTGAAATGGTAAACAACACATTGCCATTACACCTGGATGCAATCGGTCATATGGATGTCTGTCAACAGAAGGAATGACACAGAAAAAGAGAAAGAAAGATGGGTGAAACTGAGAATGAGTGGGGGAATCTGCCATCAGAAAAATTGCTATGTCAAAAATTTATGTCATTCTTGGCTGGTCAAGGACAAAACGAGAAGAGAGAGAGAAAAGGAAATGAGCGAAATGGGGTTTACGTGTGATGTGTGTGTAGATTTGGTTCTACTTGTGAGGGCAAAATTTTCTCACTTATATAGTGAAATATTATCACAACCGACTAAAAATGACCTATAAAAGCCTTGTAAATCGGCCAAAACATGTCCCCATTATCAGAATTATCAGAAAACATTATCAGAAAACATTTGGTCCCCAAGAGGAAAACAGCTGTTTTTGAAAATGTAAAAAATGCTGAACGTTTTCTGTGATGGGTAGGTTTAGGGGTAGAGTTATAAGGATGTTTAGGTATTTTACCTGAAAAAAAGGCAAGAGTGCTTATAAAAATTTGTCTCTTATGATCACCAAGGATGCAGTTTTTGAATGAAATATACAGTAAAAATAGTAATATTATGAAAAATTATTACAAATTATAACTGTTTTCTATTTTAATATATTTTAAAATGTAATTTATTTCTGTGATGATAAAGCTGAATTTTCAGCATCATTTCTCCAGTCTTCAGTGTCACATGATCCTTCAGAAATCATTCTAATATGCTGATTTGCTGCTCAAGAAACATTTCTCATTATATAAATGTTGAAAATAGTATTTGCTGATTAGTATTTTTGAGGAATATGTGATGCATTTTTTTCCAAGATTCTTTGATTGATAGAAAGTTCAAAAGAACAGCATTTATTTGAAATAGTAATCTTTTGTGAATTACAAATGCATTTTTTTATTACTTAAATGAAGCATTAATCTCTTTAAAAAAAAATCTTACTGACTCCATACTTTTAAAGAATATAGTGTAGAGTAAAAGCCTAAATGTCTCTGACAGTGCAAGACACCCCCCCCATCTAAAACAACATTTAATGTAATCAATACATCAATAATCAATCAATGAGACTTTAC
Source organism: Scardinius erythrophthalmus (assembly GCF_964197995.2). Classification (NCBI taxonomy): domain Eukaryota; kingdom Metazoa; phylum Chordata; class Actinopteri; order Cypriniformes; family Leuciscidae; genus Scardinius; species Scardinius erythrophthalmus. Next base: position 11,078,453 of record NC_138239.1, read on the forward strand.
CTCACTCTAAATTATTGTTCACTAAATATGCAGTATCACACATAAATAGGTCACATTCAGTACTTACAGTAAATGTTGCGGATGCAATTTAATGTTGTCTTTTATGGCGCTTTTCCACTGCATGGTATGGTACGCCTCGGTTTGGTACGGCACGCTTTGGCGCATTTGCACTGCATGGTATGGTACGGCTCGGTTCAGTACGGCTCACTTATGGCGCATTTTCACTGCATGGTACGGTACGGTACGGCTCGCTTCGGCTCGCTTTAAATGGTACCACCTCTGTTGAGGTTCCAAGCGTACCGTACCGATACTAAAATGTGACGTGCAAAAAACTCTACAGATCACTGATTGGTCAGACAGAATCATCTCTACCAGCGTCATTGTATTTACAACACGAGACACTAACCTGCTAGATTTAAATAGCCAGTAGACAACAGCAAACCTGTTTTAAAAGTATTTGCTTCAAAAAAAGAGTATAAACTTAAAAAAAAAGAAATGGCTGAATCGTGGTCAGTGGACGAGGTGCAGACATTCCTCTCGTTGGTTGCCGAGGAGTGGATGGGGAAACACGGAATGAAAAATTCGCATTTAATATGATGTCATGGTATAGAGACGGCAACTATATAATGATCAGTCCCACCCACATGAAGCGGTACTAACTGCAGTGGAAAAGCAAACGAGCTAAAGCGAGCCGAACCGTGCCGTAACGAGTCGAGTCGTACCACGCAGTGGAAAAGCGAAGCGAGCCGAACCGTTCCGCGCCGAGTCGAACCGTACCGTACCATGCAGTGGAAAAGCGCCATTAGACTGGCACAGCTAACACAGTCCTGACACACACTTTAAAGACATAAACCTCCCAAAGTGTCCCCCTCAAGAGGACATTAGTGAATGTGTGAGAAACAGTAGATGATCTTCTCTCTAATCTAGTAACAATTTCTAAGCCAGTAACAATAGAGGCTACACTATTCACTTGACCTCCCTCCTCTCTCTTTCTCTTTCTGTTCTCCTCATACATCACCTCTTCTCAGAAACCTGAGCTTCATCATGTGGCATTACATAACCAGCAATCACCAGCTAATGAGGCCACATCACTCACAGCAGGGGCAGAGAGAAACATTTAGAAACACACCAGAGTTTGGGAACGGCTGTCAGAGAGGTGTGATGGAAATCCCACGAGGCTTCGTGTTTTCTGCTGACGCTGAACTCTTGCGAGATGTTGTGGCAGCCCACAGAGACACTTGTACCAAAGTAGGACACGTACACTTACACAAAAAGCAGACAGGATGAAAATAAGTGTGAAAACCGTAAGTGAAAGATGCCTAAAACTGTCACGCTCAGGCGAAAGTACCAACGGCTTGCTGTGGGCTATGGTTTTGACCCTCTATGAGAACATTTCAGAGTGACACGAGCTGCCAGTGAGCTAGCAAACAGACACTCAGTCAACCTCTTCAGTCATTACTGACGAATTGGAGGACATTTTGTATGACACCTGGTGTGTAGGTGTGCGTGTGACAGAAATATAGATGTGCTGAACAAGAACTTGATGATGCCACAACATGACTACAGTTACACTATGACTGACCGTGTCAAGTGTAATGCAAGCTCAGGATTTGTATCCGGAAGGTTGCTGGTTTAAACCCTGCAAGAAGTTGAGCCGAGAGCCATCACTATTGTGCCACTAAGCAAAGCACTTAACCCCAGGTTACTGCAGAGGGATTGTCCCTCTAATAAGTTCATGGTACTGTTCGACAGTGTGAGCTGCTGAAACAAATGTGTGTGGTCCTACTTGTGTGGTGATAGATTACAAACAATATTTTAAGTATTGACAACTATAACTGATTGGCTTAGTCTCAAATGTCATTGTGAATATTACTACAGGCTGGAATGCACTATTGCCAAGGTTAATGCTGCAATTTGTAGTCTGGACGAGTCGACACTAATTGCTGAAAGTCAATTCTGCAGATTTGGGGTAGTTGATTTTTTGTTTCTTTCAGAGAATTGCAAAGTATATGATGGACAGATACACAGACTCTATATTCATTGATGGAATGGAGAGATTCCATTACATCCATTTGGAGGATATCAAACATGTTTGATACTTTGAGCTGATTATAGATCCTTTTATTTTTCTACAAGCAAAGTTAGTTGTGTTTGGAATGAATTTGATTGTCTGGTTATGTGTGATCCTCAGTCATTTAGTATATTAGGTGCCCAGTTTTTCTTTGTAAAAAGTCGGCAAGTGTATGATGCCTAGTGTTTTGAAAATCTGTTTCATATTTGAGATGTGTAGTGTATTTTAGGCTTAAGTGTATCCCTTATTCTTAGCATACAGGCAGGGGTTAAAAGGGACTGAATATTCCTTAATGGCATTAGGCACCTTTAATAATAATAATAATAATAATAATAATAATAATAATAATAATAATAATAATAATGATAATAATAATAAAAACGTACACATTTGAATTCAGCAACAAATTGCCTGTGAAAAACCCTGTGACTCAATGCTTACAGGAATAGTTCACCAAAAATGAAAATTCCGTCTTCTTTTACTCCCCCTCTTGTCATTCTGTCGAACATAAAAGAAAATATTCTGAAGAATGTTTTTCTCTATATAATGGACCCTATTGATTTTCATTGTCTGCACAAAAAAAAAAAAAAAAACAGCAAAAAACGAACAAACCAAACACACTGTAACACATACCTTCCTTTGTGTTTATACAAGAAGACATACAGTTTGAGAAAAAAAAAATGGTTTAACAATTAAATATATTAGCACAAACCATAGTACATTTGATACAATTTGATATCAGTAGAACTAAATGTGTTAACATTATTTTCATAACAAATACACATTTTTAATTATAGAAACCAAACGGATGATTTGACCTAGTCGTATTACCAACAGCCCAGTTAGACTATGGATACTACACAAGAACTGTGTTAATTTTTCATAAGGACAAGTACAAAGTGAAATAAAGAGCTTTAAAAGCTGGACCTCAATGAATTATGGAGGAAGCTGTCAGTTTTCCTCTTGAGTAAAATCTGTTCTGTTCTAATGATCTTTGATTGCAGGAAAAAAGAAAATCACTTTCTTTGTGTGCCTTCAGAAATTTCAACAGGTGAATGTACATCAATAATTAAAAACCAGATGAAAGGAAAACAATATCTGTTAAAGAGTCCCAACTCACTGTCAGAATATTTGAACTATAAATTAGGTGTTAATTCATGTTTAATTATTGAACAAATTGATGTTAATAGGCCTATATTGTAAGTAAATTTAAAATTGGTGCTATACTATCAAATGTCCATTTCAATGGAATAAAATATGCAACATTATTGGTAACTGCACGTATTGGTATAAATCAATAACAATATCATTATTTTAGGTACAATGTCCTGTTAAATCACAGCTCTGCCGCAGTGTGTGCTATGTGTGTGCATGAAGTCAATGACTGCCTGTGCCTATTTGCAAATGATGAGGCTCCTAAAGTGCACATTTGTTATACAAATGTGAGTAGGATCTGAAATAAGTGTGTGTTTTCACTTTTACAGATGACTGGTGGTGGTGTGGAATAGTTTGTTTTGGAAATTTGTCAATGTGAGTTGTGTGTGGGAAACCTAAATCAAAGCTAATTACAGTTTGATGTTTTTTATTACAGCTGCACCAAATAGAGAGGCCAAATAAAAGGCCAAGTCTAAACCCAAGTGTAATTAGTCACATTTAGTAGGTACTAATGGACTGTCAGTGAATCCAGAGTTCACAGTCGCTATGGCGATGCAATGCCAGGCAAGGACCTCATGCTGTGACTGGCTCTTAGCTCACGTGGGCGTGGCCTCTCGGCAGCATCTATTGGCTGGGCAGCCATTTATTAAAATCAAAGCAAAATCTGAAATTAAATCTCTCCATTGTTTCTCCAAGACAGTAATGAGATTAAATGGAGAGCGAATTGAGCAAAGATCCAAAATAATTCTGCAATCAAGTCAGAGATCTCGATATGAACTCAAATACCTACAGTATATAGATATGCCATCCAAATATATCATCACATTTGTTTCTATTTTTATTTCTCCCAAGGAATTTTATGAGAAATATCTAAGACCTGAAAAATGACTATTTCATTAAATCTCCTGAGCTATGAAAGAGCAATAAAACGTTACTCTGGGCATCGTTTTGCTGCTGATAAAAAAATCAATTTCATGCTATGAATCCATCAGAAACATTTCATAATATATCAAATTGTCTTAAATGTAGATCCAGGCAAACACAGACGGCCTTGCACATGCTGGCACATGTCTTGGGGATATCTGTGTGTCATCATAAAAAATGTAAATATCAGCTCTTATCATGAAAAACATCAGCTTCATCAGCCAAAGTCCATCTCCACCCTTATCCTTTATCACTTTTCAGTTTTTCAGCACACACACAAATATATATCTAGTGAGTGTTTTAGAGGAAGGAGATGAACCACTCTGAGAAAAATAAAGAAATCATAACTTAGAAAATGGCTATCAAACATGATGAACTTGGAGACAGAGGAAAGTAGTATTAAATAACAATAAAAAATAACTCGGAAACTAGGAAGAACACAAGGAACAGAACATCAACGGAACGTCCACAGAGACCTAGAACAAGACCTGACATACAAGGGCTATAATATATACACAAAGGTAAATGGACTAACAAAAACGGAGTGTACTGACGTCTTTCCGCGGTTAAAATAACATTCCTTCTTATGTTCTTTCATGTTTATTTGATGCTATAAATTATCTAGAAGGAAGAGATGATCGGTTCACGAGCAGCTTTAAGAGCAGCTTTTTTTCTTTCTTTTTTTTTTTACAGCGATCTGTCAGACACATCAAAGAGCCACAAAACGGTATATTGTTTAAATTTCTTTAAAAAAATGACCAAATTTGGAAGTTGAGACTTTGTTTCATATCAAAAGTAACCTGGTCTGTCCTGTCTGTCAGCCTGTTGACATTGTCGTCGATTGTTGTAGTTATGTTATCAAAACAAAAATTAGGGGATTTCTACTTTCAAATAGGTAGGAGATGTATTTGTATGCTTAGTACATGAAAAACCACTGACTGCGGGCGTTACCAAGATGGCCGCCGAGTGAACCGACTTGCTTTAAGTTGCAGTCACATTAAGGAAATTTCTAAATTGTTGTCAATTGGACAATGCACGATTGTCATCATCGCAGTGACGCTCACTTCTACTCTGTACTGTACCACAATTCATCAGTACATCTTCATCAGCACTGCGGCGTCAGTGTGAGAGTGTCAGTGTCAGTGCTCGAGTCGTACACCTTCTCTTCCATCAGGCTCCTCCCTTTGGATCAATCACAGCACCATCTTTGGCCTGTCCAGTCACTCATCCACATATCTCCTACCCTCTGTGTGTGCATTATCAGCCTTTTCATTTACGCAGGAGTCAATATAAAAGCGAGATGAAGCATCAGTGGGCTCTAATAGGGAATCGTAGTGTGTGTGTGATAATTCCCACAGGAAGTGCTTAATGAAAGACTGACAGAACTGATACTGTTCTGTGGTGGTGAGATAGGAGGAGAGCAAACTGTTTCAAATCGTTAGGACTGTACATGTTCATAAATTACAAAGAACACTTTCTTCATTCTGTCCTACTTCGAGTAGGGCACGCACACATATATACACTCTTAGGAGTCAAATATCTCTATGCAAACACTTCATCGGAAGTCAAATTCAGGAGTTTACTACATCAGAGAAATCAGAGCTTCTGAAAACATGCAGCAAACAACACTGACTGTTCATTGCTTTTAACAGAAAAGCTCTAAACAGGTTGCTAAGGAGTTCTAGGTGGTTACTAAGGCAACGTTCTACATTAATCCGGATACATCATGAACTGGGTTTTCGCTTCAAAATAATCTCCGTCCACACTAGCAATTTTCCAAACGTTTCTCATCCACACTGAACGTTTGAAAGTGCTAAATTCACGTACTGCGCATGCGGAAAGTCTCATATAAGCTGACTGAGATGATACAAATGGAACAGACATAATAAAGTTATCATGCTATTCTTCTGGCAGGATCATTTTATTAAACAAAAATATCTCACCATTCACTGATGCGTTCAGGTCGCACTCAGTCACTATTATATGTTTGGTCTAAAACGCAACTGCACTCATGTTTTGCCGCAGGACAGAAATTGCAAGCAATTGCAAAAATATTGATATCGCACAACCCTAGTTCAACTAACAAGAATTTAATCTTAAGTAAATTTTAGACATTTTAGACACAGTATTGCCACAGTATCACAAAGCAAGCCACAGCAAGAATCTACTGTTGCACTGCTCCCAGCATCACACAATATTGGCATTTTATTCCTGAGCAAATACATTTTTTAACAAATTGGAGTGAATGATTCAATGGCTCAATCATCCAAAATCGAATACTGTCTGTGTAGGTACTACTTCGCCAAAAAAGTATGTTATATTATGAATTTGTGTAATATGAATGAATTCTGAATTTACTACTATGTCCGCCATATTGGCTTTGTCATTCGACTTACAGTTGCATCACTTCAATGCCATTCACAACTCCTCTCCTGTTGCCCAATCAGATACTAAAGTGTCCTTTGGATACACACTTCAGAATCTTGCCAGTAGTAGTAGGTCATCCAGGTACTTTTCGGCAGCTGCTTTATAAATACTATGCATACTATTCATTTCAGGTATTGTTTTTTCTCTACTATATAGTAGAGGAGGCGGCATATTTGAACACAGGGTTAGTATATGTGAATGGAGGATTGTCATCTGCAGTATGTTACCCAACATAAGTTATGTGCCACACTAATCCAGATTTTTTTGGGGTGTGGTTATCAACATTATGCCTCAAAAGCTGTCAATTGAGCTTAATTTATACTAATCCTATTCCTTTTTATGAATATTTCTTTCAGTCAGTCTGTCGTGTGTGATGCCGGTAAAGGCAGGTCACTAAAGTCAACAGATTCTTTTCATTGCCCATACAGCAGTTGTTTTCAATCATGTATAATTGTCTGTAGGATGCAATGATCTGTAGCTAAGGAATACTTCACTGAAACTGACAGCAGTTGAAACAAGCATTCTTTTAAAGCAGTTTCATTTTGAAAATGCTTTTGAAAATTTTACTAATCATACAGTAAGCCTTTGTCTTTGTTCTGAAAAAATGTCCCTCCCGAAAAAATCTGTTGTTCTTGGCTTGTTTACATCCAGTCAGGAAGTAGGATGTGCTGTTTCCTCTTTTTGTTTATGGGAGGATAATTTTCATAGTCTTTTTATGGTGCTGGTGCTTCCAAACACTTTCCGTGATGTTTACCAAGGTTTTAGATGTTTTGTAGCGTTCGTAACTATTTCGGAGTAGTCAAATTTGATATTATAGGTCTTTAAAAACAGCACCTGACAACTCTTATTACACAGTGTGTTCAACAGTAAACTCTCACAGGTAACATAACTTAATATTTTAATGTCTAGCTTGCAAAAATTATTCATCTTTTTATTATTTGACAATATTAGTCTTGTAAAGCACAATGTTCACATTCAGGGGTTGAATGAGAAATAATTTGTGTTTCAAACAGGATAAAAAAAAAAAATTCTGCATATCGATTATCAGACACTATTGGATCATCTAAACATAAAAAAAAAATCAGTATCAGTCATAAAAAACAATATTTGGCTCATATTTGGTTTGTTCAGTTCAGTGTCAGGAAAAGAGGCTGGAAAATGGCCATCCATCCATTCATTTTCCAAACCGCTTGTCCCATGTAAGATCATTGTGGCCAGTTAGAAAATGGTCATGAAAAATTACATACATTTTTGGTGCAAGGAACCTTGAATGGAAAATTGTTGCATGGAACTGTTTTTATAAGATATAGGTTGAGGAATAGAAAAACCCTTTCTGTCACGCAATGTATTATTTTTAGATATATATTTTATATATCACATGTGAGCATGTGTATGTAATCACTGTCAAATATCAGATGATTAAGAGGCTCATTTGTGGAATAAGTCACCCGGGTCATTTTAATAATTTACAATAACACTGATAACTGAGTTTACATAATGCATAAGCAGATAGATGACGAGTCCACAGCTTAGTGAAATACACATTACACACAAGTTTGCATACTGCAAACACACGGCTTTAAAGCACAACACACACTCGTTTAGAGGAAAACTACAGCATGCAGATGAACTGTGAGGAAGTGCGTTTGCATCCGTTGAGTATAGAAGGTTTCCCTAAGGGTAATGATCATTTAACTAGCAAAGCAGTTCAAATTTAGTCCAATGGCCATCTGTCAAATGCCACAGTACATGATAGGAAGTGACTAGTGCAAGCCTGACCATACAAGATCAGCTACTGGCTGATGAGGACCAATCGTAACCCAGCATCTGAAAACAGACCAATAGAGCTACACTATCAAAAGAAACATTGCTAACAACGGACATTTGTCTGAAAGTAAATTGTCTTGAAATGTATAGTACATGATGAATTGTCAATAGCACTGTGAAAGCGCTATACAAATAAAATTGACAAGATAAACTTGTTGACCTCACCAATTAAATACTTGGTTGTTAGAGGACTACTAGTCAACAATCTTGCCCAATCCTAGAGAATTGTAGTGAAAAAAAACAATGAAAAGGAAGAACTGGGAGCCATTTTTCACAAATCGATGTTGTTGCTTCCTAAAAAAAAAAAAAAAAAAATATATATATATATATATATATATATATATATATGTTTCAGTGATTGAAATAATGCTGAAATAAAATACAAAATATTAGATATTAAACTGTAATGTTAGTATTGTTTCATTATTAAATATAAATAATACACATATTAAAACTTAAACTTAAAAGAAAAAACTAAAAGAAAAAACTAAAAGAAAAAAGTTTAAGTACTAAAATTATTCAAACTAAAAAAAATTAAGCTAAATTTAAATAATTTGAAGAAAAAAACAATAACTAATTAAAATAAAAAAATAAAAACACTTAAAGTCTACATATATATATATATATATATATACCTGAACGCATCAGTGAATGGTGAGATATTTTTGCTTAATAAAATGATCCTGCCAGAAGAATAGCATGATAACTTTATTATGTCTGTTCCATTTGTATCATCTCAGTCAGCTTATATGAGACTTTCCGCATGCGCAGTACGTGAATTTAGCACTTTCAAACGTTCAGTGTGGATGAGAAACGTTTGGAAAATTGCTAGTGTGGACGGAGATTATTTTGAAACGAAAACCCAGTTCATGATGTATCCGGATTAATGTAGAACGTAGCCTTAGTAACCACCTAGAACTCCTTAGCAACCTGTTTAGAGCTTTTCTGTTAAAAGCAATGAACAGTCAGTGTTGTTTGCTGCATGTTTTCAGAAGCTCTGATTTCTCTGATGTAGTAAACTCCTGAATTTGACTTCCGATGAAGTGTTTGCATAGAGATATTTGACTCCTAAGAGTGTGTATATGTGTGTGTGCTAGGGCTGCAGCTATCGATTCTTTTTGTAATCGATTAATCTAGCACTTAATCGATCGATTAATCGAGTAATCGGATAAAAACTTTTAGTGTGTTTTTAAACAACCAAAACAAATAATGCATAACGAAAATGATGTGGCTGAAAAACTCCAACATTTGGCTTCAAAACTAAGCCTATTTATTGTCATTTTTACCCATTTAGTGTTTATAAGTGCCAGTGCCAACAATTATATAAAAATACAGTTAAGTCAACTTTATACTGTAAAACATGTATAACATGTAAAACTATGAATACAAACTTAAATAGTAAAGGCCATTTGGCCTTAGTTTTGTCTTCTTAATACAACATTACAAAAAAAGGATTGCACCTTCTGCAAATTACCCAGCGGAGAACAAAAATAAATGAAATGAGTATAAAATATCAAGCCAAACAGGTACACAATGTATACAATATAAAAAAGATAAGTGTAGCTTTGAAAAGGGGAATGTTTTATTGCAAATATGCATTTTGTTAAATAGAAAAAGAACAGCATTTTGTTTTTCACTTAGGCTAGTTGAAGAATATTAGCACGTTTTGTAGTATTATATATTTTTGTTAATTTAAAATGTTCTATGCTCAATTACTTTGGTAGCCGATTATGTCTTCCCCAAAAGTACGAGTGGATTTGGAGAAGCAGGCTGGTGGGGAGTTTCATTTTTTTGTTGTTGTTGTTGTTGTTGTTGTTGTTGTTGTTGTCTGTAACTATTTGGTAAGACGTGACATAGACAAGGTCTCGCAAAGACTGCAATACAATATTTGTTCCTCCATCATTCACGTCTCGGTGTATACAGTGAATGCATGCTGAAATTATTGTTGCGTGGCTACATAAAAGTTTAAGCATATGTGATGCATTGCCGCAATTGGTCTGACTGGCGCGTGAGAGAGACGAGGGTGCGTGTGTGTGTGAAGGGGTTCTTTCTTTAGGCTATACGTTTACTTCTTAAAAACATCAAAGCTAAACATCATATCTAGTCAAACCGCATCACTACAAATACAGTATGGGATTAAATTCAGCGAACATCATAGGCTTCGGCACGGGCGAAGATATTGGCGCTGGGTCCAAAAAATGCGGGGGACAGAATCGTTACCTTGATTCAGCGACGCTGAAAGGAAGCGATCCCAAACTTTAGACATTCTCTGCCGTTTATGGACATCTACTCTCTGCCATCGCGCCAAATAAATTCAAAATGTATCACGCGCTATGGTGTACTTCCTGAACATTGAACAACGGTCCGTGTGAAATCAGATCCCTGCGCGTATAGTGCGCGTCATAGGAATTTAACGAGGCTTCGAGGCAGAGTTTTTGCCTCGAGGAATTTTTGTAATCGAGTAAATCGAGTAACTCGATGAATCGTTGCAGCCCTAGTGTGTGCCCTACTCGAAGTAGGACAGAATGAAGAAAGTGTTCTTTGTAATTTATGAACATGTACAGTCCTAACGATTTGAAACGGTTTGCTCTCCTCCTATCTCACCACCACAGAACAGTATCAGTTCTGTCAGTCTTTCATTAAGCACTTCCTGTGGGAATTATCACACACACACTACGATTCCCTATTAGAGCCCACTGATGCTTCATCTCGTTTTTATATTGACTCCTGCGTAAATGAAAAGGCTGATAATGCACACACAGAGGGTAGGAGATATGTGGATGAGTGACGGGGCAGGCCAAAGATGGTGCTGTGATTGATCCAAAGGGAGGAGCCTGATGGAAGAGAAGGTGTACGACTCGAGCACTGACACTGACACTCTCACACTGACGCCGCAGTGCTGATGAAGATGTACTGATGAATTGTGGCACAGTACAGAGTAGAAGTGAGCGTCACTGCGATGATGACAATCGTGCATTGTTCAATTGACAACAATTTAGAAATTTCCTTAATGTGACTGCAACTTAAAGCAAGTCGGTTCATGGTAACGCCCGCAGTCAGTGGTTTTTATTTGGTATTTCAGTCAGTCAGTCAGTCAGTGGTCAGTGGTCAGCAGTCAGTGGTCAGTAATATATATGGTATTTCAGTATGAGTACGGAACGTGAAAGCGGGGCCTCACAATCCTTCTGGCTTTTTGGGTTTTAAGCAGGAGGTGTAAGAAAAGTTACCTATATATTTACTGCTTGTGGTTACCTAGATACATTTTGGGATAAATTGTTGAAATGTAGGAAGATCAACACTCTTGCGTGTCACGTGAAAAATAGGCGTAGGTTGCGGTTCTATTTCTAGCACGCGGTTTCGGCGCGGCTCGAGAAGTGTGTGTGTCACGCAGGCATTGTGTTCTAACACAAGCTCTAACCAGTTAACATTAGAGCCGACATAAAAACGGACACTCCACGCCACGCAGAGAGAAATGTGATGCAGTGGCAGATCCAGAGTGAGACAGAAACACTAGCGGTTCACGCTTGCGCACATACTGCTGGTTTGGCGCGCAGTGTTCTGATTCGCTTATTTACTTGTTGGTGGACGCAATCCAGAATTACTGTTGGTTAAATTATAATCAGACCCTCTCAAACCCCCCCTCCCCCTGCTTAAAAAAAAACTCTTCTGATCTGCACGATTCACACAAGTCACCCAAACTGACATGAAAAAAGCGGGAGGCGCCGAAAAGCGCGCTGTTTGCACCCCTGTAGAGTACCTGACTAACCAAGTATCTCAGGTTTGAAAATAAACAAAGAAAATTGAATAATTTGAAAGAAATATCAGAATTGAAACATTTCACCAACCTGAGTGTCTCAGCCATGCGTCTCAGATCTTCATTCTGCTGTTTCAGCCTTTCCAGCTTGGCCAGAATCTTGGAGAGCTCTCTGCTGGACCGTTCCGGATGCTCGCTGTCCTTCACGAGGTGACCCCCAATGTAGAAAAGCAGAGTGCCCCAGGCCAGCAGCACCAGCATAATCCAGCGCCAAGAGCCCGTCCACGGACGCATGGCGCCTAATGCTGTCCAGCGCACACTCTCCTTTCACAACACAGATGTTTGAGGCATGCTCAGCTCAGCGGTAGCGTACCACCTCGGGGCTCCTCCAGAGCGGAAGGGGGACTCAGGGGTCGCTGGGTCTCGTTTGCGTGTGCGCTTAGAGGCTTGGAGGTTATATCATGTCAGCGGCCCCTTGCAGAGAAGGGGAGGAGAGCTTTGAGATCCCTTGAGACTTCTCTGATGAGACTTCACTTCAGAGAACCGATGGCTCTGATGAGTTCCTCTTCCTCTAGGGCCTCTGCAATGGTTTCTGGTCCTGTAAAAACACAGCAGCGTATATGATCAGTGAGATGATAGGACATGCTCGCGCTGACTGTGAGAGATAAAGGCATAAGTGAGCTCTGAGATTATCTATCAGCTCCACCCTTTCTTTCTCAAGGATATGAGACTGGATTGAGCTGACAATGCAACAGTCATACAGCTGTTACTGAGGATTAGAGTGAGCTCAAGGAGTGAGCTGTGAAAGTTAGATGTCAAGTCAGCACAAAATGAAAGTGCGCATAATGAATTCCTCAAAATTAATCAGTTACGGAAAAGTGCAGAGAAGAAACGACAAAAGAAATAAAAGTGATATGGAGAAAAAGAGAGACCCTAGATCTAAAGAATTTTAATGTTTCCATTTTATTTATGTTTTCCATTTATTAAGTGAGGTTTAAAATCGTACAGAGGATATAAAACCATAAAAAAGTACACATTGATCGATATATCACTTCACAGGAAGTAGAGAAGAAAATTTACCCAGTAGTAATTGCAAACCACCTGAATATCTCTTACATAGGATGGATGGATGGATAGATGGAAAAAGAATTCTAAAGAACTTTAATTAATTAATTAATTGGCACTAAATATAGGAGTTTGGGGTATGAAACCTAATATTAAAACTATTTCTAAAATTAATAATTATATTAATTTGACAAGCATTCAATATTTCTAAAATTAATAATTATATTAATTTGACAAGCATTCAATGCATTCAATGCTTGTCATTCAATAATTATATAATTTTTATATAAATATTCCAAAACTGCATGAAGTATTGTCTGTGTTTGATGATGTCCCAAATGAACAGAAATAATATCTAAAATATAGAAGATCTAAAAATCTACCACAATTTTTTGTCTTTTTTTTTTTTTGTCTGCCAAGATAGAAGGCTTATTGTTTTTTCACACAAGATTAAAAATGCAAATGAAATGTACATAATGAGGTCATGTGACAACCATGCTGCATGTTACTGTTTGAAATGTTTGCATAATGCATTCTGTTTCACATCATTTAAAAAAAATTGCAGGCAATATTAATTGTACACTGTACTGTAAGCAGTAATCTTGTATTCCATGCACACTGAACACAGGTCACGTTCTCGTTGTTCATGTGAATCCAGTGAAGTCTTTTTTTTTTTTATCTCATCGCATTCAATTCAGACTGCAAACTCTGGTCAAATATAATTTCTTTTTTCACTCACACACACATACCCACTGTGACTTTAGTTCAACTTGTGAATGCTTGTCATTCATCTATTGACTTAAATGAGCAATCACAGTCAAATTACACTTGTATCACAATCTCAAGTTAATACACGCAGCACACCCACGAGCAGCCTAGGTCGTATCTTAAAAGTGAACCATTTACAGAGCTGAAATAATGTGCCACTCACTCTGCATGTAAAAGTGGCTGATGGATGGAGACTATCAGACAGATTGGGGAACGTAGGCACTGCTTATCCTTCATTATGAATGAGGGTGGAATATAGAGAGTCATTATGGATTTCTGCACAGAGCATATACAATGCATTATAGATTGCGGTGGTGTGTCAGACCCAGTAATCAAAGGCCGCAGTGCGGGACTGAATCAATAGAGTGACCTTCTGCTAGTGTCTCAGTACAGCAGACCGGCAGCTATTTATGCACATCACTACTGCAGTCAACGGTGTGCGCACACGGGGCACTACTACACACTAAACACTGGGATTTACCCACACTCCTGCTGGCATACAGTGAAATTAGCTTAAAATCTAATGCATGAACTACTATCCTACTCATTAAAGCTTTTCCTTGCTCATTTAAATTACCAGCACACTGTAGACGTACTGTATTCAAATCGAAAAGTTCCTTCCCCAAACTCCCCAGCTGAAATAAATTTCACAAGAACAATTATAAAACAAGATAAGATTTTTTTATGTTTTTTTAAAAGAAGTCTTTTATGATCAGCATGGTTGCATTTAATTAATCAAAATACAGTAAAAACAGTAATATAGTGAAATATATTTTAAACATTTATTTAAAATTTTAATATTTAAAAATGTTATTAATTCCTGTGATGGCAAAGCTGAATTTTCAGCATCATTTCTCGAGTCTTCAGTGTCACGTGATCCTTCAGAAATCATTCTAATATGCTGATTTGCTGCTCAAGAAATATTTCTTATCATTATCAAAGTTGAAAACAGTTGTACTTTGTGGAAATCGTGATCCAATCAGGATTCTTTGACAAATAGAAAGATCAAGAAAAATTATTTTGCAACATTGTAAAAGTGTTTAATATTGCTTTTGATTAATGTAATGCTAATTAAAGCAACAAACACACACACATATGCATGGCATGTGTATTTTATACAATTACACAGATATTATACATCTATTTATTTACACAAGTATGTTATGTCATAAATCTTTTAGTTTTAAAGTTTTTAAAGATACAGTAGCAAAAATAGTTCCTCAGTAAAATGCAGTTGGTTCAAAATCCTTTTCCTCAAAACTCGATTTTAAACATCCAATATTTTTTAAATGGTTGTGATTGTGTTGCGAATGAATGACACATAATTTCTCCAGGGCAGAAGAGTGCAATGCAGGACGACATATCTCTTTACTACACAGTATTAAGTGCCTCTTCAGCATGACATTCTACTTATTTAAACTTGTAATTAACCCAGTACACTCTGGGCTGAAGCTGAGATTGCCGGTTTAATATACAAACGTATATCACAGAGTATGAGAGTCTTAGTTTTAAATGAGAATTCGGGAGCAAATTATTAAAATACTGCAATACAGCGAACCAGATGATTTGGTGCTGAAAGAGAAATAATCTGTAAACTGCACCGTCCCGCAAGAGTGCACCACCCTTTACCCCCCTTCTACAGCTCATGAATAATTGAGATCTGCATAGTGACACAGCAGCGCACAGACAAGGACAGCAATAAATCCATAATTAATGCCTGCATTTATAAAAGCGTGCAGGGCTGAACAACAGCCTGTTCAGGTTAGGGTGGATTTCTGCAGGGTTTCAAGTATCTTTCTTCCCCTTCCTGTTCCAAACCGAGGCCAGGGCAGCAAAACAAACTCCCTGTTACAAATATGTTAGAACTAGTGCTGGGCGGTTTGACCAAAAATCAACATCACGGTTTTTTTCTAAATTATACCGGTTTCACGGTTTTTACCGTTTTTTTTTTGTTTTTTTTTCAAGCATGATGGGTGTTTACCACATTTTCTACTGAGTGAGAGAGTGCAGTAGATTTACTTATAATGCCCTATTTTATTGTCATGAGTGAATATTATAGAAAAAATCCACACTAATATTAATAATACAGGTTTGCAAGGCTGTTTACAAAGAGGTGCCAGCAGGACGCTCTTTAGGAGCATAACAAAGAAACTTTTCTAAAGACCGTCAGTTCACTTCAGATACGTTAATACAGTATAAAAACACGCGCGCCGCGAGAAAAAAAGACACTCTCACCCCCACACGTCTCGTGCCCATTCTAGTCAATGCTTGTGTTTCAGATCGAAGCTTCCCAGAAGCGGCTCTCCGCGCCGCTTCGCTAAATATAGGCGCCTGGTCTATTTTGACGCACCGCGTGGAGGACGGAATAAAACCTTGTCGCAGCTGTAATGCGCCGCAGACGTGTGTTGTAAATGAGGGGCGAGACTGTGTCGCGCAGCGCCGCGTTCCGATTAAAGCGACATACACCGGTTTTGCGGTATATTAAAAATTCATATCGTAACAAAAATAAACACCGGTATTCGGTATGAACCGGTAAACCGCCCAGCACTAGTTAGAACTATCACTTTTACCACTAAATATTGCTTTATAAATAATCTTCCTGATCAGTTTCTACTCCTCGGAATACCAGGTAAATCGATGTTCCAACAGAAACTATTGACTCTCTTTTCCAGCACTTAACACACAGTTGCACACCTTTGCGCTTAAAAAAGATTAAGGAAAATACTTAATTGAGGGCTCTCAAGAAAGCAGCCTAAAAAATAGAGCGCATCAGGAAGAAAACAAAACTAGAGGTATTTCACATTTCGTGGAAGGAAAGTGTTACTGCATACAGAAAGGCCTTAAAAACGGCTAGATCTGCTTACTTTTCGACTCTCATAGATGAGAAAACCCTAGGTATTTATTATTTTATTATTATTTAATGACTTTATTTCTTTACTTGCAAGATTGATACTATTAGAGAGAAAATGATAACCATGCAACCGTCTACTACAGCATTGCATCAGACGTCATGCTATATTAGGAACAATTCCATTGATTCTTTGCAATTGGAGAGGAAATATTGTCTAAACTTGTTAAATCATCAACATCAACAGCATGTATGTTAGACCCTTTACCGACTATGCTACTGAAAGAGATGCTTCTAGAAGTTATGATTGCCATTAGGATAGATATGGATTAGGATTAATATAAAAAATTAGATGACTTGTAATTTCCTAACACTTGATGGCTGCTCTGTCAAGTCTTCGTCATTAGTTAGGAACTGGGGTGTGCTCTTTGATACCAATCTTTCATTTGAAAGCCACATTTCTAATATCTGTAAAACCGCATTTAAAAATATATCTAAATTATGACATATGCTCTCAATGACAAATTCAGAAAAGTTAGCTCATGCGTTCATGACCTCAAGGCTAGATTATTGTAATGCTTTACTGGGTGGTTGCCCTGCATGCTTAATAAACAAACTCAGTTCCAAAATTCAGCCACTAGAGTTCTTACTAGAACCATGAAGTATGACCATATCAGCCCGGTTTTGTTAACATAGCATTGGCTTCCTATTAAACATTTCATACATTTTAAAATCTTGCTAATTACTTACACTCACTCGTGAATTTGGCAGTTTCAAATCACAATCAAATTGCTTTGCAATGACCTGCATCAATATGTACCATATTGTGATGTTGTTGCCGAAACCCAGTCCTCATATCAGCTTGATTTTGTTGATGGTACAAAAAACAAAGTCAGTTCATGCACTTGATATAGCTGAGCAGCCATGTATGCAGTCATGCTAAGTTGACTTTCACCTTTAGGTTTTTCATACCTCAGAAACTCTTCAGTTTGACACTAAAGAGTTCATTGCACTTTCTACAAACTTTAAATGCAATTCTTTTTCTTGATGGTGCTGGAAATGACAGACTCTTAATGGATAGTTCACACAAAAATTAACATTCTGTGATCATTTACTAACCTTTATGCCATTCCATACCTGTATGACTTTGTTCTCTTCCGTTGTGATGTCAATGGTACATTTTTCAACATTTCTCCTTTTGTATTCCTCAGAATAAAGAAAGTCATACAGGGTTGGAAGGAACAACATGAGAGTAAACAAATGATGGCAGTGTTTTCATATGTGGGTGAACTACTCCTTTAAAATGCAAACTAACAATGATTATAAATGCTTATCGATTCAATGTTGTGATGATAGACTATCACAATACAGTAGCGTATTGATCTTTCCTCTTATTTCTGTTGGTTCCTTCCTAAATCTTCAGTCGATTTTTTTTTTAAATTATGTTTTATTGTCATTATTGTCATTGCAGCTGTAAATGGCGATCATGTTCCGCTGTTAAAGATTTAGCTTTTTTTTAAATCTCTCTCTCTCTCTCTCTCTCTCTCTCTCTCTCTCTCTCTCTCTCTCTCTCTCTCTCTCTCCCTCTCTCTCACACACCACACACAGTAAGGATAATAGACTCCATAATTTCCCTTCCCATACTGATGTGCAAAATGTCAGCTCTTTTCATTCCAGTAGAGGTGCATTGTAGGAGCTCTACATTTCTATGGACCACTCCCACTGACTTCACGTAGCATTATGCAGCCTGACTCCTGTACAGATCCAGTGTCCTGTGGGAATCACTGATAACCTGTAAGCTCTCCATTCAGGTAGAAGGTGAATACTTTAATCATTCAGAAAGATGAAAAACAAGCACGTCATATTCAGGTGTGGTCTGATGCACATGCCTCACGTTTTGTACAGTATCTAGAGCAGTACAACCCATGGGGCTTAAATGTGAGCAGGTTCACTGGGCCATCACATACAAACACAAAAACACAAAAGGTGACAAACTGCTCTGGTTCTTTTTGTGTTCACATTGGACTACTAGGGTTACAAGTGAAATGTAAGTGGACTTGGTCTTTCATATTAGATCCTAAGATTTCAGCTCTAGAAATTTGACACAATAAATTTCAAGGTCACTCCAGGAAGGATGACGCAAGATGGAACATTTTTCCCAACTCAAAAAGATCTCAGAGGACAGCTGTGCTTTTGCTTAGAACAACCAACAAAAAAAGTGGACTACCAGTTTTCTACCATGAACTACTTGGAGACAAAATGTACATTTATACAATTTACACTTTTAATTACATCAGTGGTTCCCAATTCTAGACCTGGAGTATAAAATACATATCTAATATATCCAAATTACATTTATTTTCAATATTAAATATCGAAACAGAGATTTATCACACAGTTTAGCCCATTAAATATAACAATTCATAAATTAAATTAATAACTTAATATGTATATGGTAACAAAATAAGGTCTCATTAACTAACAGTGAGCAATATATTCTGTACGGCATTTATTAATCTTTGTTAATGTTAGTTAATAAAAATACTGTTACATGTTAGTTCACAGTGCATTAACTAATGTTAACAAATAATTTATTTATTTTTTCAAATTAACTAAGATTAATAAATGCTTTAGAAGTATTGTTAATTCTTATTTCATGTTAACTAATTATAAAACTGAAACGTTTGCTCCCTAAAAAGTCCCACAATGCAGTGTGAAAACCAGGGAGCATCGAAAGCTCACTATGTTCCCTTAATGGAAGTTCTGAAGTGCAAAACATAAATCACGTGAGCCACTACACAAAATGACATGCGATAGTGTGATGTTTTGAAAAAAAAAAAAAAAAAAAAAAACTGTAATTTAATTATTTAAATATTTAGATGCATAAATATACATCGCTAGACAGGTACTGAACATAATCTAGCTAAAATTCATACTTAATTTACGGCTGAAATGCTGCAGGTATATGTAACAATCAAAGCATTTACTATAATGTGCTTTAAATAACACGTAAATTTTTTTTTTATATTTTATAACATTTATAAAAAAGCATTTTTTAGCTTTCGGATGCAGCTTATCTCAGCAATCATCACTACCAGATGTTCCAACACCTCAACTGCTTGTAAAACACCAGCCCTAGCTGTTACCTTTTGCTCTTCCAGATTAGTTTCTGTGGAAGTCTCATGGAGGCATTGAATAAACTTGGCCAGGTCAAAAGGAATGCTTGCCCCTTGGTAAACTCTTACCGCATTGCAGGAAGCTACGTTTATCTTGTTTTCATAGTGAAATCCTAATCAATTATATGCAAATGTAGGCTTAAATGTAGGCGTGAGTAAACTCGCATCCTAAACTCTTAAATTCTGATCAGCGTTCTCTCTAAGCTGCAAAGCCGTGCCCTTCTGATGCTGATCCCATGCTGCCATGCAGACAATAGTATGCAGACAAAAGTTTGGAAAGCTAAAAAAGCTATTTTTGGAATTATGGAAGACCATAGTAGCCATGCAATATTTTTCTGTCTTGCTAAATTATTTTGCATTAAACAGGTAGACGCAATGGGAAAATTAAAATGTCATTATTTACTCCCCCCTCATGTCATTCCAAAATTGTATGACTTTCTCCTGAGGAACAAACAAGAAAATATTTAGAAATTTATTTTTGTCCACATAAATGGAAGTCAATGGTAACCAAAAAAGACACGAGGGTTTGTAAATGGAAGGATTTTCATTTTGGTGTGAACTATCACTTGTTATCCAACTAAAATAAAACAATTAAATGAAACACTCCAAATATAATAAGCAAACAAAAAATAACTTTTTATTAATAATATTTTTTTTTAAGATGGTTTAAGATGCTTTGTTGAGCACTCCATTCTGCCACCTGAACTAAAACACCCCACTGTACCTGACTTAAGGCCTGTTCACACTAAGGACAATACCTATAACAACAAAGATATAGTTCTAAAAGTCGTTGTACACATAAAAGAATAGCAGTCCTACCACAACTATAACGATAACAGCACAGATATATACGTGGAATCACTATCAGAACGATTTTATTCAAGCCGATGAACGATAAAAACATTGACAGCCAATCAGAAACCTACCTCCAAAGATACCTGAAAAACTATGTGCAAGTGTACCTGGACAAAAGCTGTTTTAAACGCAAAGGGTGGTCACACTAAATATTGATTTGATTAAGTTAACCGTAGTTAATTGATAATGCTTTACAGCATTTTTACACAAGTGCCTAAAACTTTTCACATTACTGTAGCTTTGCAGGAAGGTTTCTTCAAGTGTCTTGGAGACGTTGCCAGTTCTTCTGGATTTAGTCTGTCTCAGTTTTTTTCTGTTTCTTCTGGTAATCATAATCATAGATGAAGACTCAATGATACAGGACCATACAGGCTGTTGTCAGACTCCTTATGCATACAAAAATCTCACTGGATTATTACAATTAATGGCAAAAAAAATGTTTGAAAATGTGAACTGATGTTTCCTGTTAGTTCCCAAAGAAAATGGTTTTAAGCCAATAGAGGCACGTCATAATGTGATCAAATGGCTTTAGATAGAACATTGTGCCATCCTACATCTTAAAAACTAGGCTGTGAACAATCTGTGTGGGGTTTAGAAATGATTTTAGTGTTAAACTGTGGCCGAAGTGTGAAAATTGTGCAAGAACCTTGCATGTTTGCAACAAAGTTGCACTCATTGTTTGTGTATGTATGCTTTAGCATGCTGAGACACTATGTAAAATGTGTGGCTTGCGGCTATCACAGAACAGAGAAAAGGTCACACCTGCTCGGAAAGAACAGAAACATTCTCAGAGACCTGTGAATGTGTGTATATAAAAAAGAATTATGCAAAGGACAGGGTCTGTTCGAACAGGGGGTGGGAGGACAATTAGGTGGGAAAAGCTTTGGTTTGTCTCTTTCATCAGTTTTATATTCAATAAGTGTCACATTAGGAAGGCAACACCTGTTAAGGCAATCTGGTCTTCCCTCTCTAGGTGTATTAGCTTGTGTGTATTTGTAGCGGTTTAAACCACACTGAATACTTGAGCTACTGTATACTAATATAAAAACTTCTGTTTTCAACATTGATAATAATAATAAATGTTTCTTGAACAGTAAATCAGCATATTAGAATGATTTCTGAAGCATCATGTGACACTGAAGACTGGAGTAATGATGCTGAAAATTCAGCTTTTCCATCACAGAAATAATTAAATAATAAAAAATTATTATTTTAAATTGTAAAAATATTTCACAATATTGCTGCATTTTGGATATAATAAATTCATCCTTTGTGATCAGAAGAAACATCTTTTAAAAACTTTTTCTTTTTAAATTACAGATCTAAAACTTTTGAACGCCATTTATTAGTGTTTTCAATCACACTTTTCTGTAATTAATCACACCTTACATTAAACTGTATTATATTTAGTAGAAACTGAGACAACAACAAAGACTGTATATTTTAAATATTTGTATAATGGCATCTTTTTTTTTACTAAGTACTATAAATGAAGGCCAGTATCAGATGCCAATAATGCTACTGATGTCTCTATTAAATGGATTTTTCTCAATTTCTAGGGATGAAATGAGTAATTATAGCCATTCAACATTACAGTATAATTGAAAGCCATAATTCTTAACATTTAAAAGGCTTTTAAAAATATAATAACTTTTAATTTAAGTGAACTTAAAACAAGTTATTGCATTGTTAACTGCGTTAAATATTTTAATGTGGTAAAAAAAATTTTTTTTTCATTTTGACAGCCCTAAAGCATGGAACTTGCATGTTTGCAATTATTGCATTTTAGATATATTAATTAAATATTAATATTAATTTAATAACTGTGTGTGTGTATGAGTGTATATATGTATGTGTGTAAAAATACATAAATTCAAATCAAATGCCATGAATTACTAAACACACACACACACACACACTCATTACACTTAGACATTTGTCTCTGCATGAGTAAGGCCTTCGAACATGAAACCCCCAAATGGAAACTGAAATCAAGCCATTGCAACTCACTCAAGTTCCATCAGATCAGATGATCAAGACAGATCTCAGACAGAGATGATGTAAAAGAATAAAATAATAAATAAAACTAAATATTTACATTTGCTTAAAAAAATGCAAGCGGTGCTAAGCCATTGAAGAGTATTGCTGTGTGGTAGCTAGGGTGTTCTAGTTAGTTTCTGCTTACTGGCCCAAAGTGGGGTAGCCTAGCATTCATATATGTAGAACAAACAGTGCGAAACGAGGTACGTGGCAAAGTGTAAAACTCAAGCCTGGGATCTGCTTCTGTTTTTATGCACCATGTTCAGCTAAACTAGACTTTCTGTTGACCATGATCTCACACTTCAGGCTTAGGGCTTAGAACAAACCCGTAACCCCAAATATGAGCAATAATAATACTTGTCTCAGTAATGGACCGTAACCACTTCTGATCTTGTACTGTATGACTGCTCAGTCCTTGCTATTTAATTGCAAAATCTGCATCTTTAGGAGTCAACAGAACTCCAGCAAGAGAGCAGCCAGAAAGAGCGGAGCTGAATCCTCTCAGCACTTTAGAGTGCTGAGTCAAGAGCTATAATAGACTCTTGGTGAGCTGCAAGTGTGATTGGGGATGTGCGCCTGAGGTTGGGTTTAAATTTGATTTAGCTTCTTATGAGAATGAAGAGGTTGAGTGTACATGTGGGTGTATATTTTATGGTATAGGTATAGTGGCTATCAAGAGCGAGCTAAGATAAATCGGTATGCATCATGATGGCAGTAGATTAACAGTGGATGGATGTTTAGTGAGGACATATTACAGCTTAGGTCATGAGGTAAGTCCAGAGCTATATTTTGTCTTAATGGAAAAGGCACTCGATGTCGAGCAGCAATGCGGCAGTGTCTGGAAGGTTGTCAGATGTATTTAGTGTCAGGTTAGCTGTTTGAGGCTGTAGGATAAATTAGGCCTCGATTCAGCCCTGATCTGCTCTTTTTATGAGCCCATACAATAGATGACCTTTGCTCCGGCACGTGTGCTAGGAATGCATACAAGAATATGACAGAAAGAAAAAATTGGCTTGTGATTCTGGCTTTGAGCTATGAGTGAAAAAATGGCAATATGTGCTGGTCTATATACCTCAAAGTATACTCAAATAAAAAGATTAAAATAAAACATTTAAAGGAGTTATTTTAACCTTTCCCATGAAGATCTGTTGCACTCTGGCAATCACGCATTGCATAAATACCATGCAAGCTGTGAAATCAATGCAGTGCAAGCCATGAAATGTTACTTGGGTCACAGGTGTGAGAGGCAGGACAATGTGGGAAGTGTCTAGAGACTAGTGGCTGCTCAAAATATGAGCATGAAACCTCTAGTATCAAACTCTCCATCTGAGTTTTGAGTGAGAGAACAGTAGGCGTTTTTTGACATGGTGATTACATTCCTTTACTGTGAAGCAATCACACACAGGTCTCTCAAAAGGAAGAAAAGAAAGCATAAAACTATCAAAAGGATAGTATTTGGTGGAATGGAAATAAAAAAATTGTTCGTTTGCTTGTTTGTTTTTAACGCCATGCCAGCTTCTGCTATTCCCTGGGAAAAGATAATGGCCACTTTCCACAAATAGGGTACAAAATAAGGCAACAAATATTAGAGAATATTGATTGTGAACCTCAAGTCAAACTAAATATAATATTTTATTTCTTTACATAGAATCTTTACTTTTTTCTATTTGTCTAAATACTAAATAATAGTTATATTATATATATTATATTAAACATAAATTAAATATAGACTACTAATCAAACTGTTAGGGTCAGCAAGTTTTTTTTAAAGAAATTGATACTTTTATTCAGCAAGGATGCATTACACAGATCAAAGGCCGTACAGTAAACACAATTATAATAATATAATGTTTTTATAAAACATAAAAAAAGAGAGAATGAGAGAAGACAGATAGCCCTGAACAGTAATCATTTGCCACTTCAAGTATGTTCCCTCTAAACTATAAGCTATAAGCAATTAGACAAGGTGGTTGTTACACGTTAGTAGCTGAGAGAGATGCCATTGCGTTTGCTTTACTGTAGTCTATGAGCAGCAGAAGATGCAGCGAGTTGTTAAAAATCAGGCTCAGTACCTCTTCTTAGGCTTGCATGGAGTTTTGATCTGAGTATCGCTTGGTTAATGAGCAGCACTGATGATTCCTCGAGTTGGTCTCGCTAGAAAAGGCTAATCGGTTTGCAACTGCCTCCAAGGGATAAAAGAACATGAGTGTGTGAGCGGGCATGTCAGAACTCTGCCCGTCCTCAAACTCACCACCTCTGGCTGTATTGAGTGCACTGACGTGAAAGCAATCATGCTAATGTCTCACCCTGTTGTTTCATGGGTGGAGGATAAACCATTTCATTGGCGGAACATATGTCTCACCTGAGTTTTCTCTCGCCTGCTATTATTCTGTCTTGCTTGTCGGTGCTGATTCTCTGCTTCAATGGAAGAAGGCACAGCCGTCATGTTTATCTAGAACAGGGCTGTCCAAGCCTTGTTTAACGGGGACTAGATTCGATGCTGTGGAGACGCCTGGGGGCCGGATACTTTTATTATATATTAGGGGTTTAACAATATATTGTGTCACAATATATCGCAATACAAAAATGCAACAAAATGTATCGTGGATAGTGACAATCTGTACTGTGTATCGTTCACCCAAAATTTTAAAATTACTGTGTGAGAAAAAGTTTACAGCGTTTTAGAACATTAAACTACTATATATAATGTTGATTATGCAATGGGGGAATATTTGTGAGTTTATTAACAAGCGGTGACAATGGCAGATGCATAAAGTTCAATTTTACGCTTTTTCAAGAAATATGAGCGAGAAGGAGAAAAAGAGCCTACTTCACCTTTCCAAGAGGAGACTTCAACGACACAAATTGACAAAATGCCAAATGATTTTGTCTCATTATAACAGCGGAAACAACTTAAAATACACTGTAATTTATGGTCATACAGATAAGAGTAAGACATCATTGTAAATGGTCTTCTATTTTCATATATTTTGAAATGTAATTTATACCTTCAAATCGATAGCAAAGCTGATTTTCAGCATCATTACTCCAGTCTTCAGTGCCACATGATCCTTCAGAAATCATTCTAATATGCTGATTTGACGCTCAATAAACATTTCTTATGTTATGTTCTTATGTCGAAAACAGTTGTTAATCTTAAGTACAAATTTTCAGGATTCTTTGATGAATGGAAAGTTAAAAAGAACAGCATTTACTTGAAATCTTTTAATGCATCCTTTGCTAAACAAAAGTATTAATTTCTTTAAAAAGAAAAATTAAATTACTGACGCAAAACTTTTGACTTGCAGTGTATAAACAACTAATTTCTTAGTATCCTTACAATTGTAACTATAAGAGATCTCTTAATTTAGTGGGTTTGTCGCAGCTGGTTTCATCCCCCTGTAACTCATGGCTGCCACTTTCAGACTTTCTGAGCCAAACATCTTTAAGTCACAATAGCGACAGAGCCATGGAGCTCTGGCTGATCCTGGCACCTCATCCTCCTTCTTTACAACCACAATGCAGCCTCTCACTGCATCCAAAGGCTCTTTTCTAAGCAGATCTGCCTCCTCTGACATCCCTAAACAATGGAGGGCAGTGATCTCTGACAGTGGCCCACAGGGCCATCGTCTGATTAAAAGGAAACAAAGAAGATGGGTGACCTCCGTCCAATCATCTAATCTTAGAGCCACAATGAAAGGAGGCAATGTTTTGGCCAATGCTTGGTTTCTCGAAAGCTGACAGTGCTAACTGTGGATAGATGAAGCTGGGGGTGGACCTGAAGAATGACTGCAGAGACTGGACCTACTCCAATCTCGTGATACAAAAAAGCTGATCGGCCTTCATTATTCAATTAACAGCCTGGCTAGTAGTAACCGACTACAAACGTACGCTCAGTTGCCACAAAGGTCATAGCTGCTAAATACACACATTCTAAGACGTTTATCTGTAAGTAACTGTATGTTGAACATTGCTATGATATGAACTTTGAGGCAGACAGCATGCAAGAATGTAAACATCAGAGCATTCTTCTATTTGATGCGGGTCAACACACATCCTGTTTCTCCCATGCACCGCTGGGACAACAGTCAGCTCATGCGGGCTCCTATGGAAAATGTTCGCTGTGGCAGCAGCTTCAAAGCAAATATGAGGCGCAGGAAACACAGCAAAGGGATTTCAATGAACTAAGCCTTTTTCTGGGACTTCATCAAGTTTTAACCACCGCAGCATGCATATCTCTCTCAAATAGTAAAAAGAGTGATATGCGCTCTTATGGTTTGGACATGCCAAAGAGCAAAGAAGTCTGGACCTCTGAAAGGAGACAGTTGATGCCTATCTTTAGAGGGCGGCTATAATGCCATTTCCAAGCACTTCACAGTATAGAACAGCTGTATGTTGCATTCAAGACAGACTGAAGTTTGTCCATGATCATTTAAAACAAGGCTATGAGTTTTGGAAGTCCGTGCTGTAGTCTAATGAGACAAAACTGAATCTGTTCAGGAACATTTAATTAGCTTTTGTTTGGCGAAAGAAAGGAGAATCCTTCAACCCTTAAAACACAGTTCCCCAAGAGGGCTAATAACTGTAACCTTAACTGTATTTACTTTCTAAATTAATCTTATTGATGAATGTGTCCTTTTTTATAAACTCGATCGCCTGGTGAAACAACAGTCTTCTCTCTGGTGATGCATGCCAGATTTATCCAATCGTTTAGTCCGCATAAACCCCACCCCTTTCTTAGAATCAAACCAAGTTCTAGGCCTCCATCCAATCAACAACCAATGGATAGAACCAAGTCTCCGCCCTACATTTATTTCTTTTGTGATAATCCAGTTCACTCAGATATACTGTACAATACATATGAAAAAATCTGTCGCTATTTCCGTTATATCACAACTTTAAGCGTTGGGCAAAAATAATAATAATAATACAAAATAATAAATAATATAAACAATTAAATAATTAATTTTTTTAAATTATACATTTAAAATTAGAAATTAGAAAGTGGGCCAGCCAAAAAAAAAAAAAACCTTACTTTTGAACCTTGTTGCTTGTGATGTGATCACTTAAATGGGTCCACAGTATGTAGAATCAAGTAAATCTGATTTTCAATCATTGGTTAATCTCATCAACCCATTATGTAATATGTTTTTTTTTTCTCCCACAGTGCTCTATTGAGATAAGACAGGAAATAGTGCATGCAATGACTTCAGTATTTTTTAGTAAGCTCACAGTACACAGTTATCTCAGATTCCATGAAAAGCCCCGTCACCCTTGCCATATGAATAAGATCATGTGAGTGCTCTCGACAGAGATGCCATGAGCTGACTTTATTGGTATTTATTTAGTGAAGAAAGATCCTATAAGCACTGTCCAGCAAACAAGCCCTTCAGCCAACATTTCCTGAATACCACTAAAAGCTGTTGCTAAGCAACTTGAGCATCTGCAGCAGGGCCAATACTGGTATAACACACAGGCATTCAAATAAGTGTAACTTCAATGGTTCAGTAAATAACAGAGATCTGAAAAATAAAATCACTATAACTTTTTGTGAATGTTGATGCTTATATCTAGCTAAAAGTGCACTATAACATTAATTGAATTTGCTGTTACTGATTCAGACTGATAATGTGTGACTGATTCGTGAATCAGTTTGATTGATAAATTGGAGGAAAAAAAACAGCTCATAAAATGTATTTTGTAAATCAGGTCATGTATTAGTCGTGCACTGTAAAGACTGATAAATCTGATAAAAAAATGTATGTCAATGCAAAAAAGTGCCAATGTTGAATTGATTTTAAATAACTAATAAGTCATAATTTTGTCATTTTCTGGTCACATTTGCGAGCCATTTATCTGCAGTCTAAAACTCTGTAACAGCATGTTAGAGGAAGAGTGACTGCTTGTGAAAATGTGTGTATTTTCCTGAGCTAAATTTCAGATTTTCTATTTTAATACATTTGCAAAGTTGTCACAAATCAGTTTTTTGCTTTGTCATTATGGTGTATGAAATGTAGATTGATGTGAAAAAATGAAGGGGTACCAATACTTTCACAAGGCACTGTATATATACAGTGCATTTGTTTTATAGTGTGTAATTTGACACCTTTACCCTTATTTTTGTTATTCTCAGGTTAGGCAAGTCGAATCTGACCTATATTATAAGCACTTTAAAATACTTACTATCGGACAGAAGACTTCTCTGTGGTCTGTTCTGGCTCAACGTAATAAATCACTGCCCCGGGAGGCAGACTTTGTTATAAAAATAGAAGTCAATTTATTGATTACAATCAGTATTTGTAGAAAACTTGTACTGCTAGAGATACTCTATATAAGTATTAAGTAAAGTTTTTCAATCAAGGCAATAAAAACGATGGTTCTAGTGCCCGTAGTAGAAGCTCTTCAGGTGGTCACAAAGCAGCATCTGATGTCACTGTCATCGTCACAGATATTTAAAGATAAATTAGTGACCTCCCCAAATTAAGTAATCAAGACTGGGAACGCCCCCTTAAAAAGGCCTGTCTTATGTCTTCTCCTCCGCATATATACAGTATGTATGTGTGTGTGTGTGTGTGTGTGTGTGTGTGTGTGTGTGTGTGTGTGTGTGTGTGTGTGTGTGTGTGTGTGTGTGTGTGTGTGTGTGTGTGTGTGTGTGTGTGCATGCATGTGTTTTGCTAACCGAATGAGCTGAGGTTAAAGGAACACTCAAGTGATTTGTTTGAGGTGTGTGGTGGGTTTAAGTGAAAAAGTGTTTTGTTAAGCTGATCAATGTATTTGTAATCAACAGCTGGTAAGATGATGGAGATTTATGCAACTGTAACTGATGCTGAGATTACTGTGTGTGTACAGGTTTGGCTATGTCGGCGAGGGCAAAATTGTTGACAAAGTCTTTCATTGAAAACATCAAGAACTGACTTATGAGGACATCTGAAGTTCTGTGTAACGGTTATAGTTGGGATTTAAAAAATATTATCACCTAAAAGCCACAGCATTATGTTCTCACAAGTGGAATGAAACCAACATGTGTAAGTGCGTATGTCTGCTTATATGCCAGAGTGTTCTTTCTTTTTATAAAGTAGAGAAGTGAAACATGAAGAAAGTTTGACTGCCGTCTCAACGTGCTCTTTATATCTATCAGAAAATTTAAAAATAAGTAAACACAATGGAAACAAATGTGAAAGGTTGTCAGATGTCAACAGAATACTAAATGACAGCCTTATCACGTGCACATACATCTCCTGTCTGTCATCAAAGCTTTGAAAATAAATGCTCACATATCTTTTTTTTATCAGGAGAAAATGTTCTGATGATATAAAAAAGTAATGCTCAAAGAGATGACCTGCAAGATCTTGAATGCTAGTTTCAAATCGGTTTCTTACAGGAGTATCTGATCTTACCCAACATTCTAAAAAAAGATTGTCCTGCAACTCTCTGTGATCTGATTTTTCATAAATGAAATTTCATATTAAAGGGGTCCTATTATGCTTTTTCACTTTTTCAACTTTAATTAGTCTGTAATGTTGCTGTTTGAGCATAAAAAAAAGATCTACAAGCTTACAAAGCTCAAAGTCCACTCCAAAGGGAGATATTTTATTTAACATAATTCACTTTCCAAGGAACTACAACCAACGGCTCGTTTGGACTACAAAACGATTTTACCGGATCTTATGAAGTCATAATTTCCTCAATTAAATAATCTGCGCCCACGGAATACCAAAAAAAGGTGTCGATTACCATTTGAATTACCATAGTTTTCCGACAAATATCACGATTAAATGGTGTATAACACTGTATCTAAAGTGTCTAGAAAAATTACAAAAACAAAACAAAACAAACCACTCTGAAACGTCCTGTGAAGTCAGTGCTTGCATAGTCCATGAATGAAATCCGTTCTGCACGATCCTCTTGTTTGTTAACATTATTATTATTATTATTATTATTATTATTAAGTCTAAATCAGGCTTGCATTGGTTTGAAATTTCCGCTATTTACATAGTAATGATAGAGTGAGAGGAGTTGGCTGTTATGAAAGGGCGAAACATTTCCAGAAGACGTGTTAACGGTGTCAATCAAAGCACATTGGGCCAATCATAGCAAACTGGGCCAGCTGACCAATCACAGCATATTTCGTATTTCAAAAGGAGGGGCTTCATCGAAAAAGCGTGTTCGCCCTGACTGTGGAGAGGGAAGCTGTAATAATGTAAAAATATATGAAAAAGAATGTGTTTTTTTAACAATCAAGCATGAAAACTTATTAAAGTTCACCCCAAAAACAAAATCAAGACTTCATAAAAGGGCATAATTGTACCCCTTTAAACACCACTAATGATGGCCCAAAATGCTATCTCACCAATATACACTACCATTTAAAAGCTTGGGGTCAGTAAAGTGTTTTTTTTTTTTTTTTTTTTTAGAAATTAGTATTTTTACACAGCAAGAATGCATTAAATTGATCAAAAGTGAGAGTAAAGACATTTATATTGTTAAAAAGATTTCTATTTAAAATCGATCCTGAAAAAAAAAAAAAAAAAAAAAAAAAAAACAGTTAAGCAGCACAACTGTTTTTAATTCAATATTGATAAAAATAAGAAATGTGTCTCGAGCACCAAATCAGCATTTTAGAATGAGTTCTGAAGCATCATGTGAAACTGAATACAGAGTAATGGCTGCTGAAAATACAGCTTTTCCATCATAGAAATAAATTACATTATTTCAAAATACAGCCGCAAGGGACAATCATCGGTGTCCTACTCTAGCTTCAATGGCCCATGTGAATGATTGGAAATCCAATTGAAAATGTATCTACGATGTGGTTTTTATAGCAAAGTCCATCTTGAATCTTCGCTGAAAGATTTGGTTTTGAAATGGTATGATCAAAAAAAGTATATGTGGTGTATGTATGGACTTTTCAATTTAGAAAAAAACGCATGTAAAAAGGCCCAGTAAAAATCAAATGTGGCGGGTAACACTTTAAAATCACTAGTCAATTTGGCGGGTTACTAATTACGTTTACTCACTTTGCTGGGGAAATTCGTGTAAGCCAAATCTGCGATTTAGCCCAAATACTCAACTTGTGAGTCATCATGATATTGCAGCGTATTGCGCAGAATCTGAGCACATCTGGCTTACTTGAACATACAAGTCACTACGCAACAAATAACTACTTTAAGCTGTGACGTAGATAATCTGATTTATTTATTTATTTATTTATTTATTTATTTATTTATTTTTGGCTAGTAGAAGTTCTGAATGGCCGGTAACTTAAACATTTCAAACCATGATTATTGTAAAAAAGACATAAAATGGTCTCTTCGGTTGGAACGGTTTGGCAACTTTGTCAATCTCAACTAGTAATAAGAAATAAATCATCACGAATTGTGATTTTGCATATTTTCTTTAATTAAATATAGTTAGTTATTGACCATTAAAATAGTAAATGAAAAAAAAAAGAAACATGTCTCAAGAATTAATATTTAAAGTACATCTGAAAAAAAAAAGAGAAAAACTGTAAATGAAAATAACCAAGATAACTTTTTTTGTATCCTGTATGATATTGTCATGTATCACTTATAGCATGAAAGAGACATTCAAAAAAGAATATAACATATAGACTTTAATTAAGATCCTTTAAGAGGAAGTCACCATGTTACCATGTTTAAGGATGTACCAGTTTCATAGATATTTTATTCAACAGAATTTGGCTATGAAAGCTATAATAAGCCCAGCAGGATAGACCCTTAGACATAAAGCTTGTCAATACCTCGCCTCAAATGTCTTCTCATTAGATCACATGGCAGGAGTCTAATGCATTTAGCAGGTTTGGCCTTTTCTAAGAAATTTGCTTTGGTCTTAATGAAGAGCCTATAAGAACGTTAGAGAGAAACCCAGGTGATTCTGGAGCTAAACCCTGGGCTTCATGCCGTCTGTCATCATTTCAAACACTGAGAAAATGGAGAGCCACATTTTGAGTGTCTATCTTTAGGAAGAGCCTAATAATGAAACTCTTGAGCTATGAGATGTGACACATTTGCCCCCCGACTGTGTCGTCTGATGGAGGGAAGAAAGAAAAAGAGAGAAAGAGCGAGGGAGGGGAGAGAAGAGAAGAGTGTTCTGAGGGGGTTTAAGGGGAGTGAGGCTGAGAGGCTGCTGTCATGCTCTAGTTGGCCAGTTGAAAGATGGTTGAGACACGTTTAAAAGGGTGAAGGAGGGGGGTTTATGCAGGGATTCTCCTTCGCTGAGCAGAAGCTCTGAGTCTGGACAGACACAGAAGTGGTAACAGGGCTGACTCACTCAGCCCACACGCAGAAGAACGCTTTTTCACCCAGAGAGGAATATTAACGATATAACAGCCTGCACTCAAAACTGCCAGACCTGTTGCGAGCGCTCAGGAGCAAGCAGAAAGAACAGATATATGCATACATATGGGAAGCACATATGCAACCATCCTACTGGATCGCTAAATCTGAATGTAGACTAGGCAATACAATCGTACATCACAAAAGTTCACATGCAAATTTGGCCTAAAGTCTCTATTTAAATAAAGTCTCATTTCACACTCACTAAATAATTTAATTATCCATTTAACAGCATTAAAAAGTATAGCCTACTGTATATACTATTCAAAAGTTTAAGGTCAATTTTTTTTTAAGGAATGAATACTTTTATTCAACAACAACAAAAAAAATGTTTAATGTTACCTTTCTATTCATCAAATAACCTTTTTAAAAAAAGTGGTTTCTACAAAAATAGTAATTGGAACAACTGTTTTCAACTTTGATAATATTAATAAGAAATCCAATAAGAAATCCAGGATCAAATCAGCATTTTAGAATGATTTCTGAAGGATCATGTGACACTGAAAACTGGAGTAATGATGCTGAAAATTCAGCTTTGCCATTACATGAGTAAATTTTATTTTAAATATAGTCAAATAGAAAACACTTATTTCGACTGTAATAATATTTGACAATATTACTGTTTTTACTGTATTTTTGATCAAATAAATGCAGCCTTGGTGAGCATAAGAGACTTCTGAATAGTAATGTACATTTCTAATACTTTGAAAGTAATGAACATTTCCACCACACCTCATCTTCTGGCATAGAATTGAAATTTTAACTTTTTAAAAATGGCCTTTGTCTTTCTAAGGCTAATTTCATACTATTCATAGACTGTAAAAAAATGGGATGATGTGTCTCCACCACAATCCACTGTAGAAAACTGAAGCCAAAATATCCCAGAAACAGTCATTTTCGATTACGTCACTTGGAGCCAAAGTCTGCGCATTAGTGATCCAAAGGTACCCACCTCCCACGCCAGAGACCCCAGTTTGAATCCCACTCAGAGCGGGTCAAGTAGACCAGTTACACATACTCCCGCAGACTCAAATCACAAGTACATCTGTCAATCATGAAGTTGACGATCGATTCAATTAGATGATAGGGTGGGATTTATAACCTATACTGCAGCCAGCCACCAGGGGGCAATCAAAATGTTTTGCCTTCAATTGTCAGGACATGTGCGGTACACTTGATACTATTAGCATTTATGTATCCAAAATAAACAATTAAACAAACAAGCTGTTATTTTTTAATAAAAATCAACCCATATGAATATAAATGTGCCATAACTTGAAGAAACACCTGATCATTTCTCTCATGATATTATATCAATACAAATATTTTCAACCCTTATCCAGACTGTCAGCCAACCTTTCAGCCAATTAGTGAAAATGATTCTGTCCTAGAATCCTTATAAAGCAACTTTATAAATTGGACATCTAATATTTGTAGGTTTTGAAATAAAAGTTTATAAATCTCTCCACAGACCTCCTGCAGGATCTTCATGCAGCCCTAGGGCTTAAAAAACTTGGCTTTAGAACCATGAATCGATATTTTACTTCTTTGAGGCACTTTAGGGGACATCAGTGAAGTGAGCCGCATGAGACAGATTGAAACTTATCCCACAGATTCACTCAGACATGCTGAGAGTCTCTCTTCTGCTCGGCCCAGTTTCAATCTCAATCCAGTAGTTATATAGAGATTCAATGCGATATACTGAATTGTGAAATTATATTGCAGATTACCTGCAACACCTAGCCACAAAGCAGACAGTTGTTTACCACAGTTAAACAGCACATATGTAGACCAACACATGTAACAGAGACAGCTTACCAGACAGTGTGTCCTATAAAAAGCTTAGCTGGGACATGCGAGGATGAATCCCTCCCCCTGTAACACAAGAAAAATAAAATATAAAAATCACATCACTGACACAAAGTAAATATTCTCTTTTTTTTTCTTTCGTTTTTTTTTTTTTTTTTTTTTTTTAAGAGTCAGCAGGAAAGAGTTCTCAGACAGGGGTAATTTGTCTTCTCCTCAAGGGTATTCATGAAAAGGACTGGAAGGCACATGCAAGTGTCAACAGCAAAACTTTTGAGGTGAAGTATTGTATTTGATGTGAGAGAGATACTGTTTTGAGAACCAGAACCATCCATTGTTCCTGACTGGTGCTGATGTGGACGCCTCAGTCCATGTGACTATCGCGGATTCGCACATTGCGATATAGATGCTAAAACGATAAATCGTGCAGCCCTACATACCGCTCAGTATTAGTTGTAACTGAAAAACATTAAAGGGGTGGTTGAATATCATTTCACTTTTACTTTAGTTAGTGTGTAATTAGTGCTGGGCGGTTTACCGGTTCATACCGAATACCGGTGTTTATTTTTGTCACGATATGAATTTTTAATATACCGCAATACCGGTGTATGTCGCTTTAATCGGAACGCGGCGCAGCGCGACAAAGTTTACAACACACGTCTGCGGCGCATTACAGCTGCGACAAGGTTTTATTCCGTCCTCCACGCGGTGCGTCAAAATAGACTAGGCGCCTATATTTAGCGAAGCGGCGCGGAGAGCCGCTTCTGGGAAGCTTCGATCTGAAACACAAGCATTGATTAGAATGGGCACGAGACGTGTGGGGGTGAGAGTGTCTTTTTTCTCGCGGCGCGCGTGTTTTTATACTGTATTAACGTATCTGAAGTGAACTGACGGTCTTTAGAAAAGTTTCTTTGTTATTACGATTGAATCTTTATCTTTCCTGATAAAGCAGTGTTTATGAGCGTTGCTGCTTTGTGTACAGCCGTTACCGGGGAAACCACTGTTTCTGCCGCTCCTAAAGCGCGTCCTGCTGGCACCTCTTTGTAAACAGCCTTGTAAACCTGCTGTATTATTAATATTAGTGTGGATTTTTTCTATAATATTCACTCATGACAATAAAATAGGGCATTATAAGTAAATCTACTGCGGTATTTCCTCTCTCACTCAGTAGAAAATGTGGTTAACACCCATCATGCTTGAAAAAAAAAAAAAAACCCGGTAAAAACCGTGAAACCGGTATAATTTAGAAAAAAAACGTGATGTTGATTTTTGGTCAAACCGCCCAGCACTATGTGTAATGTTGCTGTTTGAGCATAAACAACATCTGCAAAGTTACGATGCTCAAAGTTCAAAGCAAAGGGAGATATTTGCTTTTAAAGAAACTGCTTTTTAAGGACTACAACAATCGGCTGGTAGGGACTACACGACATTCCTCTGGGTTAGTGACATCACCAACCCTAGAATTTACATAAACCCCACCCCTGAACACGATTTATAGATTATCAAGACAGAATATGCTAATCAATGACTAGAAGATAACTACACAAGCTACATAAATTCACCAATTAACCATTCAGAAATGTTGTCTACATGTTGTCACTTCTTCTTGAGTCTCTCCTTCTTTCTGACTTCAATTTCCAGTACATGTCTGCTGTCATGCTATATAAAAATATTTGTGGGGTATTTTCAGAGGTGGGAGTAAGTCACACATGTGCAAGTCACAAGCAAGTCTCAAGTCTTAACCTTCGAGTCTCAAGCAAGTCCAAGTCAATTTTGTGAAAAGCAAGTCAAGTCAAGTCAAGTCAAGTCAAGTCAAGTCACTGCTTTATGTCAAGCAAGTCAAGTCAAGTCGTAGCTTGGGTCCCAAGTCACTGGCAAGTCATACAAACGTTTGATGATTTCACTGAATTTATATATTAAAGGGGTGGTTGATTATGATTTCACTTTTCTAACTTTAGTTAGTGTGTAATGTTGCTGTTTGAGCATAAACAACATCTGCAAAGTTACAATGCTCAAAGTTCAAAGCAAAGGGAGATATTTGCTTTTAAAGAAATTGCTTTTTAAGGACTACAACAAACGTATGGTATAGGGACTAGCCTACACGACATTCCTCCCAGGTTAGTGACATCACAAACCCTAAAATTTACATCAACCCCGCCCCCGGAACACGATTTGTAGATTATCAAGACAGAATATGCTAATCAATGACTAGAAGATAACTACACATAAGCTACATAAATTCATCAACTAACCATTCAGAAATGTTGTCTACATGTTGTCACTTCTTCTTGAGTCTCTCCTTCTTTCTGACTTCGGTTTGAACATAAAAGGCTAAAAGTGTTTGAAATTTTCAGTGCATGTCTATGTGAGGTAAAAAGACACAAGCTGATGAAGCTCCGCCCTCTGTGCCTGGAGCAGCAGCTCATTTGCATTTAAAGGGACAGACACAAAAACGGTGCGTTTTTGCTCACCCTCAAAAAGTGACTACTTTAACATGCTATATAAAAATATCTATGGGGTATTTTGAGCTAAAACTTCACATACACACTCTAGGGACATCAAAGACTTATTTTACATCTTGTGAAAAGGGCATACCACCCCTGTAAAGTAAGGCTCAAGTCCAAGAATGACGTAAACACACACACATACACATACATGCACTTATAAATGCTATTAAAGTCTGTTTCCTCGGACTACAAAATAAAATGAATCAATGGTAAAAAATAGAACATTTAAAATGACAAAAATTAAGTTTGCTTTTTCAAGAAATAAAGTTGCAATTGTAAGGGTCGTAATTTGAACGAACAGGAATTCAAATTGCAATACCAGAATTAAAATTTAATGCTGCAAATGTGAGATATTAAGTCACATTAGCTATGTTTATATGCATACTTCCAAATAATGCGTTAGTCATCGGATTGATGGTTTGAAAATCCTTCATGTAAACCAGTAAAACATGTAAACCATCAGATTGAGCTCGATCCAAATGAAATGTCGATGGGATTCAAAGGGGTGGTGTAAATCTGAAGCAATGCGATAAATAGGAAAAAGCATGTACATGCTTAAAAGAGACTATCTTCTCAATCGCATTCCAAAATCCCTTGCACACATGGGCAGTGCCATGATATGCATATCTACCAGAGACCTTTCATAATAAGATCTCGGATTGTGCCTGTAAACATATCTATTGTGAGATATAAAGTTGGAATTAAGAGAAATAAGGATGCAATAAAGATGGCTATACAGTCGCAATCACGTGTAAAATAGTCAGTTGTTTTATTAATTTATTAATTTTTATTGCACTCTGACGCAGAAACGGGCTTCCATCAAACAGTTAACTTGACCTGACAGCATTTTTTAGTTTTACCGTAGAGCTCTGTGTTTCTAAAAAGAGTATGATGGGAATAACTAACACTTATTTTCTTTATGAATTGACAACTGCACAAGTGACTTCTAAGTGCGCAACAGTCAAGATAGTAATATGCATAATTTAGATACAATTTTGGATCAAAATAACAATCCTGATCTCGTGTGAGGATAAACCATTTCCCACAGAAGGAAAGTAAAGGGATTCAGATTCATATTTCATGGCACAGCACTCTCAGAATAGAAGAGGGGAGAGTCGATCACAAATCCTGTGCTTAGAGTATTAGAGCACAGCAAATGCAATGCTAGTTATGTTTTATTAAATGCTCTCTTCCATTGCTACCGCACCTATGAGATGCCGGTGCTTAATATTTCAGCGCCAGACATTGGAATTCTGACTGAGGAAGGGGAGATGTGTGGATCCTGTCTCCGCAAAGTCCAATCGGAATGATTTATGAGCGGTTTGGTCATTGGCATCCCAGTCAGCTGCACGGAGGGCATCCGCCGCAGTGTCTGTTCTTATAGTTCGGGTTGGCGACAATTTCTTTGCACAGGAAAAGTGGCAATTTTGTCAGAGCCTAAAGCCTATTCACAATATATGTGACGCAACAAAATAACACTTTTTTTTTTTTGCTGCATGATTCACACCATATGCAATGCTCTGTTTTACTCTATCCTCTTTCTTTCAGGGATTTTCTCTTAAATAATGTGTTTGCACCTGTTTAAAAAGTGAGAGCCTTGCGGCCCTCTTCCAAGCTTTGGAGACTAATGCTACAGGGATTGTCTGGTGGAAGTCTGCTACATCTAGGGCTGCACAATTATTTGAATTTCTAATCGCGATTACAATTACGGGATGCCACGATTACGTAATCGTTCGACGCCGCGATTACAAAAGAAAATCCACTCTGCGTGCGTGTGTTTCATGTTATGTTATGAGAGGCGAATCACTACTACTTCAGAAAACCCAGCACAATAGGAACTACCAGGCAGTGACGTAAGTGTACGCTGAAATAAAAAGTATTTCACCTCAGAAAAACGGACTTTCTTTTCCTGTCAGCCTCTTCACTTCAGTATCGCTTCACTGTATAAAGTGCAAAAGAAACTACGAGCATGCAATGTCGTTATGTTGTAAATTAGTAAGTCACGAAATAAAAGTAAAATACCAATAAGTCACGTTACTGGTATGTCGTGTGTTAGCTGAGAAGGATTTGCATGCAGGTATGATTTTCATTCTATTCACCAGTAGTTTCCATGTTTAACAGTTCTTGTTAGTATTGTGTACTCACCATGGTAACTGTCGTTTCCATATTAACCCCAAAATGCCACTTTATTTTAACTTTGTGTTATTTTGTTATTTTTAAATTACTGTGGTGGCTCATACCAACATTGTATTAACAAAAACTAGTTTGGGACTGCTATTTAAAGGTCCCGTTCTATGCCCCTTTTCACAAGATGTAAAATAAGTCTCTGATGTCCCCAGAGTGTGTATGTGAAGTTTGAGCTCAAAATACCCAACAGATAATTTTTTACAGCATGTTTAAATTGACATTTTTTGGGGCTCAGAAAAACGAGCCGTTTCAGTGTGTCCCCTTTAAATGCAAATGAGGTGCTGCTGGACGACACAGGGGGCGGAGCTTCATGAGCTCGTGCTCAGTCTGTCAGGAAAAATTCATCTCACGGAATGATAATAATATCAGAAACTCTCAGTAACGGCGTTCATTTCGAGTCGGACAATAATGCCTACAGAGTCAGAGTGCTGTATAGAGATGAAACAGGTATGGTTTAGTAGTTTAATTACGGTTATTATAACGTATTTGTCATCTGCTTGTAGGCTATGTATCCATTATTTATTAATAGCCTACAAGTCTGCTGTCTGAATGATGATCAAACATGTACTGATGAGTTTAATAAAGTTTATTGTACATCACACAAAAGATGAAGCGTCAGTTTTACTTCAGAAAATCACCGTAAGAGCTGAGTAAACACAGTAGGCTAAGTTATAAGAAGTGCGCAAGTTGCCAGTAGAGTTGAGGGAGCATTCCTGTGGGCGGAGGTTAGTCAAGAAATGGTTCTGGTGACATCACTAATGCAGGATGTAGAGGGGTGTAGTCCAATCGAGCCGTTTTTTGTAGTCAACT
Organism: Scardinius erythrophthalmus; assembly: GCF_964197995.2. Classification (NCBI taxonomy): domain Eukaryota; kingdom Metazoa; phylum Chordata; class Actinopteri; order Cypriniformes; family Leuciscidae; genus Scardinius; species Scardinius erythrophthalmus. The sequence goes on from NC_138239.1 coordinate 11,119,028, forward strand.
TCTGTTAAATAAAATATCTCGCTTGGCATTGAACTTTGAGCTTTATAATTTTACAGATATTATTTATGCTCTAACAGCAACATTACACACTAACTAAAGTTTGAAACATGGAATCGCATGCAACGGGACCTTTAATTGTTTTAGCATGGGCCTAATGTTTATTTAGTAGTAGTCTTTACTATTAGTCATATTCTTACAATTTATGTGTAGCCTATGTTAAGTAAAGGGGTAAAGTTCTTGAGTGTGTGTGTGTTAATTTTTGTGTAAACATGTATTATAATATGCCTATATATATATATATATATATATATATATATATATATATATATATATATATATATATATATATATAGTGCAGGACAAAGCCCCATTTTCAAACCTAACATGACAAATGGCACACCTACGGCCTCATCATGGACTGGACAGGCATTGTTGCTGATGGAGAACTAGGTGTATGAGTATAACTTTAAAAAAAAAGAAAGAAAAAAAAGAAAACCACAGAAGAAATCGGTTATCAATATATGATTTCAAGAAATACATCACTTGTCAAACTAACTAACTAATATGTGTCTATAAAACTATATTTAATTCTGCATCAGAATTCAATCATTAAAAACTTAGTTAAATATGATAAATAAAACATTTTAAATGAAATAAAGATATTAAATATATTTATTCTTATTGGTGATTTATCAATTTAATAATTTTAATGTTACATTACCTATATTTCAAACATTCTTTAAAAAATATATAATAATAAAAAATGTCTATTTATTTGTTGAAGTTTCAAATGACTTGGGGGAAAAAAGATCTATTGGTCAGTGAACCTACAGTACCTTCTGAGCAAATTATTGCTGGATCAATACAGAATGATTTTTGTGAAGGGGTTTAGAAAAGATGCAGTTTCACTTTCAAATCTGAAATGCATGCCAAAAATTCTGACTTGTAAACGATAGGCTGGAAATCTCAGTAATACTTTGAGTCAAGTTATGTTTAGAATCAGAATCATAAACAAAACAAAGTGCTTGTCATCAGGCTCATTACAAACACTGAGTAGAGGTTTTAACTGCAAGTCAGCAGTCTTCGAGATTAAAGGTGAAATGAAAGGTGACGTGTCGGTTGGCATGTGATGGGCGCCACTGTAATATGTTTCTATTCATGCTGGGCAGCAGCTGCAGGCTAGCACTGTCTCTACAAGCACGCAGGGATTGGACGGCGGCAAACCGCAAACAGTCCTGCAGTGTAAATGTGTGTGGACCTGTGCCAGGTATAAGCGCGCGCACACACACAGATCTCGCTGGAGGAGGTAGAAGCACAGATGGGCATTTCTGGATGGCTGCGTCTCCTGGAGGGGTCAAAAGCAGTGGGAGGTGTTGGCAGGCCTGTAATGCTGTTACACCAGCACCTCACAAAACACTCACACTATCTCAAACATATGCTGTCACTGAAAAGTGTATGTGAAAATGACAAGAGATGTGCAATCTTAGACAGCTAGCTAGTCAAGGCTGTATGCTGTGTGATTCTTGCTGTTCTTAACAACAGCTGCTTGCTTGATTGTTTCATGTTATGGTTTGACCCCTGAGAGACCCCTCGACAGACTGTGCAACATCAACTTATTTTATGTCACACTTCACAATACACATTTATACTGGGTGATACATAAAATGTGATTATGACTTGTAAAATGCATTCATATCATTGTAGAACTCGTAATTACGACTTGTATCATCCGACCGCTGCAACATCATGTGGAAATACTCAAATGTAGTTAAGCAGTTGCATGCACAAGGATGCATTCTGTGTCCTCACGTCCTTCTGAGTTTGTTCTTTTTAGGTCGCCTGGCAATTTGAGAAATAGGCTGAGTATATTATAAATGCATTTGCATAACAATTGTTGCATTGTGGTTTTGTGTATTGATTTTTTAAATTACACCTATTATTTTTGGTGTTAATAGTGTTGCCACAGAAACGCAAAATTCTGAGTCTGTGAACAGCTCAAGAGTAGCACATCTGGGTTGTCATCTAGCTAGTAATAATAAATGCAACAATAATACTGGCCATTTTTGCATCACCAGTCAGTTAATAGCCATACAACTTAAGTCATTTGGACATAAAATTATAGGAATAAAAAAAGAATTATTTCCTTCAAAACTTTGTAAACAAACATTCCAAAGGATAATGATTAATTTGTTTTAAATATTAAAATACATACAAATAAATATTAAATTCAGATTTTTTTTTTCACATTCAGAAGTTCATTTTTTAGTCACACTGTGGAACCACCTGAATATTTTATTAGAGTAACATAATATTAATTATTATTGTCATTTATTATTAATTCTATTTAAAAGCTCTACTATAAAAATAAAAAATAATAATAAAAAATAAAAAATAATAGTAATACATGTCTGTCCTAATTCACTTTCACACAGTATTTTACGGTGGTCCATATAACCCCCTTTTTTTAAAACATTTTTAAATGCTTCTCATTTTTTAGATATGGAGAAACACTCTTATTTATTCCTCTGTGTTGTTGCTTGTCATTAGATTTGCATTATATTTGAAAGGCCAAATATATACATGAATATGAAAAATAAAGTGAAATGAGCTTAAAGGTCCCGTATTATGCCCCTTTTCACAAGATGTAAAATAAGTCTCTGATGTCCCCAGAGTGTCTATGTGAAGTTTCAGCTCAAAATACCCAACAGATCATTTTTTTACAGCATGTTTAAATTGTCATTTTTTGGGGCTCAGAAAAACGCGCTGTTTTAGTGTGTGCCCTATAAATGCAAATAAGCTGCTGCTGGACGACACAGGGGGCGGAGCTTCATGAGCTCGCGCACAGTCTCTCAGGACAATTTCATCTCACGGAATGATGATAATATCAGAAACTCTCAGTAACAGTGTTCAGTTCGAGTCGGACAATAATGCCTACAGAGTCAGTGTCACGGGGCGATTGAGCGAGAGACGAGGATTCAAGTGCAGAGGAGATTTAATTAACAAACACAGACAAAAATACAGAAAACTCAGAACTCAGATAATCAACAGACAGGAACATCAAAGACAGGTAACTCGGACAACGAACCAGCACAGGACTACAAACACCAGGAAGCTAAATAGGGGAACAAACAAAGGAGGGTAATGAGACTAACAGGTGGGATAAATTAACCAATAATCAAATAACAAGCTGGGAGGGGCTAGACAATAGACACGAGCACATGGCCCAACATAACAAACACCCATGTGCAGCACAGGACAGGACAGGCATGTGACATTACCCCCTCCCTACGGAGCGGCTACCAGACGCTCCAAGACCAGGGCGGGACGGGAGGGACAGACCAGGGCGGGACGGACAGACCAGGGCGGGACAGGGGAAACAAAATGTCTGGGACACCAAAGTGAGTGGTCCACAGGGTTCAGGAGACCAGGACGGGGCAGGCTGTGCAAACGGCCAGGGTGGAGACTTTCCTTCAGGCGGCCAGGGCGGAGCGGGAAATTCATCAGGCGGCCAGGGCGGAGACTTTCCCTCGGGCGGCCAGGGCGGAGACTTTCCCTCGGGCGGCCAGGGCGGAGACTTTCCCTCGGGCGGCCAGGGCGGAGACTCTCCCTCGGGCGGCCAGGGCGGAGACGGCAGTTCATCGGGCGGCCAGGGCGGAGACTTTCCCTCGGGCGGCCAGGGCGGAGACTCTCCCTCGGGCGGCCAGGGCGGAGACTGTCCCTCGGGCGGCCAGGGCGGAGACTGTCCCTCGGGCGGCCACGGCGGTGAAGACCTCTCGGGCGGCCACGCCGGTGAAGATCCCTCGGGCGGCCACGGTGCAGGAACTGGAACAGACACCAACGGCTCAGGCACTGGAACTGGCACCACCGGAACTGGCACTGGAACTGGCACCACCGGCTCAGGCACTGGAACTGGCACCACTGGAACTGGCACTGGAACTGGCACCACCGGCTCGGGCACTGGAACTGGCCCCTCCGGCTCGGGAACTGGAACCACTGGAACTGGCACTGGAACTGGTACCACCGGCTCAGGCACTGGAACTGGAACCACCGGCTCAGGCACTGGAACCACCGGCTCAGGCACTGGAACTGCCACTACTGGAACTGGCACTGGAACTGGCACCACCGGCTCGGGAACTGGAACTGGCACCACCGGCTCGGGCACTGGAACTGGCCCCTCCGGCTCGGGAACTGGAACTGGCACCACTGGAACTGGCACTGGAACTGGAACCACCGGCTCGGGAACTGGAACTGGCACCACCGGCTCGGGCACTGGAACTGGCCCCTCCGGCTCGGGCACTGGAACTGGCACCACCGGCTCGGGAACTGGAACTGGCCCCTCCGGCTCGGGCACTGGAACTGGCTCCGGCTCAGGAACAGACACTGGCTCCGGCTCAGGAACAGACACTGGCTCCGGCTCAGGAACAGACACTGGCTCCGGCTCAGGAACAGACACTGGCTCCGGCTCAGGAACAGACACTGGCTCCGGCTCAGGAACAGACACTGGCTCCGGCTCAGGAACAGACACTGGCTCCGGCTCAGGAACAGACACTGGCTCCGGCTCAGGAACAGACACTGGCTCCGGCTCAGGAACAGACACTGGCTCCGGCTCAGGAACAGACACTGGCTCCGGCTCAGGAACAGACACTGGCTCCGGCTCAGGAACAGACACTGGCTCCGGCTCAGGAACAGACACTGGCTCCGGCTCAGGAACAGACACTGGCTCCGGCTCAGGAACAGACACTGGCTCCGGCTCAGGAACAGACACTGGCTCCGGCTCAGGAACAGACACAGGCTCCGGCTCAGGAACAGACACAGGCTCCGGCTCAGGAACAGACACTGGCTCCGGCTCAGGAACAGACACTGGCTCCGGCTCAGGAACAGACACTGGCTCCGGCTCAGGAACAGACACTGGCTCCGGCTCAGGAACAGACACTGGCTCCGGCTCAGGAACAGACACTGGCTCCGGCTCAGGAACAGACACTGGCTCCGGCTCAGGAACAGACACTGGCTCCGGCTCAGGAACAGACACTGGCTCCGGCTCAGGAACAGACACTGGCTCCGGCTCAGGAACAGACACTGGCTCCGGCTCAGGAACAGACACTGGCTCCGGCTCAGGAACAGACACTGGCTCCGGCTCAGGAACAGACACTGGCTCCGGCTCAGGAACAGACACAGGCTCCGGCTCAGGGACAGACACGGGCTCCGGCTCAGGAACAGACACTGGCTCCGGCTCAGGAACAGGAACAGACATCACCGGCTCAGGAACAGACACCACCGGCTCAGGAACAGACACCACCGGCTCAAGTGTGTGTGTAGCCCACACACACCACATGGCTGTGGCCATAATGGCCAGTGTCGCGGTCACTGAGGGCTCAGGCTCAGGAACAGACACCACCGGCCCAGACACAGGCTCGACGGCGGCCATCTTGTCCGAAGACCCAGTCTTGGTAGTGACCTTCTTGTCCGAAGACACAGGCTTGACAGGCGTAACGTGAACAGGTTCAGTGGTGGCCATCTTGTCCGAAGACACAGGCTCAGCAGACGTGACGGGAACACTCTCGGCGGCGACCATCTTGTCCGAAGACACAGGCTCAACAGGCGTAACGTGAACAGGTTCAGCGGTGGCCATCTTGTCCGAAGACACAGGCTCGGCAGGCACCACCGGAACTGGGACCACCGGAACAATTATGGAGGGAACCCTTCTCCTCCTCCTGTGTCTTGAGACCACCGGAATTGGGACCACCGGACTCGGGACCACCGGAACTGGGACCACCGGAACTGGGACCACCGGAATAGTCACAGAGGAGGTCTTCCTTCTCCTCCTCCGTCTCCGGACCACCGGACCACCTCCTCCGATCTGATCACCGTCTGACATGGTGCTCTCCTCCTCCAAAGTCCTCTGAACACATCTGGAGAAATATTCAAATAGGGAAATGGAATTTCCCTTCTCCTCCTCTGAAGAAAAAATCTCGCTCCGCTGAATCCACATCTTGGCTGGTTCGTTCTGTCACGGGGCGATTGAGCGAGAGACGAGGATTCAAGTGCAGAGGAGATTTAATTAACAAACACAGACAAAAATACAGAAAACTCAGAACTCAGATAATCAACAGACAGGAACATCAAAGACAGGTAACTCGGACAACGAACCAGCACAGGACTACAAACACCAGGAAGCTAAATAGGGGAACAAACAAAGGAGGGTAATGAGACTAACAGGTGGGATAAATTAACCAATAATCAAATAACAAGCTGGGAGGGGCTAGACAATAGACACGAGCACATGGCCCAACATAACAAACACCCATGTGCAGCACAGGACAGGACAGGCATGTGACAGTCAGAGTGCTGTATAGAGATGAAACAGGTATAGTTTAGTAGTTTAATTACGGTTATTATAACATATTTGTCATCTGCTTGTATGCATCCATTATTTATTAATAGCCTACAAGTCTGCTGTCCGAATGATGATCAAACATATACTGATGAGTTTAATAAAGTTTATTGTACATCACACAAAAGATGAAGCGTCAGTTTTACTTCAGAAAATCACTGTAAGAGCTGAGTAAACACAGGAAGTTATTAGAAGTGCGCAAGTACATAAACGAATTTCGGTAGAGTTGAGGGAGCATTCCTGTGGGCGGAGGTTAGTCAAAAAACGATTTTAATGACGTCATTAAAGAAGAAAGTAGAGGGATGTAGTCCAAACGGGCCGTTCGATGTAGTCAACTTCTGTTAAATAAAATATCTCGCTTGGCATTGAACTTTGAGCTTTATAATTTTACAGATATTATTTATACTCTAACAACAACATTACACACTAACTAAAGTTTGAAACATGGGATCACGAAGAACGGGACCTTTAATACCGCACATACTGACCAGCCTACACCACAGACTTCGGATCTCTGAGGTCATCTGGAGCATTCCCTACAACACTGCATAAGGCCCAACATTTCTAACACTGCCAGAACTCCATTGAAGGCTAGATTCACCACAAAGGCAATTAATCTATGAGGAAGTCACACTAAGCAAACAGAGAAATCTCTTACGATCTGCGGATGTTATCTAAGATAATGACGTCTTGGCAATCCTAGTGCGC